>NC_066520.1:7121408-7488908 GCF_024679095.1 Eriocheir sinensis
TAGTGAGTGCATTTTTTGGTGAACCACAAAACCAGTCCATAAAATTTTTTTTGTCAAGGGTAGACCTGAAATATGTGTAAAATACGCATCGCAATGTCCCTCCCCATTCCTCCTGCCTTCAACAACAGCGGGCAGCAGCTGTCAGTCAAGGCAGGCTAGAGAAATTTTAGGGATGCCACCCGTTCCTTAACCCTTTCCATTCATGACGCAAACGTCGGGGTCACAGTATGGAAAGGGTCAAGAGGAAATGGAAGAGGATTAATCCTCTTCTAAACCTCTCAATCCTCCTCTAAATTCCTCTTAATCCTCTTCCATTTCCTCTTAAGAGGTTTAGATGAGGATGAAGAGGAAATGGAAGAGGATTAAGAGGTTTAGAAGAGGACTAACGGTGACGACGTCGCCGGAGTGAAGGGGTTAAAATATGGATTCATTTTGTTGTGGAGAATGAAATGTTGCATTCCTTATTTTTTAGCTCAAGGTTGCAACCCTAACTGAGACTCTATTCCCATTGTTTTCCGCTTTGAGCACGCTCGTCTTGCGGCAAACATAGGGAACCCACGCTCACGCCTTCGACATGTACAAAGAGACACGCCAGTCCTTGTCGAAAAACCAATTTGGTGGGCTAGGCTGATGTCAGCTGATAGCCTGTCTATCGGCATCCTTCCCTCCCCTTCATGAGGCATCACCTGGCAAGAGTCTGTGGTCCCTCCTCGGAGGGGCGTATGCACGACCTTGACGGCCTACTTAAAGCCCGTGTTCCCACCCTTGAGGCATTTTATGAGATTTTGTTTTGATCGTAAATCAAAACACTCGTAAACTAAGACACTCATAAACCAAGGTTTGACTGTATAAATTGAAAGATAGATGAATAGAAAAGTTTGTTATGGATTGTCAGACTGTCAGTGTGGTCTGTTTCACTATATAGTCAGTGTCACGAGAGCTGACAGAGATAATCCTTTAGGGATGGACTCATGGACTTGGTATCATTGGTTGGGTGATGGTACTGTGTGCTCGTTGGCCAATTCTTAAGGGGGAAATTCGGCAATTTGGGTGAAAATTGTCAAAATTTTCAAACTTCGTGTATGGCGTCGTCACTCTTCACCCAACCGGGGTGACTGGTTGCCAGGCACATAACGCCGCGTAAAGCGGATTTAAATGGCTGGACATTTAAATGCCTTTGCTGCGGACACACCCTCTTATCCACTAAGCTCTGTTTTCCTTGTATTTCTTTCGTTTTTTCTGCTTTTTTCGGAATTTTTCTGATTGATAGCGGTGTACGATACTTTGGGTCTGTCTGGTGAGGAGTGGGAGCAGGTGGCATGCCGCATGGCCTTGGGCTCATTGCGTGAAATAAGACGGGAGTTAGTGTACGTACTCTCTTCACGTCATTCTCTCTCTTCCATGGTGATGACTTTTGTGCGTTTTTGTCATACCAACTATAGTAAGTGACAATGCCACGTACGAGTGCGAAAAGAAAGTTGAAAAGTGAAGCAGGCCAGAATTTATTGAAAAGATGGAAGAAATGTGACAATAAGATCAGCCACCCTCCCAGGAGGGTGTCAAAGAGTTCACAGCATATACGACACGGAAAGCAGTAAAGAAGTCAAAGAAGAAAAGCAAGACAACACCTGGCCCCGATTACCAGCCTGGTAATTTCTAAACAAACTGTCCTGGCAACAATGAGGTGGGGTGGGCTCCACTGAGACCCAGTGAATATGTTATTTTCATTTTAGATATATATAATATATCAAAATATGTTATATAATCTAATATGATTATAACACGGGACCAGGAGCCTTGGTTTCTTTAGAGGTCTACCAGGCAAGGGAGAACTCACATTCCGTAGGGGCTATACAGGTGACATAAATGTGATGTAAACATGGCCTGAACTACCTAAACAACCACTACCAACCTTCCAGGAATGGCCAAAGAGTTATATAAGTAAATATTTGGATTTGGTGCATGTTGGAGTGATTGTTATGAGGTATTGAAGATGTTCACACAAAATGCGTTTTTCTCAAAACTTGTTTTTGGCGCACATAATGTTTAATAACTCTGTCAGTGATTAACCAATTTTAGAAATTCAAGTATCAAAATGATCACCACCCTCGTGTTTAGTAAACGTACTATTATCACGCATTAATTTCCTCAAATAAATTTATGACAAATTTATAAAACTTGAATTTTTGACGAAATAAAAAGGTAACATTTTGCGGTGTAATAAATTTGTTGTAACTTCAGCTAGGTGTACGAAAATAGTAACATAGGTACTTTATTGTGTATGTTATCTGTGATCAAAAGGAAATTGCCATACTATTCATAGTTTTGAAGTTATTACGTAATTTTGAATGTCTTTTGTCAATTCCAAACATAACGCACTGCACAAAAACTACGGCAGCTTTCTTTACCATATTACTGGTATAGAAGCACTGCATATTAATACACATTGTGTAAAAATATTATTCACCTAGGTGAGAAAATAAAGGTAGGAGGATCCAAAAACCGATATCAGTGCCAAGCGGCCTAATTTCCACCTTAACTTCTTCTAACATGAATAAAATTGACTTTGTATCCCTATGAAAACCCTTTTTGAGCTGATTGCACTGATAGAAACTAATGCAATAATATCTTTATTGATAAATATGTGACTTTTGAAGTATTATACATAAATCTGAAATGACATTCATAACAAAACTACCGTATTTTGTGGCATATAACGCGCTCCGGCGTATACCGCGCACCCTAAACTTCAAGACAACAATTTTGGAAAAAATATTTAGTGCTCAATATGCTCAGAAATATTTACAATTAAACGGCACTAAGCTTTTCCATGGTGCTCTACTACATACTTCCTTTCTCTCTTCTCCCTCTCTGTTCCTGTATTTTTCACCTTCCTTCTCATTTCTTTCTTCTTTTCCTTTCCCCTCCCTCCCAGTTTTTCTCTTTTAATCTCTTTCCCTCCCAATTGCACCTTTTCTACCTCCCTCTTCACCTTTACCTGACCCTCCCTCCCTCTCTTTTCCCGTCCCATTTCCTCCACTCATTTCCCTTGTTTCCTCCTTTCTCACACCCTCTTATCTTTAACCTTATCTCTCACTCTATCACTCTCTTCCTTCCGTTTCTCCTTCCCCATTAGATTATATGAACACACACACACACACACACACACATGCGTGCACACACACACACACACACGAGGAAAATGAGAAGGGTGTGGGGAGGGAGGGGCAGAAGGAAGAGTCAGGTCATGTCCTGACCTAAGCCCTGACCTGAGTCGGGTCATGTCCTGATCAAAACTCTGATCTGAGTCGGGTCATGTCCTGATCGAAACCCTAACCTTACTCTCCCTTCTGCTCCTCCCTCCCAACACCCTTCTCCTTTCTCCTTGTTTTCATACTCTATCTCTCCCTGTTTCCTTCACTCCTTTTCCTTCTTCTTCCTTCTTACATGCTCTATCTTTATTTTTTAATCACTCACTGTCTCTCCCTCCCTTTCCCCTTCCCTGTATTTACTTAGTTGTGATATAAAGGATGTGAGTTACGCTCATATGAAAATGGCACGGAGTTGTGTGGCAGCCTAGGAGTCACACTGACCCATAAGACCCTATGCAAACTTCAAATTTACAGTGGAAAAAGGCAAAAAGGCAAAAAAAAAAAAAAAAAAAAAATTGTACCTTCGGCATTTACCATGCAGGGGTAACTTTCTGACATTTTTTTTTTTTTTTTTTTTTTTTACAGCAAAGGAGACAGCTCAAGGGCACAAAAAAGTAAACATTAATAAAAAAAAAAGCCCGCTACTCGCTGCTCCTGAAAAGAATCCAAAGAGGTGGCCGAAAGATAAGTCAGTTTCGGGAGGAGAGGTGTCCTGAGACCCTCCTCTTGAAAGAGTTCAAGTCGTAGGCAGGAGGAAATACAGATGAAGGAAGATTGTTCCAGAGTTTACCAGCGTGAGGGATGAAAGAGTGAAGATGCTGGTTAACTCTTGCATAAGGGGTTTGGACAGTATAGGGATGAGCATGAGTAGAAAGTCGAGTGCAGCGGGCCGGGAGGGGGAGGCATGCAGTTAGCAAGTTCAGAAGAGCAGTCAGCGTGGAAATATCGATAGAAGATAGAAAGAGAGGCAACATTGCGTGAATTTAAAAGGTAGAAGACTATCAGTATGAGGAGGAGAGCTGATGAGACGAAGAGCCTTTGCCTCCACTCTGTCCAGAAGAGCTGTGTGATGGAGCCCCCACACATGAGATGCATACTCCATACGAGGGCGGACAAGGCCCCTGTATATGGACAGCAACTGTGCAGGGGAGAAGAACTGGCGGAGACGGTACAGAACGCCCAGCCTCGAGGAAGCTGATTTAGTAAGAGATGAGATATGAAGTTTCCAGTTGAGATTTTGAGTTAAGGATAGACCGAGGATGTTTAGGGTTGAGGAAGGTGATAGCTGGGTGTTGTCAAAGAATAGGGGATAGTTGTTTGGAAGATTGTGTCGAGTGGATAGGTGGAGAAACTGTGTTTTTGAGGCGTTGAAGGACACCAGGTTCTTCTTGCCCCAATCGGAAATAATAGTAAGGTCTGAGGCTCTGCGTTCTGCAGCCTCCAGCCTTGAGTCGTTAAGTTCCTGAAGGGTGGGTCTTCTATTAAAAGAAGTTGAATAATGCAGAGTGGAATCATCGGCGTAGGAATGGATAGGACATTTCGTTTTGGAAAGAAGATCATCAATGAACAACAGAAAAAGAGTGGGAGATAGGACAGAACCCTGTGGGACACCACTGTTAATAGATTTAGTGGAAGAACAGTGACCGTCTACCACGGCAGAAATAGAACGGTCAGAAAGGAAACTGGAGATAAAGGTACAGAGAGAAGGATAGAAACCGTAGGAGGGTAGTTTAGAAAGCAAAGATTTGTGCCAGACCCTATCAAAAGCTTTTGATATGTCCAGCGCAATAGCAAAAGTTTCACCAAAACGGCTAAGAGAGGATGACCAAGAGTCAGTTAAGAAGGCTAGGAGATCACCAGTAGAACGCCCCTTGCGGAACCCATACTGGCGATCAGATAGAAGGTCAGAAGTGGAAAGGTGCTTTTGAATCTTACGGTTAAGGATTGATTCAAAAGCTTTAGATAGACAAGAAAGTAAAGCAATAGGACGGTAGTTTGAGGGATTGGAGCGGTCACCCTTCTTAGGTACAGGCTGTGTGAAGGCATACTTCCAGCAAGAAGGAAAGGTAGATGTTGACAGGCAGAGGCGAAAGAGTTTGACCTGGCAGGGTGACAGCACGGAGGCACAGTTTTTAAGGACAATAGGAGGCACTCCATCAGGTCCATAAGCCTTCTGAGGATTGAGGCCAGAGAGGGCATAGAAAACATCATTTTGAAGAATCTTTATAACAGGCATAAAGGAGTCAGAGGGGGGATGAGTAGGAGGAATATGCCCAGAATCGTCCAGAGTGGAGTTTTTAGAAAAAGTTTGAGAGAAGAGTTCAGCCTTAGAGATAGATGAGACGGCAGTGTTGCCGTCAGGACTGAGGAGTGGAGGGAAAGATGAAGAAGTGAAGTTGGAGGAGATGTGTTTGGCTAGATGCCAGAAGTCACGGGAAGAGTTAGAGAAAGCAAGGTTTTGACATTTTCTATTAATGAAAGAATTTTTGGTTAGTCGGAGAATAGATTTGGCACGATTTCGGGCAGAAATGTAAAGTTCATAATTAGCATTAGTTTGAAGGCTCTGGTATCTTTTGTGAGCTACCTCTATCATTGACAGCACGAGAACAAGCGTGATTAAACCAAGGCTTTTAGCGTGAGGAGAGAAAGAACGAGAATGTATGCCTCCATTCCAGAGACAATCACCTCTGTGATGCGCTGAGCACACAGAGGGGTCTCTATCCTGGAAGCAATAATCATTCCACGGAATGGAAAAGTACATCCTCAGGTCGTCCCACCGAGCTGAAGCAAATGCCAGAAGCATCGCCTCTTGGTGGGTCCAGAGGATGTACAGGAGCAATAGGACAGGATGCAGAAATAAGATTGTGATCGGAGGAGCCCAACGGAGAGAACAGTTTGACAGAATAAGCAGAAGGGTTTGAGGTAAGGAAGAGGTCTAGAATGTTGGGCCGATCTCCAAGACGGTCAGGAATACGTGTAGGGTGCTGGACCAACTGCTCTAGGTCGTTGAGGATAGCAAAGTTGTAGGCTTGTTCACCAGGATGGTCAGTGAAAGAGGATGAAAGCCAAAGCTGGTAGGAACATTGAAATCTCCTATGATGGAGATTTCAGCGAAGGGAGAGTGGGTCAAGATGTGCTCCACTTTAGAATTCAAATAGTCAAATAATTTTACATAGTTGGTAGAGTTAGGTGAGATAAACAGCACAGATGTATTTAGTAATAGAATGACAGTGAAGTCTTAACCAGATGGTGGAAAATTCAGAAGAGTCAAGGTCGTGGGCCCGAGAGCAGTGATGTCGCTGCACGTGGCGCAACATCCAGCTTTGGATTGAAATTTAGGATAGAGATAGTAGGAGGGAACAGAGTAGAGATTGCTGTCAGTAGCCTCAGAAACCTGTGTTTCGGTAAGGAAGAGAAGGTGAGGTTTAGAGGAGGAGAGATGATGTTCCACAGAATGAAAATTAGAGCGAAGACCGCGAATGTTGCAGAAATTGAGAAGAAAGAGGTTCGAGGAGTTATCAAGACACCTCTCGGGTCGGCAGCCAGAAGGGGAGTCCTCCCTGGGAAAAAGGTGCACATTATATGCCACAAAATATGTTAAGTCGGAACTGCACGTAAATGGATGATATCCAGTGATGGAGGCGATTGTTAACCCATTGCCATGCGAGTAGCCCGTACGGATTAAAAATGCGTGTTTTTGCAAGCATTTCCCATCCCTCAGTGATGACATAGACAGTGTCTGTTGGTCGCAGTCAACAGAAGCATCTTTCTTCATACTCTCCAGCCAGTCACAGCTCTTTAGCCCACACGGCAGCTACGGTGGAAGGATGATAATGTGCACTTTTGAGCTGAGTGTCAAAAATGGTCAGATTTGCATGAAGTTGCTCCTGTTCTCATCCCCTTCCCACCTAACACAATGAAGGTAAGTTTACCAAAATTATAGGACAAAGCTAAATAGTTGTCCTACATGCTGATATGAAAGCAATCGGCGTAGGTTTGAAGGATATAAGTGATTTGGTGGCTGACATTTTGTGTGTATCCCATGCAGGCTCAGTGGCAGAGATGCGAGTATCCATGCTCATCCCTCACAGGATTTTTTGCCTGCTTATGTAACCCAAACTATGATTATGGCCTAATAATATTATGATTATGGTCATATGCTATATATGGTAAGTGATATATGATGTTTATTATGTATTTGACTATTCCACCTGCTAAGTGATTTTTCCATGTAAAAACTCACACACACACACACACACAAAAAAAAAGAGGGGAACCTATGCCCAATTTTTTTTTAAGTGAAGCTTTTGATGATCAATATTACAAAAAGCAAGGAACTTATGCTTAAATTGTTTTGTGCCCTTTTCTATTTTAAAAATTACAAAACAGACTGATGCCCAAATTTTTTGGGAGGACTTAAAACTGATAAAATTGAATGATATAAAATTAATATAATAAAACAAAAATAAATAAATAAATATAATTATTAAATAAATATATCTAACTAATAAATAAAATGGATAATAATATATAAATAGTAAATAATTAATATTAAAGGAATCCTGACCTGTAATTAGAGGCAGTCAGACATTTAACAAAAGGGACTCAAGGCATTTCATTAAAAGTACTCAGTCATTAAATTAAAGGGATATCTGAAGGGACTCAAAAACTTGATTTAAAGGAGTGAGACATTTCACTAAAGTGGCTCACTTATTTCAATAAAGGTACCAAGGCAGTAGTCTCCAGGCCCACCAGGAGTTTCTCTGCTCCACATATCTCCCTACCGAAGCGGCGACAGAGGGCATCTATCCCAACTCCCGCTGAGAGGCAGGACACAACATCCACCACATGCGTCCCCATGTGGCAGACCTGCAGGCACTGCACTAAAGAGCGAGCTATTCACCTGTTCAGGTGGATATGCAACCTGCCAGGTCACCCTTGGTCTGTCAGACACAAGGAACTGCTTTGCTCCATTCCACCAGCAGACCCCACCAGCTGCCCAGTAATGGATGTCCACCTTTTCCACTGGATGTAGGACACCTGACATGTTTATTGCTATTTTTGGGTTTGTACGTATACCGTATTTCCCGCCAAATAAGACGCACTTTTTAAAAAAAGAATTGAAAATTCACCAAGCGTCTCGTATGCCGATGGTTAGGTTTTGGTAGACCTAGGGGTTATTGTTACTGGTACGAAACCAACACCCAAAACACCTCCGTTTGACACAATAGTTCCCAATGTCCCCAGAATGAAATATACATATTTTGAAGAGTATAATGCGCACTTCTTTCACCCAGAAAATGCCAAAAAGTTACCCCTGCGGTATATGCCGAAGGTACATATTTTGATTGATTTAAATAATGAATAGTGTGATGCAATAGAAAAGGAAACTGTAAATAAGCAGAAGAGAGGAGGACATGCAAAGCAATAAAACCATACAGGTCACAAGAAGAAGACAAGCCACACATGGGAACCAAGGTGCGGCATGAACTTTAAACATAAAAAAACAACACCGCCAGTCACCAGTGTGCCGGGTACCTTGGCAGTGATGGTTAAAGCGACCATGACATGGGAACAATTTGGTGGAGCAGGGTGGTGCCCGATGTGGCTGGCTCTGCTTGGCACCAAAGGGGCGGACTTGAGCGGACTACAGTACCCTCTCGAGTTTCGGGCTCGCTTCGTTTCGAAGGTATAGCGCTAAACTCGAGGATTGCGAAACTCGAGGTATTGAAAACACTGAAAAAGCACTTATCTATTCCGACCTTTTTTTTTTTTTTTTTTTCCTTACATGTGGGCTATGGTGCCGTTAGACTATCCATCTGGGCTTCATGGTCGGCCCCGAGCCCGCCACGGCGCAGGCAACTGTTTATAGCGGCCCCATTTTAATTGGCTCAAGCTGCCCCCGAGCTCACTTTTTTTTCCTGCTATACTCCCTTCTTATCTCAAAATACATACCTTGGAAAAAGGAAGAAAACAGGAAGAGAGAATGGGTCGTTTTAAAGCCACAGATGAAGCCTTACGATTGCCTGAGCTCTGAAAACACGCTTGTGATTCCCTGGGTGGCTGATGACGTCATCGCCGGCACTCACTCAGTCAGCGGCCTCGCTGCCTTGGGGCAGTGTCACACTGGCCGTTTTCTTCTAACCATTGTGGCCACTGGCAACGCCTGTGCGCCCATCCGGGAGTTGTCGGTTGTTCGTAACCTGGCGTCACACTGGGCCCTTTTTTTCCTACTGCGTCGGCGGCAGCTTGGGCAACTGGCAAATCCAACTTTTCCGGGTGTGTGTCAAACACGGCCAAGGTCAGTTGCCCGTATCCACATCCACAACGTGAACAAAGCACTTGCCCTGTATCAACATGGCGTCATCTGTTAAAGTAAGGGCTCTCATGGCTTGTGCTGTCATTACCCAAGTTACGGACTTGTTGCTGCAGTTAAATGGAAGGAAGAAGCTGTTGTGGGTGTGGCGTGTCTGTGGTTCCTCCGTGCCAGTTCTCATTGTCACCACTGCGCGTGAGCGGCCAACCCACCCATCTAGACTCCGACCACATAAACACGTGGATCGAGTAACAACAAAGACACACACACACACACACACGCATGCACACACCAGACTCATCATGAACCATGGCAGATGTTTCTCACAAACAAATATGGCTTCGCCATTTCCTAGAGTGTGTTAGAACTTATTTGGTGAGTGGTTCATACAAACCAAACATACCCAATGGCAAGAAGAGAGCAGTGTTAAAGACGACTGCTCTCTTCTTGCCAAGAGCTAGGTTTGGTTCATGTGAGCCACTCACCAAATACGTTCTAACACACTCAAGAAATGGTGAAGTCGTTTCTGTTTGTCAGAAACATCTGCAATGGTTCCTAATGAGTCCGGTGTGTGTGTGTGTGTAATTCACCACAGCCTGATCGCGAGTTGGACTCGTAATCGCCAGCAGGTACCCTCCTGACAGAGCAAGTGCTCATTTAGTCGATCTCTGGGTACTGCCAGGACCTCACACACCACATCCCTTTGCTCAAGGGGGGACAGTAACCTCTCCTAGTCAACTGAAAGAATCCAGCCTGAGCGGGCTCGAACCGCCGCCCTGTCAGACCAAGACGCCTGGCAGCGCAGCGCTCTACCAGTTGCGCCACGAAGAGGTGTGTGTGTGTGTGTGTGTGTGTGTGTGTGTGTGTGTGTGTTGTTATTCGATCCATGTGTTTATGTGGTTGAGTCAAGATGGGTGGGTTGGCCGCACACGTGCAGTGGTGACAATGAGAACTGGCATGGAGGAACCACAGGCATGCCACACCCACAACTGTTTCTTCCTTCCATTTAACTTCAGCAACAAGTCCATAACTTGGGTAATGGCAGCACAAGCCGCGACAGCCCTTACTTTAGCAGATGACGCCATGTTGATACAGGGCAAGTGCTTTGTTTACGTTGTGGATGTGGATACGGGCAACCGACCTTGGCCGTGTGTGATGCACACCCGGAAAAGTTGGAGTTGCCAGTTGCCACAGCTGGCGCCAACTCGGCGGGAAGAAAAAAGCCCAGTGTGACACCAGCTTACGGATAACCGTGACCTCGCTCCCGGTTGGGCGTACGGGCGTTGTCCGTAGCCCCAGCGGTTGGACGAAAACGGCCATTGTGACACCGCCTTAAGGCAGTGAAGCCGCTGATAAGGTGAGCGTTGGTGATGACGTCATCAGACTCCCAGCAAATCACAAGCGTGTTTTCAGAACTGTCAGCCAATCATAAGGCAGCCGCCTTCAACTGCGGCTCCAAAACAACCCGTTCTCTCTCTCTCTCTCTCTCTCTCTAGCCACAATGCTTGGAGTAAAACGTCCAGTGTGATACTACCTTTAAAGGTAGCGTGCGTGATGCCAATGGTAAGTAGACGTGACCCGTACATGTCAAAGCAGCGCGAAACTCGGGGTGATAATGCGCGAAAGTCAGGATGGTAATAATTTAGGACTAACTGCGAAACTCGGATAGCGCGAAACTCGAGAGGGTACTGTAGTCTGGAGCTGGTATTTCTGCTGTGCAGCAGCCCAGTCTGCTGATGTTTTCTGTGATACATGTTTGAAAGAACAAATATCCGTGGATGACTAAGTTTTTTTCTTCTCATTGTAAAAATAACTATATTAAAACATAATGTGATTGACAAAAATTAATCAATATCTATTTTTACGTACTGGAAAGTACTGTATTTGACGGCTTATAAGACGCACTTTTTTCCAAAAAAATATCCCTGAAAATCACCCTGCATCTTAAAAGGTCAAGGTTCAGCTTTAGGTCCCTGGCTAGTGAAGTTTTAGTGCAGCAATGGCACTTAAATTAAACTGCAAACCTCTCCACAAACATAAATAAGATGGTGATCGCTTTTACAGCAACAACGGCAACTCTTAAATTCTAAAGTAGCAGTGTATAACAGTAGTACTTACCACTACTTCATATAAAATGACACCAGTCAGGAAGAAAATTAAGTGACTTAATGCTTGCACTTAAACAAACTAGTGGACAGTTGTACACCAAACCTGACAACGCGCACAAGACACGCTGCGTTTCCTTAGTAGACAGGGATCATTGAGGTAAGACAGACCTCCTTCATATAACTTTAACTTTGTTTGATTGATAAACACAAACAATATATGGATAATATTGACAAGATATTGAGAAGATAGGTTACTATTCGATATTTACAAGTGCCTGTTTCTCCATTTTGAACTTATCTTTTAACATTCTTACTTTACTTACGTGTTCAACAAACAATGTACAGTACCCTCTCGAGTTTTGCGCTCGCTTCGTTCCGAAGGTATAGCGCTAAACTCGTGGATCGCGAAACTCGAGGTATTGAAAAAACTGAAAAAGCGCTTATTTGTTCCGACCCGTGGAGATTTTTTTTTCTTTCTTTCTTTCTTTTTTTTTTTTTTTAAGTGGTCTATGGCGCCGGTAGACTATCCTTGGCCCGATGGTCAGCCCCGAGCCCGCCATGGCGCAGGCAAATGTTTATAGTAGCGCCATTATAACTGGCTCATGCTGACCCTCGGAGCTCACATTTTTTCCTCCTTTACTCCCTTGTTATCTCAAAATATGTACCTTGGAAAAAGGAAGAAAACAGGAAGAGAGAACGGGTCGTTTCAAAGCCACAGATGAAGCCTTATGATTGTCTGAGCTCTGAAAACACGCTTGTGATTCGCTGGGAGTCCGATGACCTCACTGCCTTAAAGCAGTGTCACACTGGCCGTTTTCTTCTAACCGTTGTGGCTACTGGCAACGCCCGTACGCCCACCCGGGAGTGAGTTGTCGGTTGTCCATAAGCTGGTGTCACACTGGGCCTTTTTTCTTCCCACCGCGACTTTTCCGGGTGTCCGTCACACACATAAGGGGAAATTAGAAGGGTGGGGGAGGGGGGGAGAGCAGAAGGGTGAGTCAGGTCATGTCATGACACACACACACACAGAAAGGAAAATGAAAAGGGTGGGGGAAGGGAGGGGCAGAAGGGAGTCAGGTCATGTTTTGACCTGAGTCAGGTCATATTTTGACCTGAGTCAGGTCATAAGTCTCTCTCTCTCTCTCTCTCTCCCTCTCTCTTGCCATAGCCACAATGTTTGCAGGAAAACGTCCAGTGTGACACTACCATTTAAGGTAGTGTGTGTGACGCCGATGGTAAGTAGAAGTGACCCGTACATGTCAAAGCAGCACGAAACTCGTGGTGATAATGCGCGAAAGTCGGGATGGTAAGAATTTAGGACTAACTGCGAAACTCGGACAGCGCGAAACTCAAGAGGGTACTGTAGCACATTCAAGTTTGAAATGCCACACTTCCTTATGTTTAAAAATGTACTAGAATATTACAACTAAACTTATGATGCAGAATAATAATTAAAGAAATATGATACACAAACTTTATACCCGTTACCCCTCTGAATGTCGCTGTCTCCGCCATGTTTGTTTACATCTCAAAACAGTACCCTCAAGTCTACAAGAAGGACCAATTCTGGTAGGTCCCAGCAAATATTGAGGGTTTTAAATGTAAAGTATTGGGATTTGATAAGGATCTGAATGGATGAAACAGTATGGTCTGTTCATGCGTGTGGCGAGGACGTTGAGATCTCAGAAAGTTTCACGTATCTTGGTAGCGTAGTTCATAACAAGGGTGAGTCTGGCCAGGAAGTCTTACGGCGGATTGGTCTGGCCCACAGTGTTATGGACTAGATTAACACGAGTATATGGCGTTGTCAATACCTGTGCAGAAGGACAAAGATCTGGATCTTCAAGTCCCTTGTGTTCCCTGTCTTACTCTATGGCTGTGAGACATGGACACTAAATGGGGACTTGGAGAGGTGGATTGATGCCTTTGGTAATAAGTGTCTATGCAGAATCATGGGATATCACTGGAATGACTTTGAGTCAAACCGGCGACTACTCTGTGAGACTGATTCGACATATATTACCTGCATAGTCCGTCAACACCAACTCCGGCTATACGGGCACGTGGTACGTTTTCCGGAAGCTGATCCTGCTCATCAGGTTGTCTCTGTAAGAGACAATCCTGAGTGGAGGAGGCCAAGGGGACACCCACAGAGTTCGTGGCTTGAGCAAGTTGAAAGATCCTGCCGGGAGGTACTCGGGTTGGGAAAGGGGCCTGCACAGAGACTCACCGGAGGACCCGGGCTTGGTGTCGTAAGGTGGGCGAGGCGACGCGCCCCCCCGGTGTATGCCCCCATTGATTGATTGATTGAATACATGTGAAACTTTAATAATGACCTGGTAGTGGGGAGGGCTACGAATGTCAGGCAAAAAATCTTCACCTGACACTCGTGTTTCAAACCCATTTATTATATTTTTTTCAAATGCCTGCCGAAATTGGGGGGTTACATCTTATAAGCCCATGTGTCTTATAAGCCATCAAATACGGTAGGTATACAGTCCCTGAAAGTCAAGATCAAGACCAAGATTGCCCATCAAACATAGCATCCCTGTGTGATTAGTTCCCTCAATAGCTCGGTGAAAGTTACCACCTGCACACTGTGCAGTGAGTGAATCTACCAACCAACACTTGTTTACCATTTCAAAGTCACAGCTGCTTGGGGTAAGAGCACTGTAATTCTTCAACCAACAGTAGAACACTTTAAACACAGAGAAGGGCACAAAGCAACATACGGTATCATAGTTATAACTGTAAGTAAGATGGCCAAATGTAATACTGCATATACATTAAGTTCGGAGAAAATGTGAAGTTTTTAATTTTTTTATAAATATATCTTGCCAAATTATAGGTGCATCTTATACTCCGGTGCGTATCACATGGCGGGAAATACGGTAATAATAAATGATGAAAAAACAGAAAAACTTGCTATTATGACAAACATTCTTATAAATGTTATAGAAAAGTATTTACAAAGAAAATTTAAAAATAATGAAAATAATTAACGAAAAATCTTATATCAAAATGGGCAAAATAGTTCAGACGGGATGTTTACGATTGCCCACAAATTGGACCACGAGCCCATGCAGTCTACTTCTTTGAACCAACTTGCAATGGATGGTGTCAAATTGTAAAATGCTCATGAGTAAATATGTCTTAGAAAGGCCTCAATTTTAAGATAAAAAGGGTTTTCATACCTCCACTATTTCTATGAGTGCCGAAGAGGGGTAAGAGCTTAACTTTTTTTTACTACTTTTTGTAGTACTACAAAGTACAAGGCTATAGTCTACACAATGTTATTCATTAATTCACTTATCGTAAGATTTTTTGGTATATTTTTTTTAGTTCTTAGTCATAATGTGTAGTGATGCTATGTAGTCATAACATAAACATTGACCTCTTTCATCATGCTATCATAATCCTGAAATATATTTCCATTATTTCTGGGTAATAAACTAATAAATAGCCATAATGAAGAGTGATTATAAAAATAACTGCATTTACATACCAACATTGTTGATTTTAAGAGGTACCAGAAAGCAAGGGATAGAAGGCTATGTCAGACAAACAGAATTGACTGCAGGTTAGATCTAGTAAACAACAGTCAATGAGCAGCGCAGTACCATTATCACCCAAGCAAAGTTGCCAAGTCCGCGAATCCACCCTTGATGGATTATCCCCGCCAGCTCTCGTGACACCGACTAGGTGAATCATCTGTGCTCTGACTCATTTATGTTCTCACTTCCCAAGTTTACATATCCTATCCTGCCTGGTTTGAAGTAAATAGTTGGATAAAGGGTAGTATCCTAGGTGAATTCTGCAAAGGTTGCTAAGCTTAGTGTTGATGAAGACAAACATTTACAGCACTTTAATGATAAGTATAGGGTAGATAACAAATACCTGTTGTTGGTGCTGCGGCTGGAGCAGCCGCAGGGGCAGGCTGACCTCCCCAGCGGCTTTTACGTTTCTTGCTCTCGGCTTTGTCGGAAAATTGGTTGTTGCTCGAATCCTCTTCACTGGAACAAGCTGAGAGAGAAACTAGCAAACCTCATCAATAAAGCTGCCTCGATACTAACCTAGCATGTGGAAGTGGGAGAGAAACAATGACACTGTTTAGAATGAGTGGGCTTTTAACAATATATAAAACTTTACATTTTATAATGCTGCTTCACCCCAGCACATCAATAAAAAAATAAAAATTCACTTTCAATGAACAACTACAAACATTAGTTCAATGCATCTAGTATACAGATATACAATAGTCCCTCCATATGCACGGTTTTGGTTTTATGTGGTTCAGCATCTAAAAAAGTTTTATATAAAATTATCAGAATTAAAAATAATTGAATACATATGTATACAATATTAAGCATTTGTTATTTATATTCTGCATACATAAATAGATCAACGAAATTAATGACAGCAAATATCAAATGGTAATAAAAAGTGGCTGATACGTAAACAAAGATGGCAGTGATGGCAATGGTGCCATTTTCTTTTTCAATTTTTTGGTTGTGGGAAAATATTACACACTACTACTAATTATATATGTACTTAACTCCAGTACATAATGTAATTATATACAAATGTGGGGTCACAATGCACCCGCTTAACAGCATGAGACAACAGCAAACAAAAAGGTTTGCCGGTGCTCACGCAGCCACCTAGCGAGGACAGAGTCTGATGTATCCCCAGAATTCTGTTTTGTTTACTTCAGTAAGGTATGTAATGAACTTACAAAACACTGGTTTAACAAGTGCTTTGGATATCTCTGACAATGTTTTCATTCAAAATTATGTGTCACAAGAAAACGGGCACATTGTATGGCAAAATAAAATTAGGCTGTTTGAGTAAACGATGGTAAACTTTAATTCTCTCCCATTACCTAGTGCAAACTGTACTTGAAATGTTAAACACGGATCTTATTTATGTAGGGATCTAATTTGGAACCTAACAACTGTGTATAAGGAGGAATTATTGTACATACATTAGACAAGTTGAAGTATACTATTATTTGGATTCCATGGAAAAGTTTATCACCATAAACAAAATAAACACAGACACATCAATTTATATTCTGTAAATCTTTTGATATATAAAAAATAAAAGATTTCACTGATACCTCTCTATCTAAATTATGCAGAAATTTTATTATGATACACAAGAATGAATGAGTAGCCTTACTATGTAACATAATGAGTGCATTAAGAATTTGTACCATTTTTCTTTTTAACTACCAGGCTCTGCCAAGCAGTAAACAATATTACACAATGTTTTAATTTTACAATTAACCCCTTCACTAAGGCCGGTCCAAAACAGTGCCCTGCGCCATATCCGGGATCGCCGGGCGCGCCAAATTATAAATGTCGCTATTGAATATAACAAGTTTTCAGCCATAAACTCAACATAATCATCATGTATTATTTATGAAAACATGCAGAATTAAATGGTGCACATAAAGAAACATAAACTTATTGATAATTTTGAGATGAAAGCATAAATATAGAGACAAAATAACTCGTATATTGGCTAAAGCGAGCCTGGATGCAGTATGCACGTCCTCGGATATGGTACGGGGGACGCAAGGACGCAATATACACGTCCTTGTGTTGAAAGAGTTAAAGATTTAATATATAAACAATAAACTCTTGATATTATGGACTAATTAGAACAGTTCCATTCCTCGGAAAAAGATTCCAGATTATCTGGAAAGCATAACATGGTACAGAAAAGTGGGTCTACTATAAAAAAAATGTTTTGTTTATCCCAATGTAATTCAAAACAAAGTTATGAATACAGGTAACTCTCGATTTACACGTGTATTGTGTCCTTGAAGAGGTCGCGTAAATCAAAAACAATGTAAATAAAAAAAGAGGTAGGTTTCTATCGAAAAATAAATATTCACTTCATTTAGTGGAGAGAGAGAATATCCATATCACCGAGATATCCACTCAGGCACTCAGTCTCAGCCTCACCCGTGTGAGGAAGAAATGAGGGACACCATGAGCGACTGGCTAGTATTGGTACCAGTACCAAGCAGTCTGGTACCGGAACCGTACCGTATAGCTGGTACCGTTAGTACCAGTACTGGTACCTGCCCACCCCTATTGTTGAGTGGCGTGGCAGCGTGGGTACTGTATTGTTGTTCAAGTGGCGCGTGGGAAGAACTGAGCTCAGCTGTGTGGCCGTGGCGCCGTGTGAGTCCAGTTGCGTGAGACATCTGGTGGCCACTCCATAAAATATCGCGTATAAGTGAAAAAAACATGTAAATTAAACATTTATATGGATTTTGGACCCTGCATTATTTCAAAAACGCATAAACCAAACACGCGTAAATCGAGAGTTACCAGTTTTCTTCAATAATCTTTGACTAAGTAGCGGTATTATGGTAAATGAAATTATGAACCTTCAGTTGCACCGCTGTAGAATCTACGACCTGTTGTTCCTTGTTTAATGGTCTACAAAAAACTTCTGTACTATCAGTTGTAGGCACTTGATACACTAAAGCAAGTAATAAATCACGAACACAGACTTTACTTGTTCATATGTATTTATACCTTGGAGGAAGATTTATATGACTTGGCATTCCAAACCAAAACAAACCTTCTTCTTCTTTTGACCTGTATTGCTTTTGATCAGCTCTCCCTACCTATCACCACCACTAATTCTGCTACTAACTCCCCTCTCTGCCTCTCGTAGTTGCTACATTCTACAATTAGGTGTTCCACTGTTTTTTCTCCAAAGTGTCCTATAGCTACAGCCCTTTGTGTTGGTAAGCCTTGGTGAGGTTTAGTTCGGCCCCTCAGCCTCTCCTTTCGGCATCATGCGGGTTTCGGCCTTTTAAATATCTTTACCGTGAGTAGTACTGACTAGATTCAGTCCGGTACTTGCCAGACTGAACATTAGTCTTCGTGGAATCTATTGCAAAAATGGTTAAAGCTATACATGATGCAGGAGATTATAAAAAAATGTGAGAATGGTGTAAGCTTAGTTGCAAGTAATCAGCTTATAACAACTGAATGGTAGTGTTTGTCACCACTTCACATGAAAAATGTTAACATAAACACTTGGGATCAAAGTCTTGTAGAATATAGGCACAGTGCATCATGATTTATCACAAGAAAGATTTTAGAGTGTGCGGGTCCTTATCACTTCAACAGGCCTTAACTCAGTTTTAGTTAAAGTAGCTAGTGACCACTGGCAATTTTGGGATAATGGAAATGCTCTCATTGAGGGGAACTTAATCCATTAATGCCCAAAGTTCGTTATAGGAGGCGAAAACTTAAAAATACGTGTAATAATACCGATGAACCTAATAACCCCTTCAACACGAGGATGCGTATACTGCATCCTTGCATGCCCCGTACCATATCCGAGGACGCACATACTGCGTCCTGGTGCGCTTTAGCCAATATACTAGTTATTTTATCTTTATATTTATGCTTACATCTCAAAATTATCAATTAATTTATGTTTCTTTATGTGCACCATTTAATTCTGCATGTTTTCATATATAATACATGATGATTATGTTGAGTTTATGGCTGAAAACTTGTTATATTCAATAGCGACATTTGAAATATGACGCACGCGGCACTGTTTTAGTCCAGCCATAGTGAAGGGGTTAAACATAGGTATATATTTCTTTTTATTGTGTGTGTTGTCTGCATGTTGTCTGTATAGCCGCACAGCACACTGCAAGGCACTGAGGCTGCCAGGTTGGCTGTGGGGCCCTACAAGGGGGCCGTATTTTTATGGGTATGGGTAAAATTTTACAAGTTTGCCTATAGCGCACTGGCAGATGGACCTTTTTTTTTTTCTTTTTTCGAAGTTTTTAGTTATGAAATAATCTGCTAACTGTTTCTGTCGCAAATCATTAAATTACTAAATGATTGACTTTTACATGCCTGTTGTACACACGCCACCGCAGCTGCAAAATACAGTACAGTATACCCCGCATAAGTCGGACCAATTGGGGGGAAGGCCAATCTGAGTTATTCGAAAATCCGAGTTACCCGACGGATTTTTTTCTTCACATTTTGCACGCCTGTTACCACTAACAGTTGAAATGGTCTGTGTAATGCATTACGTAAATAGGTACTACATACATGGCGCGCGCACACACACATACACACGCGGCGCACACATACACACACACACGTACCGCACCATGAGCTCAGCATGGCTCACACCTCTCTCATGGTCCTGTATAACACCCATTTTGTCTGCCACCGACAGCATCTTCAGCTTCCTGGTGTGGAAGACACAGCCCTACCCTTAGAAGCCATAGTAGAATTACAAAGGCAACAATAAGGGCTACAGAGTGAGCGAAAGCTGAGGGAGACACTGCCACGCACTTGCAAAGTCAGCTGTGTAAACACTGATCTTGGCGCCGGTCAGCTCCCGTTTCGCGTCTCCAACGGCTCAGACAACTCCTCAAATGACTCGGACGATGTAAGAGCTATCAGCGGTGTGTTTGCCCAGACCAACTGGACCCCTCTATCAAACACTTTTGTGCGCCTCTCAGTTAAGCCTTATCGTTGCTATGGTAATGGCGTCTTACAGGCAGGAAAATGGCATCCGCTGCTCTCTCTCTAGCTGTTCTGGCAGCAAAATGGTATCCACTGATCTTCTTGATGACGTTTGAACATGCATCACTAGCTGGTAGCGTGAGTTGATGGCATGAAAAAGAGTTGGTGGCAAAGGCTACGTGGGGGGCAGGTAACAGCACGTACGTCATCAGGGTGAGTAGCAGGGAAGTGCAAAAAGCAGAAACAACGGTGTTACCAAAGCTTGACAGACAGCGTCCTCATCACACACTACGAATGCTCACGAATATTTGTGCATATTTGCCATGTTGTGAGAACAGTGGTAAAGGACATGAAATCAGAATGGAGAAATGTAGATAGTGGGGTGCCTCAAGGATCGGCACTGGCACCAATACTTTTCCTAGTATATATAAATGATATGCCAGAGAAAGTAAATAGTTACATGAGCTTGTTTGCAGGCAATGCAAAATTGCTGACACATAAGAAATAGTAAAGACTGAAATTCTGCAAGAGGACCTAAATAAGCTTTGGGATTGGAGTAAGAAATGGGAGATGGAGTTTAATGTGAAGAAATGTCATGTAATGGAAACAGGAAAGAGTGAAGGGAGACCAAAATGGACATACAGAATGGGAGATGGAGAAATATTAAAAGTTCAAGAAGAGAGAGATCTGGGAGTGACAATACAAGATAATCAACAGTCAGTCATGTAAATAGGATATTCGGAGATATGTATGGAATGGTAAGAAATACAGGAACGGCATTCCACTACATGGATAAAGATATGATGAAAAAGATGATTACCACTATGATTAGACCAAAGATGAAATGTGCAGAAACTGTGTGGTCTCCCCATAAGAAGAAACACAAAAAACTAGAAAGAATACAATGGATGGCAATGAAGATGGTTCCAGAACTGGAGGGATTGTCACAGGAAGATAGATTAAAGGAAATGAACCTGCCAACATTGGAACAAAGAAGAGAAAGGGGAGACCTAATACAAATTTATAAATTGTGGAATAAAATGGAAGAAGTAGATAACGAGGAGTTACTACTAAGAGAAGTAAGAAACACCAGCAACACACGAGGACACAGTAAAAAATTGAGAAATGGAAGATGCTTGAGACATAAATAAAATATAGCTTCCTGCAAAGAAACATAGAGGTTTGGAACAGACTAAGTGAGGATGTAGTATCGGCAAAGAGCGTGCACAACTTTAAGGAAAAACTGGACAAGTACAGATATGGAGACGGGACTACACGAGCATAGCTCAGGCCCTGTAAATTTACAACTAAGTAAATACAACTAGGTAAATAGATGGGAGGGATCAAGATACAGGGAGAGGAAGATAAACACTTTGGTCACGATATCAGCGGAATCAAGCTGTAACTCTCTCTCTCTCTCTCACACACACACACACACACACACACACACACACACACACACTGCAGGGAGGAGGTAGGAAGGAAGAAAGAAAGAAAACAGAGATAGCGAGATGGGTGGGAGGGGGAGACGGAGGGGAGGCCGCAGCTCCTGCGCGAGGGAAGAGGAACTCCACACACATATATCATTTCTTTCTCATTATTTTTCTTATTTTCTGTTAGAATTGATTGTTACTGTGAAGTGCAAATGAGCACAAGACACACTTACGTTCTTACACAATAATAACGTTGAAAGTCAAATAAGACACCGTATCATATACGACCTACATCCTAAAGACTATCGTACGATATCCAGGAAGAAATAACTCATATGCTGGCTAAAGCGAGCCAGGACGCACTATACGCGGCCTCAGATATGATACGGGGCACGCAAGGACGCAGTATACGCGTCCTTGTGTTGAAGGGGTTAATATGCGCATGCACATATCCAACCTAACCTACTCCCAAACTAAGGGCCGCTTTCACAGTCATTTTGTTTGTTTTGATTGCTACCAATGGCGCCGATCGACGCTATAGTTTCCACGTGAAACTGGCCGATGGGGTAGTGGCGGCTGTAGAGGAAGCGAGAGGTGTTGAGAGAGTATGGTAAGCTGCGGGGCTAGGCTAACCCCGCAGCCGCCACTACCCCATCGGCCAGTTTTAAGTGGAAATTCAATAGCAGCGATCGCCGCCATTGGTAACGATCAAAACAAACAAAACGACTGTGAAAGCAGCCCTAAGACACAGACCAGGCATCTTGTTCAGCTTGTGATCCATTCTAGCACTGACCACCATAATACTGAACAATCAGGCAAGAGGGACTATCTGTGGCCAGATTATTGAACTTTGACTGTACTAAGACTGATTAAATATAAGGTATATTATAAATGTCTGATACATTTGACAAAAAGGGAGTCAACTTTTACATGTGATTGAATACTACACGAGGATATACAGGAATAATAATGAATAAAGAACAATAATAATAATACTAATAAAAATAATAAAAATAATAATAATAAAAATAATAATAATAATAATAGTAGCAATAATAATAATTAATGCCTACAAAATTATCAACCAACCTGATGGAACTTCTGACAGTTCTTTTGCTTTGGCCTGAGCTCTCTTTAGAGCATCTTTGAACCAATCAGGATTGTCTGTTTCAGGTTTCACTTCTTCAGAGGCAGCAGAGGCATCAACCTGTGTGTATACGATAAAGGTAATTTACATGACATACTATATTTCCTTAAGAGTTACTGCAACTTCCACACATCCAATTTTTTTCAACACAAAAGAAAGCATGAGTTTCCAACAAAATGGTTTGGAAGATGCAAAAGTAGACTTCTCAAAATAAGCAAAAAAACGAGCAATTTCATTAGTTTAGGATTCATGATAAAATCTTGAAAATCACTGGCAGAGATATTTGCATTATATACCTTTTATATAGCATTGCTTTTTTATATGGACATGAATAAAAATATATAAAAAACAAGTCATGACCACACACATTCTTGCATATACAATGTCCTTGTGTCCATTAACCCTTAACCTGGTAGCAGCGATGGGCCAAATTTGTGGCTTTCCCGTGTAGCAGCGACGGGTCAAATTTGTGCCATGATATAAACCCCCAAAAATAGATGATATATAATCTGATCAAAAATGCATTGATATATATTATGAAATGGTTTGTGTAAGGGGAGATTTTTTCTCATTTTTCTCGCTTGGAGGGACCATTAAGAAACATGATCTCCGCTGCTACCGGGTTAAACAGCTAAACACTCGCAGCGAGCAGTAGCACATTTGCTGGTGGTGCTAAACACCTGCTGCGAGCTCCAGTCGCACTCAAATTTCCCGTGTATGAGAGTGTTCCAACAATATTTCTTACCCCATAGAATTGCCAATTCTGTGGGTTTTCCACTAAATTTCCACTTAATACAGACAAGTAACTGGTGGATGTTGTTGTCCAATATAGCGGCATTTTTGCATAGCTTCACTTATCACCTGACTGATTCTTTGACCAAATAGTTGTAAATTTTGCAGTTGGCAATACTACCTTGCCAACAGCCCGTGAAGAGATTTCCGCAGTTGCCTCAATATGGCTGACCATCGCACACGCACTGACTTAAGTGTTCACAGGCAACACCCTGAACGTGCCTGTACGTTCGCAGGAGAAGCATACATAGCCAAATCCTATAAATCTGGGCCTCCTCTTTCCAATGGTGTTTTTGGTTTTTAGCTGTGATGAATAGTTTTTGAGATGCAGAGGTTAAAAGAGACCCCTCTCCCCCCGTTCGGCTGCCATAGTGCGTCTGGGGAGATAGTCGCCTCCCTCGCCATGCGCAATGAAAGGGTTAATCAAAGGCATTTTATGTTTTGTGCAGCATTTTTTTAACAAATATTTTTTTTTAATAACTGTATCCCATTTAAAATGGTCCAAACCCTAACTGACAAGTGGCCCAAATCTGCAAAGATTTCTATAACATGTGGATAAATCATCCATGGCACACTGCAGTCACTCTCAGCCAATCAGCCAAAAGCATGGTGTGTGATGCTATCCAGTAATATGAGCAGGGGTTGTCACGTAATGTGTACAGCTACATTCTTTGCCAATATCTGATTCACTTAGGTTGACCAATCTGCCAGTCCCCATGCCATGTAAGCATGTGAGGATTTTTATTGTACTTTTAAGGTGCACTTGACCCTCGAACTGTAAATCGCTACAGTCAGGGAATCAGCCTATTCCCGTGTAAATTACTGGTATGTAGATATTAAGAACAAGTTTTGCAATAACTGCTCAGTTTAGTGTCACAATGTTTAGGCGAGGTCAGGTTGTTTTGAGCGTGAAGACAGTGAAAGGAATCCTGCTGAGTTGTCACTGGCACACCACTGTTCTGCGAAGTCACCAGCAGAGAGCAGAACAAGCCAGGAGACTTTGGTGGCAGGGTGTGCCTTATGGGTGTTGAACATTTAGGCGATTCCTCACTTTCACTGAGATTGTATATACATAGAAGTTTGTATAATGTATTTTTAACTTCCACAACTTTTAACTATTCAGAGAGGGAGACCGACAAAAGTGATGGCTTCCACTCAGCCCACAATATCGCTTCCACGAAAACAATCAATAACTTATGGAAAGGCTTTGTGTTACTTACCTAACTCACAACAAACATTTTTGTGAAGTGCAGTAATTGTATTTCTAGTCTTGAGCACTGAAGTAACAGTGCGAGTCTAACTAACAGTAACAAAAGCATCACAAGTGGTAACCCAAACACAGTTAATATACAGATGTTTACAATACTTGGTCTGACAATCACCAAAATTCAGTACCTGCCCCAGACTTTTACCTCATTCTCCAGTACACACTTTAAAAAAAAAAAAAAAAAAAAATGGATAATAAAAACATTATAACTACAAGTAGCTACTCAGCTGATAATTGTAAACAAGAGGACAAGAATCTACATCACAAGAAGAAGCACTTTACTGGACCCATTGTGGACATTTCGTTGAAGACACAAACTTAAAAAGCAAATAGCAAATAAAATTAAGGAAATTTAACAACTCTGAACAAGAATACACAGTTTATTGAATTAGTGAACCCATTGTGGAGGCGACAACACCATCACCACTACCGCAACAACACGCGACCACCTAGCAAGTGTTGCAGACGCAGACTTGACTAGGCATGAGGCAACCGCCAGACTTAACTGAACCCTAGATTTTTTTACCTGGATTCTAATTTTAGTTCCCTGACAATTGCCAGACCACAGATTTTGTGTGAGAAATCTGATATCCAGGAAGTCAAGGGTCGAGTGATTTTTCAGAAATATTCAAACAAAATTAAATTTTCCCAAACTTTTTGTCCAATGCTGATCTCATCCAATGTGACATGATCTCCAACTAAATTCTCATGTTGGGTCTCAGGCTACTGCAATTTCAGCAATTTGTTTTGTATATTTGATATGATGCATATGAATCCCCTTTCATTAGAGAGGGGACACATTCTGAATAAAATACCTTCATACAGTTGTCTAATTGTCCAATCTAACCTAATTATTAAGTTACCCAAAATGAAAAGGTGGGCTTTTTACCAACTGCCCTGGGAGAGATTCAAACATGATTCCATGGATTCCTAGCTAAGGACACCATGATTATATCAATGAAATGGTTGCCAATAAAAATATCATGTTCATTTCTATAAAATATATTACTAGATGTGATGAGTCCATCAGGGTCCCAAATCCCCATCCCTCCACACATAAAAAATATATATATATATAAGGGCCTTGTCCACCCCTGTATGGAGTATGTATCTTATTTCATGCTAAATGCTCTTCTGAACTCACTAACTGTATGTCTTCACTTCTCATACAGCCTTACTGCACACTATTTTCCACTCCAGCCCACCTCAATGCTTTCCAAATTCCTTATGCAAAAGTTAATCAATTCATTCTTTTATCCCAACACTGGTAAGCTCTGGAACAGCCTTCCTTCAACTGTATCTCCTTCTTTCTATGACTTGAAGGCTCTCAAGAGAAGAGTATCATGACACTTTTCAAATCGTTTTGCAATATTCAATTTGGATAATGTTTGATTTTTGGGAGCAGTACGTTGAGGGATTTTTCTTTTTTTACATTTAACATTGATTGCCTCCTATGCTGTAAAAATAAATTATGCAGATTTACAGTGGATGTTTCAATTATCAATTATCAAATATCAAAAATCTTTCTGCAGTACTTACTCTAGAGTCATAGCTTGAACTGACTTTCCATTCTTCTGAAGTAGATTTTTGCCAGGAGCTGATATGGGCAGGATCTATTTGTTTTGGAAGATTGTGGTGGTATGTTTTTAACTTGTTAGTGCTCTGTCCTGATGGCTTTGATTTATGTGGTGGTGAACACTTTTCTTCTTTTATATCTGTAATAAAGATGGCAAAATATTCACATGCAATTCATAAGTCAATTTTCAGTCCCTCCTACCTTTTATATTATATAGGCAGCAACACAGATAACAAAACAACTATAATAAGCTATAATGGCATTAAAAAACTCCCCAAATCTGTAAACTATTTTTTTTAATAGCTTTTGTAGGTATGAAATGTAGCTTATAGGGGACATAAACAGAGTTTGACAACGACAAACAATAAATGACAAGTGGTTAATCTAATTCCATTGTCAGAAGGATGTTTTTTTCCATAGTCCTTCATGCACTGCTGTTCTGGCTCTTTGAAAAACTCATTCTTAAGAATTCTATTATTAGCATAGTAAAGTCAGGAGTGGGATTAGTGGGAAGAATATACCCGGATTCATCCAAAATGGAATTTCCAGAAAAAGGTTGAACAAAAAGTTCATCTTTAGAGACAGATGTGACAGCTGAGCTGCTATTAGGATTAGGGAGAGGTGGGAAAGATGAAAAAGAAAAACTGAAGAAAAATATGCTCATATGGTAGACTAGTAGGCTTCATGATGCCGACATTGGTATCACTCTCCTGAAGAGGTTAATGGGGTTAATAACCCACTCACCATATGTGTTTTGTCCTATTCAACATCACTGCACAAGCTCACAGTAACTCTCACCAAAAACTTCTCAAACTCTCTAAGCACCATGTGTTCTGAGACACACAGACATAGGATTTGGAGACATCTCTCAGGCACTGGCTGAATGAGAGAGGTGCCAATGGCTCAGTATTAATGCACAGTGATAAGCCTTGTAGCTTGATATCGATAATGCAATGCTCATATGCTGTAAGGTAAAGGTGGGTGAATACGATACAGCTGCGCGTGGCTGCGGTGCTCATCTCCGATCTGTTGGTCCATTGAGCCTGTGGTAGCTACAAACCAATTTACCCCGGGATAAGGGCCAATGTGAGATCCAGGATTGCCACAGTTTACCTTCCCCAAGTTTCTCCAGATACCCATTTATCGACAAGCCTGATATGGAGAATGAACAGCTAGGTGAGCTGCACACTGACTGCCCTGGTTGGGATTCATATCCCGGCCCACGTAGTAGCCAGGGAGGCTGCAGTGTGAAGTAATTATATCGGTTATGTAACCGGAGTACAGTCAAACCTCGGTTTTGGAATGTCTTACTTTTTGAACAAATCGTTTTTTTAACAGAATTTCAAACTCGTAATTGCACCAGTTGCCATAGGATAACTCAGTTGCAGAACAAGCTACTTGGCAAGGGCAGCACAGCATCACTGTGCATGTCAGTCATGCCACAACCCTCACTCAGAGAACATCCGCTACGAACTGTTCTTTGATTTTGGTAATTTTTCTTGTGTTGTGCATTACCGTAAATTGCAGCATACAAGTCGGCCTCAAAATTATTAGCTTCAAATTATGAGTTAGGCCTATACTTGCCGTATAAGTCGGCCCCCAAACTAAGGTGTCATCTGGCGATCTAGAAATACCCCAGTGCAAGCAAGAATTTCCCAAAATCTTGTGATATTCTTGCATTTCTTGTTCTGGTGCGTCAGATTTTCAAGACATCCCCCCAATACTTGGTAAGAATCGAGGGTGTGGCACAAGCAGCAACGGGGCTGGTTTAGCCACTTTCTTGTTGATGTCAGAGGTAAACACACCACGGTGCACCTCCTTAGACCTGTGGCAATGACCATTTCCTGAGCTTATTGAAGTCTTTACCCCCATAGTGTATGGTCACGACATATTTGTAAAGATCAGAAATACCAGTTGTATTGTACAATGAGTAGGGCGAACGGCACCAGAAGTGTGGGTAGGCGCTCAGCGAGCCTCCGGTATCATCATCATTGTTTAACGTCCATTTATTCACTATGGTGGGGTTGGACGGGATATGAGCCTCCTCCACTGTTGCCGGTCCATAGCCATTTCTTACGTGATGTTCAGCCTCCTCATATCTTCCTCCCCCACCCTTCTCCACATCTCCCTTGGCCTTCCTGGTGGTCTTCTGCCCTCCACCTCAAAGTTCAGTGCTCGTCTCAGGATGTGTTCTTCTCCTCACATGTCCAAACCACCTTAATCTGGTCTTACTCAGCAACTCCTCCAGGCCACTCCTCCTCACCACTTCTTCATTTGAAATTCCATCTTGCCATCTGATTGCCATCAAATATCCAAGCATTCTCACATCACACCATATCAATAGTGCTTCCAGCTGTTTTGTCATAGCCCAAGTCTCTGCCCCATACAAGAGCACCGATCTCACACACGCTCTGTACACCTGTGCTCTGCTGCCAAGCGGGATATTCTGGTTCACTAATAAGCTTGCCAGTTCCCTCCAGCTCTTCCAAGCACAAGCAATCCTCCCTCTCACTGCAGCTTCTGCTCCTCCTTCATGCTGTATCAGCTGTTAGATACAGCCTATGGTTTTGTTTTGATATAATCTGAACTTTTATTATTATTTTATGATTCATATATCAATCTGTGTGTTAAATATAGCATACAGTGATTGTTAGTAGTGCTGCTCCACTTGTTTGCCACTCGGTGGTAAAGGTTCGCATTTTATCCCTACCGCATAAGTTGACGCCTAGTTTTGGAGATATTTTAGGCTCAAAAAGTCAACTTATATGCCGCAATTTACGATAGTTCTACTATTTGTTTTGTTCCATAATCCACCATGGGGCCTAAGAAAGCTAGTAAAAGCGTAAAAGTGAAATGGAAAATAGTGAAAACAGCAACAGAGGTGAAGAAAGAGATCATACAGAAGCATGAAAATGGTGTTCGCATCTCAGATCTGCTTAGGTAGTTTTATTCTTTATTCAGATGGTATGTTATAATATCGTATGTTGCATTTATAGGCATTTTTATGCGTGAAATACAACTAAAAAGGTAAAAAAAGGTCTTTACTTTTGGGACCTGGAATGGATTAATCCATTTTATGTTGTTTCTTATGGAAAATTTTGTTTCAGCTTTGGAACAAATCAGTTTTAGTACAACATTTGGGAACGAATTATGCTATGAAATGGAGGTTTGACAGTATAATAATTGGTTATGTGTTGCAGTGATAATTCCTCGTTACAAGCTCTGCGCAGTGGCAGTATCGTAACCAATGAGGTTAGAGGTGCCACTGGGTAAAGCTAAATCAGATTATTGGGAACTATCAGCACCTCGCTGGACTACCAGACACATCTGTGGTAGCCAAGCCCTACCCCGCCTTCACAAGGTGACCTCGTTATTACACCACATTTTTTCCATTTAGCAGTGTTTTATGGTAAAGTAATTTTATTTTTTAGTGTGGTGCAACTAAAGGGGAGGGCAGGTACCTTCGGTACTTTGTTTTTATGGGACGGTTCTTTTTTCATCCTTTTATCTTTTTTTGCATTTTTATAATTGAGGGATGGTAGTTCCTGACAATCTGGTGCCCTGTATCCCTCCGGGAATGAGCACTGCGCTAGCCCTGCCAGCTGCCAGAGGCCCCTCTGGAAGTGGACGAAAAGTGGCTACGGGTGGAGGGGGATCTCCATCTGCCCCTTGGAAGGGAAGGAGGAGGAGCAGGGAGGAGCTCCTTGGGGTAGCATGCATAAATGTGAATGGGATGAATGAGGAAGGGAAGAGAAGGGAGATAATTAAAGAATTCCAGAAAGGAAAGATTGATGTACTAGGTGTGAGTGAGATGCATATGAAAGGTAGTGGTGTGTGGGGGTGTGGGAGTGAGGGCAGGGAGAGGTTGTGGGAGGGTGTGGAGGGGGAGCAATGTGGGCAGGGGTAGAGGGGGAAGGGGGAGACAGGGGTGTGCATTGTTGGCCTCCCCACGAGTGTGGGCAGGAGTGGATGGGCATGGGTGGTGTGGTTCGAGGAGAGTGTGGATGACGGGGAAGATAGGGATAGTAAGGTATGCATGGGTGTGTATATGCGCCAGTGAATGATAAAGGAAGGAAAGGCATGAGTGAGATGAAGAGATTTTGGGAGGACTTAGGACAGTTTAAAAACTTTGGAAGTGAAAAAAGAATTCCTGTGTTAGGAGAAATGAATGCAAGAGTTGGAAACAGGGAGACGGATGGTGTGGTCGGGAAGTGGGGTGTGGATGGAGTGAATGAGAATGGACAATACCTTGTAGATGTTTGTGCTGAGAGGGGTGTGTTCTTGGAAAACACCTTCCACCACAAGCTAATTCACAGGTATACATGGGCAAGGGGAGACATGAGGAGTTAAATAGATTAAAGAGCTGTAGATATGAGGGTGTGACAGGATGTAGTGGATGCAAAGGCTGTGAGAGGAATGTATGGTGGATCTGATCACTTCACAGTAGTAGCTAAAATTAGGATGAAGAAGAAATGGAAATTCAGAGGGCATGGGAAGAAGGAAAAGGGTAGGAAGGAACTAGCAAGTGAGAAATTGCGTGACAGTGGCCACATGAAGATGTAAAGGAGGAAAGTGGAGGAAATATTTGGAAGAGCAAGAGCACAGACAGAACACAGTGAAGGAGTGAAGGAGGTTTATGAGGTTTTAAAAAGTTCAGTGGTCAGGGCAACTGAGGAAGTAGTCGGGTATAGGTCGTGTGGAAAAGGAAAGAAAGGGAGTGTGTGGTGGACGGATGAGATAAAAGAGGCAGTTGAGGAGAAAAGAAGGAACTACAAGAAAATGTTAGAGAAATGTGACGGAGGGAGTGAGAGGGAGATGGGAGAGAAAATACAGGGAGAGTAAGATGTTGGTAAAGAGGCTGGTTAGGGAAAGTAAAGAGAGAGTGGATGAGGATTTTGGTAGGAAAATTTCAGCAAAATACCAGAACAAAAAACTTTTCTGGAAGGAAGTTAAAAGAGAAATGGGAGGAAAAAAGAATGACATTAGCAGCATGAAGAGGAAAGATGGGGTGCTTGTGAGGGAATGAGATAAGGGAGGTATGGAAGCAGCACTTTGAAACTGTAATGAATGAGAGTGTGGGAGGGAGAGCAGAAGTGACAAGTGTAGGAATAAAAATCAATGTAGGGCAGCCAGATCCACAGGGGAGGGTGGAGAGAGGTGGCAATGATGAAGTAATAGGAAGTAGGAAAGGCCCCTGGAGCTGATGGCATAACAGCAGAAATGATGAAGTATGGAGGAGGTGTAGTTGTGGAATGGATATTATGGATATGTAACCTAGCATGGGAACAGGGTGAAGTGCCAGAGGATTGGAGAAAGCCTATTGTTGTGCCGCTGTACAAAGGGAAAGGAAGCAGAGGTGACTGTAATAGTTACAGGGGAATAAGTCTACTCAGTGTGGCAGGAAAAGTGTATGGGAGGGTTTTAAATGAGAGGATGAAGAAAATAACTGAAAAAAGTGTAGGCAATGAACAAGGGTTTTTTAGGAATGGGAGGGATTGTGTACACCAAATATTTGCACTCAAAATGTTAGTTGAAAAATTCAAAGAGAAGGATAGGAAGCTCTTTGCTGCATTCATGGACCTGGAGAAGGCATATGACAGAGATGAGAGGAAGGGGTTGTGGGATGTTCTAAAGATATATGGTGTGGGAGGGCATTTGCTGGAGGGAATCCGATCCTTCTATACGGATGCGAGTGCCTCTGTACGCATGAAGGGTGAGTTGAGTGAGAGTTTTGGTGTGGGTGTGAGACAGGGGTGTGTGATGTCCCCATGGCATTTTAATGTTTATGTGGATGGTTGTATGAGAGAAATGAAAGCCAGAGTGGGGGAGCTTGGTCCAAGGCTGAAAGTGAGAGGTACGGAGGAGTCATTGGTTGCAGGCAAGTTTGTAGATGATACAGTGTTGTTGGCAGAGAATGAGGGGACACTGCAGAGGATAGTGGATGAGTTTGACAGGGTGTAAGAGGAGAAAGCTGAGTGAATGCTGGAAAGAGTAAGGTTATGGTATTTGAGAGGGCAAGAGAACAGGTCATTGATTTTGCAAAGCCGTACAGAGTTGGAGCGCCAGAGACGTGGACGTGGAATGAAGCACAGCAATCGAGAATACGTGCAGTGGAAATGAGTTATATAAGAGGTGCATGTGGTATGTCAGGATGGGATGAAGAAAGTAATGAAAGCGTGTATGAGCGGTTTGGTATGGGTGCGAAAGAAGTGGAGTGTGGAGTGGTGGAGTGAGTGATGCATGGTGCATTGAGGTGGTTTGGACACGTGTTGAGAATGAATTTGTGAAGAGAGTGAATGAGGGAAGGATTGAGGGAGGGGGTGTCAGGGGAAGACCACCTGTGAAGTGGAACAATAGGTGTGTGAGTACTGGAGCGAGAGTTGGAAGTAGCAGAATTGAATGTGCTGAGAGGGAGTGCCAGAACAGAGAGATGGAGACACTTCTGCCATGGCCACTCCCTGGAGGGAAGTTCCCGCGAGAGAGCATGTCATCGGAGATATAGATAGACAGACAAGGGTGTGTTTTTTGTCTGCAAAATGACATCATTCTGGTGTTAATTAATTTAGCACCGAGTCACTGACATTAGGTCATCAATGGTGCATTGCAGAAATCATTGACATTATTACTATGAGACTGGTGTGGATAAAATTATTTTGTAACCCATTCCGCTTCAGGATAATATCAGTCAGTTTAACCCGGTAGCTGCAGCAATCATGTTTCTTGAAGACCCCTCAAAGAGAATTAATGAGAAAAAGTTATCACTCACACAAACTATTATATTATATGTATCAATGCATTGGTGATCAAATGCATATATATATATATATATATATATATATATATATATTGGGGGTTTATGTCATGGCAAGAATTTGGCCCGTCGCTGGTACGCGGTAGAGCCACATATTTGGCCCGTCGCTGGCACGTGGTAAAGCCACATATTTGGCCCGTCGCTGCTACCGGGTTAAATGCTGTGACTGATGTCATTCCTATTCACATGAGGGAATGATAACTCTAGGTGGTAGTTTAGGAATATGATTGCTAGTAAAAGTCTACCAGTCTACCAAAATCAATACATAAACCACATACATACGACTGATTCACTTTCACATTCGTGCCCAGGTGTTCAAGAAGTTTTTAGTGAAAGTATACATGACACTAATGGCAAGGCTTAATCATTCTGGAAAACTTTGCTTCTCTTTGACTCATTCTCCTTTATTTTCTTTAATATTCGTATATTACTGAGAAAGGCATAAACATTACACCAGTCATACCTGATTTGCTTCTGGACATTTTTTTGAACTGCTCCAAGAAACTTCCATCATTGTTGAATTTGTTAGGCACCTGAGATGATGCAGCTTCACTGAAAAAAAAATCTAATGATAATACTTGTAGTATGTGAATTTTTTCACTATCATATAATTTATCGAAGTCCTTTTACTGACAATCTCAAAATCTACTGAACAGAAGAAAGCAGACTCTGCTGCAGCCACTGCCTCCTCCACCAGTGACAACAGAACAGCACAGCACAAAGCATATCACACTTATAATTTGTAACCAAAGTGACAACATAATACGAGTAGGGGACTTTAATTGTAAAGAGGTGCACTGGGAAGAATGGGATGCAGGGGAAAATGAAGACTCCTGGGACAATGAACTAATGAGCATATTACAACATAGCAATGGACAATGTCATGACCCAATGGATCAAAGAGGAGAGACAATACAGAGAGGAAGACACCCCAGCAAGGCTAGATCTGCTACTAACTAAAGAACCAGATATAATCGAATCTCTGAAATATCTGTGTCCAATAGGGAAAACCGATCATGTGGTGTTAGAGAAAAGCAAATTTTCCACGATTGAAATTATATTTTTGAGGAAGCAAATTGGGGAGAATTCAAAGAGAAAGTAATGACACACAGAAGTGGGAAATCTTTTTAAACTTCTACAACTGGGAAGTAGATAAACATGTGCCAAAAGTAAAAAATAAACAGAACTGGAGATAGAACCGGTATAACAGAAGGTGCGAGATGGCAAAAAAAGAACGGGACGCAGCTTGGACCAAATGGAGAAACAGAAGGAACAGCAGGACAAAAAAGGAGTACAAAAGAACTAGGAACGAATATGTCAGGATCCGCCAAGAGGAAGAACCAAATTTTGAAAAGGGATAGTAGACAAGTGTAAGGAGGAACCTAAACTGTTCTATAGGTAAGTCAGTGGCAAACTAAAAAACAAGGAGGGAATCAACATACTAAAAGTGGAATGAAGGGTCTGTGAGGGTGAAGCAATGCAAACTGAAATAATGAATGAGAGATTCCAATCGGTCTCCACAACAGAAAGTGACTTCACTGAACAAGAGGGGGTGCACAGAAACTCAGTGCTGGTGAACTTTGAAGTAGAAGTGAAAGAGGTGCTCAAGCTACTAGAAGCCCAAGATGCAAGAAAGGCCACAGGACCAGACAATATATCTAAATGAATATATACTAAAGGAATGCAGAAATCAACTAGCAGACATGATCCACAGTATAATAGTATGTTCATTAAGAGAAGGGTTAGTGCCACAGGAGTGGAAGAGTGCCAACGTGGTACCAATATACAAAGGAGGGAATAAGGAAGAACCCCTCAACTGTAGACCAGAGTCACTGACTAGTGTGATTGCTAAACTGTGCGAGAGAATATTGAGATAGATGGACACAATATCTGGAAGCAGTAGGTACTCTGAGTGACAGCCAGTTTGGATTCAGAAGTGGAAAGTCATGCGTCACCAATTTGCTGAGCTTCTACTCAAGGATGATTGATGTGACACAAGAAAGAGACTGCCAGAAAGCTGCCTATGTGGAAGGCTGGCAGCGCAATACACCCTGCGTAGTAATACTTCATGAATGTAGTCGTTTAAAATTATAAAATACAAATATTTGCACCATTGTTTGCTTTAATATAGAAGAAAATAACGTAGAACTTGTAAAGACCGTTTTATGTCCGAAATCATAAAGATCCATGCACGTTCTGGATATTATTGACTTAGGAACTAGTTTGTATGAAGTACTGCAAGGCAGCTATGAGGCTCAGTCTGTCTAGAGAGGCCCTCGTGAAACAATAACAATGGACTTAGAAAATCAAAGCCACCCAATGCAGCACATTCTCGGAGCTATTACAGCCATATCAGACTCATCCCCCAAAAGATTTTTAGATTTATGGCAAGGCCAGTGTGTCCTACATAATATGCAAGTTTCATTGGTAAATATGGAGAATCACTACATGCCTCCATTATTGCTCCCACGGGAATAACCTTTCCAAGGTATCACATACTGTTGTAGTACTCTAGTTTTACCGGGGCATCAAACATATACTGCGTCTGCAAGTAATAAGAAATAACAGATAATATTCATCTCCCCTTCAAGGAAATTAAAACATGGTAGTGGGGAGGGCTATGAAGACAAGGGAAATTGTGGGGTAAAAGCAGCTATTGCAATGATGCTGTCTACCTGAAATGAAGTGTTTCTGTGCTCTACTTAAGGCGAAAATATATATTTTGTAAATAAAGCCACCAATGGCGGCCCTGTGGGCCAGCGCCATTTTGATGGCGACAGTGCGCCTGCTCAATAAATGCATGGAACCCCTCTCTTGCTAAGGGATCGAGTGTTAAAGCAAAATTGAGTATTAACCCTTTCATTGCTAAACGCTCGCAGCGAGCACTAGCGTAACTTGCCGGTGGTGCTAAATGCTCGCTGCGAGCTCCAGTCGCACTCAAATTTCCCGCATATGAGAGTTCCAACACTATTTCCCACCCCACAGCATTGCCAATTCAGTGGGTTTTCCACTAAATTTGGTGGAAAATCATATCAGCCTAGCGCAGAAAATCTACGGATGAGCAACTGGTGGATGTTGTTGTCCAATATAGTGGCATTTTTGCATAGCTTCACCTATCACATGACTGATATTTTGACCAAATAGATGTAAATTTTGCAGTTGGCAATACTGTCCCGCCAGCACCCCATCATCAAGAGATCTATTAAGTATTTGCCTTACGGCTGACCGTCGTGCACGTGGAAATGTACGTCTTCCCAGGCAACACCCCCTGAACGTGCCTGTACATTTACAGGAGAGGCTTACATTACCAAATATTATAGATCTTGGCCTCCTCTTTACAATGGTGTTTTTGTTTTTTAGCTGTGATGAATAATTTTTGAGATACAGAGGTTAAAAGAGCGAGCACTAGCGTCACTTGCTGGTGGTGCTAAAAGCTCGCTGCGAGCGCCAGTCGCACTCACAGCAAAAAATACCCCTTGAACGTGCCTGTATGTTCGCAGGAGAGGCTTACATAACTGAATCTTATAGGCCTTGGCCTCCTCTTTCCAATGGTGTTTTTGTTTTGTAGCTGTGATGAACAGTTTTTGAGATACAACGGTTAAAAGAGATCCCCTTCCCTGGCTGGGGTGCCCGAGCATGCCTGAGGGGATAGCCTCGTTGCGAACGCTTAGCAAGGAAAGGGTTAAATGTAAGAGATTGCGAAGTTCAACTAGTTGGTTTGAGAGGCTTTTATGTTGGTTTCATATGTGTGACGAGTATAATAGGGGTCGCAGTCAGGTGTTTCTTGGCTTGCCCCTGCCCAGCTCACCTAGTTTTGTAGTGATGAAATGATGGACAGATGTGGTGGATGTGAGGAGCAACATTCCCAGGTTCGGGAGGCACACTCATCATTTCGCCAGCTATTTGGCAGAGTCCATGTCCAAGCGTACGTTCCCGGATGTTGGCGAGCGGTTCCACCATTTCCTTCTCCACACTGCAACAATATATTCCGTCCAATAGAGGTATGGGTTTATCGTTTTAACGGTGGCGGTGGGGGGGGGGGGGGTGCAGCCCCCCTCGGCTAGCATGGGGGTCAAGGGAGGCAAAGCCTCCTTGTTGGCTGTCAGGTTATGTAAAGTTCGGTTGGAGTAGTTTAAATATGCTCCCCCACCCAAAAAACCCGACTTCCTGCGGGTCCCCCAAGATTTTTGGGGGGAAGGGGATTCGACACTCCTATGGAATCTGGGTCCCGCCTGGCTCAGCTGCTACCCGCAGGCCAAAGTTGCCAGTTATGCATTTTCTGCTGCAGTGTTACCACGCTGGGTGAGCGAGCCATCCTGGCAGCGCTCCCTTCTACATTGTCAGTGAGCCATGTCATACACTCACATTCTTTCTACCTCTTTACCACACTTTCTTTTGCATTCTAAAAAAGGGCAGCGAAGAAGAATCAGGATTATGGGATGAGTGGCCTTGAGGATTATGCGTGATTGGCTGGAGTGGGGGTGTAGCGGGAGACTCACTGATTGGCTCTGCGTCCTAGTACCTGACACTCCTAATCCTTGGGCAATGTTGAAGTATATGTGGGTAAAAATGCGATATTACATAACTCCCGACCCTCAGCACACTGATTATAAGGCAGCTTTTTTCATGCAACTAAGTATTTCCTCTTTTTCCTGCCTGCCTTAGCCCACAGCCACACAGGGAGCGAGAAAGCGAGGAAGAGCAAGAGCGAGTTTCTGTGGCCTCACGAAAAGCGAGGCGAGGCGTGGGCTGTCATGGCAACGCGACCCACAAACCAGTATAGCCTCACACCACCTTCATGCTAAACGAGGGATGAGGTGAAATGTTTTTATAAATAGTTCTGTGCTTTCACTTATTTAGCATTTTATGAAAAATCTGGGTTAAGATTCGTTTTAGGTCCATGCCAGTATCTCATTACCTACCTTATGAAACATCAGTATCTCTTCATATATCTTTTCTACAAACCTTCAACAGTCATGGAAATGCTTTGAAAATCCAATTCAAGGACTTTTTTTTTTACTCTTGAAAATTGGGGATAATGTTTACGAAAGCGTGTTGCCTCCTCTGGCGGCGGTGCAGCCGGTGTTGCGAGAAATACCTCCTTGCTGAAATAAGTCACATATACATGTGGGAGGGGTCCATGGGGGGGCGTAGCCCCCCATGGTTAGAAGGGGGGGTCGAGGGAGGCGCAGCCCCCCCCGTTAGTAGGTCGTAAAGTTCGGTTGGAGTAGTTTAAATATGCTACCCGACCGTAAACCCTCTGCGAACTATTTTACGGCTGCGGCGGGTGCAGCGTTGTCGCGGTCGCCGCTAGAGGAGGCGACGCGCTTCCGTAAACATTATCCCCTATTTTCAAGAGTAAAAAAAAAGTCCTTGAATTGGATTTTCGAAGCGTTTCCATGACTGTTGAAGGTTTGTAGAAAAGATAGCTATATGAAGAGATAGTGATGTTTCATAAAGTAGATTATCAGATACTGGCACGGACCTAATACAAATCTTTACCAAAATCTGTATACACTATCGTGTTCAGGAGGCTATTCTCTATAAGATGAAATTTTTTATTTTAGTACCGTACTCATTTCATAGCCGCTGCAAATGGTAGCTATTTGTAAAATGTGTTATAAACACTACAGAGTGATTATTTAACTTCAACTCATCACTATTTATTTAGTTTCTGTTTTAATGAGTTTTCACAAACATATTCGAGTTCTGCAATCACTGCTGCGTTTAACGGTGTTAACCAAAATGTCCTATCTCATGTCTGAGTTGAGTTACGGCAAATAATAGAGAAGCATATCTGTGATGTCACTCCTTCTGATTGAGCAATCTCGCACAAGAAAAGCGAGAAAAGTTAATCATCAACTCGCTTTCTCACCATTACCTGCTCACTGCCAGTGTGGCCACCTGCACTGGTTATTATGCATTAAAGTTTCTCGCTCTCGCCCGCTTTCTCGCTCCCTGTGTGGCTGCAGCCTAACTCAGTATAAATGAAAAAAATAATCGGAATACTTGGTAAAAGTAGTTTCTTACCTTATTACAAGCATGATTGTGAGTGCAATAGAAAGTATGGTAAAGAGTTGGAGTGTGTGAATGTATAACAATGTGGAAGGGAGCGCTTCCAAGATGGCTCGCTCACCCAGCATGGTTACACTGCAGCAGAAAATGCATAACTGGCAACTTTGACCCGCGGGTAGCAGCTGAGCCAGGCAGGACCCGGATTCCGTAGGAGTGCCAGGGATTCAGCCTTTTTCTTTACTTTTAAGTACTTGCGCCATCATATTAAGGTTAAGGGACATGCATTTAGTCCCTTATATAAAATATGGAGGCGTAATATCGTATTTTGGAGGCGCGGAGTGATTCTCCACAATTACCGGTTCGTTATTGCAAGTGACACGGACAAATTAATAAAAATAACCCATTCTGAATCTGGATCTGGATTTATGATGCGCAGGGCACCCGTACAGGTTCACTGGGGTATCACTGGGATACTGAGGTGCATTTGGATATCATTGCGGTAAAAAGCCGCGCTCGCCTGTACGTTAAGTTGTTTGCTGAGGCCAGCCAGCACTGACTCACCCCGGGCTGCTGCTGGGCTCATGGCTCCTGCTGGGTGGGGGCTGTCTTGGGGAGCCCGTCTCTGCTGGCTTCCTTCCCCCATATTGTTCTTTCATCTTCCGTTCAATTTCTCGTTTTCTTTTCAGTAAAACTTCTTCTTGTTTGGACATCTCCCGCATTCTAACCTGTACTGGGTACTTGTTGGACATTGTTGGCCAAGTATTTGCCAGGCACACACACACCACAACACAACAGCGCCGCCGCCGCTGCCTCCGTCACTTGGGCCTGGACTGGGTCGGAGAGAGGAGAGCCAAAGAGAGCCGAGCACTCTTGCTCTTGCTCTTGCTGTACAGGTGACCGTTGGAGAGTCAGGCCTTCGTATCGGCACACCCTGTAAAATTAATACAACACAAGCAGTATCCATTACAAATCTTCCAATTCCCTATTTCTTGCACACCACTTCTTTCCCAGAAAACTCTTCATGGCTTCTATAATTCTATCATTTGCTTCATCACTCAGTCCCAGCAACAGCAGCATCCATTCCCTCTCTGTTCTTGCAATCCTCCCATTCACATCCCAGCCCATCTCACTCAGAGCCACCCTCATCATCTCCGTCCTATCTCTCCGGTACCTCCCACACACCAGTATCACATGCGCCACAGTTTCATCCACACCCCTGTCACACATCTGACACACTTTGCTGCGGGACTCAGACCACCTGTAATTTCTTGCATTCACATTCATACACTGCGCTCGAGCTTGGAAGAGAAGATCACCACTAGCGATGGGCAAGTACCGTTAATTTGAGTACCGGTAGTACCGGTACCGAAAACTCAAGTACCGTTAGTACCGGTACCGGTACCGGTACCCAAAGGAGGTTTTTTTTTCTTAATGACTTCTGATGAAATTCCCAAACAAATTTCCTGTAAAGAAAACTCTCTCTCTCTTCCTTCAACTTAATATCAACTAGAGTAGAAATGCAACGTTTAGGAGCCTTCTGATTAATGTAAAATCACTTAGGTTTAAGGACAGACCACCTAGTCTGTACCATGGGGTCTGTGTGGTCTAATTTTCTATGTAAATCTATGTAAATCTCTCTCTCTCTCTCTGTACTGTAAAAACTGTAAAAATAATCCGAAATCCTTCTTCAGTTACATAAACAACAGAAAGGCGATCAGAAGTGGAATTGGACCTTTAACAAACAGCGACGGTGCACTAGTGACTGACAGCCAACACGTTGCAAACCTATTAAATAATTACTTTTCCTCGGTGTTTAATAATAACAGTCCTCCCACCATCACCACCAACACCAGTACTAATGTAAATCCCGAGCATGCATTGTCTAACTTTGAAATAAAACCCGATGAAGTCCTTAAAGCCCTCAAATCACTTAAAACAAATAAAAGTCCTGGACCTGATAAAGTATATCCAACTCTGCTGAAAGAAACAAAGAGCGAAATACTCTCCTCCCTCACAACCGTATTCAATATGTCCTTGCGACAAGGCATTGTCCCTTCAGATTGGAAAAAGGCTAACGTGACACCGATTTTTAAGAAAGGAGACAAAAAGTACCAGGTAATTACAGGCCCATTAGTCTAACTTCGGTTGTAGGTAAGCTACTTGAGGGCATAATTAGAGACAAAATTGTGAGTTACCTTGAAAGCCACTCATTAATTGGGGACTCACAACATGGCTTCCGAAACAAAAGATCCTGCCTATCAAATCTATTAACCTTTATAACGACCTCTTCACTGTTTATGACGTAACCAAATCACTGGACGTAGTCTATCTTGATTTCAGAAAGCGTTTGATAAAGTCCCGCATCATAAATTACTTTACAAATTAAAGCAAATAGGTATTGACGGTCAGGTAAACCAATGGATCGCGAATTGGTTGAGCAACAGACAACAAAGAGTAGTGATTGACGGATTTAACTCAGAGTGGGCGCCTGTCACTAGTGGCGTCCCTCAGGGCTCGGTTCTTGGCCCAGTGCTCTTCATTATTTACATCAACGACGTGGATGTTGGACTCAATAACCGCATTAGTAAATTTGCAGACGACACAAAGATTGGTAACTCGGTTCTCACTGACGAAGACAGGCAAAGCCTCCAAGAGGATTTGCACAAAATTTCAGCTTGGTCGGATAGATGGAGATGCCCTTTAACGTAGACAAGTGCCAGGTCCTTCAAGTTGGAACGAGGAATAAAAAGTTTGATTACGAAATGCGCGGCGTTAAACTCAAAGCGTTCAATGCGTCAAGGACTTGGGGTCAAAATCGCGTCAAACCTCAAATTCTCACAGCAATGCATCGATGCAGCAAATAAAGCGAACAGAATGTTGGGCTTCATTAAAAGAAACTTTTATTTAAGAATAAAGATGTAATACTCCCGCTCTACAACAGTTTAGTCAGACCCCACTTGGAATATGCGGTACAGTTTTGGTCTCCCCACCATGCAAAGGATATTGCTAAATTAGAAGGTGTTCAGCGTCGGGCAACGAAAATTATCCCTTCCTTGCGCAACAAATCCTACGAAGAAAGGCTTTCCCTTAACATGTTCTCTCTTGAGAAACGTCGCCTCCGAGGAAAACTGATCGAATGTTTTAAAATACTTAATGGTTTCACGAATGTAGACAGATCAACATTGTTTATGATCGATGACACTTTGCGCACGAGGAACAATGGCGTAAAACTCAGATGTAGACAAGTAAATTCAGACTGCACCAAATTTTTCTTCACTAACGTTGTAGTGCGAGAATGGAATAAGCTCCCATCATCAGTGGTCCAGTGTAACACGATTGACTCCTTCAAAAATAAGCTCGACCGTCACTTCCTTCAACTTAATATCAACTAGAGTAGAAATGCAACGTTTTGGAGTCTTCTGATTAATGTAAAATCACTTAGGTTTAAGGACAGACCACCAAGTCTGGACCATGGGGTCTGTGTGGTCTGATTTTCTATGTAAATCTATGTAAATCTCTCTCTCTCTCTCTCTCTCTCTCTCTCTCTCTCTCTCTCTGAATGAAGTGAATATTTATTTTTTCGAAAAAAAAATAGCAAATGGATGTACTCGATCATAGTCTAATAACAATAAAAATATTTATTAGCAACCTAAAAAAGAAAAAGAATCGGACATGAAGAATTATCCAGTAACTCCAATAAATAAATAAAATAATGGAAACGGGAGCTGTGATGGAAACGGAAAGCAGGACAAAATGGTGGGAACTTGGGGAGACGGTCAGCGGGGCAGTGACTCAGCGTCTACACACACAGGCCCCATACCGCGTGATAAACATTTGAAACATTTGAAACATTTATTAATAGCCTATTAGGTACAGTTACATAATATGTTGTATGTATTGTTAGAGGCCAGCCTTTATATAAGCATAAGCTTTTCAGGCACATGGAGGCGGGCGGGCGAGCGCCGAGCGTCACTAAAATCCAAACGGTACCGGTACTAGCGGCAATGCGCAGTGCCGAGTGGTCATTAAGCTTCCCGTCTCCCCAAGTTCCCACCATTTTGTCCTGCTTTCCGTTTCCATCACAGCTCCCGTTTCCATTATTTTATTTATTTATTGGAGTTACTGGATAATTTTTCATGTCCGATTCTTTTTCTTTTTTAGGTTGCTAATAAATATTGTTATTGTTATTAGACTATGATCGAGTACCCACTACCCATATCACCGAGATATCCACTCACTAAGTGGTGATCTCTCTCTCTCTCTCTCTCTCTCTCTCTCTCTCTCTCTCTCTCTCTCGCCTGCTACACCTCCAATATTTAATCATCTTATATAATTCATCATGCAATTCTTTATAGCCAGAAACTCTCGCCAAGGATTCAAACTTTTTCGTTAATGCTTTATTGATAAATATGATCTCTCTCTCTCTCTCTCTCTCTCTCTCTCTCTCTCTCTCTCTCTCTCTCTCTCTCTCTCTCTCTCTCTCTCTCTCTCTCTCTCTCTCTCTCTCTCTCTCTCTCGCCTACTCACCTCAAATATTTAATCATCTTAAAAAATCCATAGTGCAATTCTATATAGCCCAAAACTCACGACAAGTGATTCAAACTCTTTTATATTTAATGCTTTATTGTATAAATATGATCTCTCTCTCTCTCTCTCTCTCTCTCTCTCTCTCTCTCTCTCTCTCTCTCTCTCTCTCTCTCTCTCTCTAAAAGTTAACGAGTCATACGAATTTAACAGTGGCAAGTAAAAAGAAAACGAAGTCTTTAATTGGGTTAAAAGTTAGTGAGTCCCACGAGTCTTTAGAAAACGCTAATATATTGTTATGCCGGACGTGTTACTTGGGTTCCGTGTCGCCGTCACAAGACTCCGTGGGAGGGAGATATGTAAACACTTCGCACAGCTTCTGTAGTTTAATATTCTTCCTTAGTAGTACACTTCACTTTGACTCTTCAATAACCACTAGCTTACTATGACTGGGACTGGCCCTCTCTCGCCCTCTTCTCCTATATATATCCAGAACAGTACAGTCTAGAATATTACAGTATATTTCAGATCATACAAGAACATGTAGCGAAAATATATGCGAGTTGGCAACACTTCCCGCCTGGCGCCTGGCCGCGCCCCGTGGGGCGCGGACGGCTCGCCTTGCTCCCCGCCCCTTTGCTCGTTTCTCCGGGAGCCTTCTAGAGGCCTATGGTCGCCGGGGGAAGCTTCCAGCACAACACTATCCCCCCCTCTTAATTGTGATCGTCCCGATCACACACTTAACTATGTACAAACATAAGAGAATTAATCAAAAACATAATAATCGTCGTATCGCTGTGGACGCCTGCGTTGTCTCTGTCTTCTGTTCGTTGCCTCCTGCGCGGCTGTCTCTTGGTGCGCCTCGTCGTCGTCTGCTTCTTGGGGTGTCCCTGGAACATCTGCCGAAGCCGGGAGGTTATCTCCCTCGGCTGAAAGGGCCAGGAGGCCTACGTCGTCGTCGACCTCCTCGCGGTCCTGGACGTCCCTTGCGTTTTCGTCGGCTGCTGGGTGTCTGTAGTTGTTCCAGGTGTAGTTTCCCGGACCGTGGTACCTCCATAGGCGGTTGACGTGGACAACTTTCGGCTTGGTCTTTTCCGTTCTCCGGATTCGGTAAGTCACGTCGGAGAGGCGTTCTAGCACAGTGTAAGGGCCTTCCCAGGGGCTCTGTAACTTCGGAGACTGTCCTTTCTTCCTCTGCGGGTTGTAAAGCCAGACTCGGTCTCCTTCCTTGAAGTCAACGTGGCTTGCCCTCATATTGTAACCGCGCTTCATGGCCTCCCCGGAGAACTTCAAGGCACCTCGGACTTGATGGTGCACCTCTTCCAGCCGTTCCTCTAGTTGACGGGCAAAACTGGAGGCGTCCCTTGGAAGGCTTTCCCCAGGAGGCCTTCCTGTCAGTAGGTCCACCGGCAATCGCAGCTCACGTCCAAACATCAGCTTTGCCGGTGAATACCCCGTAGTCTCGTGGGCGGCAGACCTGTAGGCCATGAGAAGCGCAGGCAGCTTCTGATCCCATGAAGACTGATCATTGTTGCACTGCTTGGCCAACTCCTGGCCCAACGTCCAATTAAACCTCTCCACCATTCCATCTGACTGTGGGTGCAGAGGGGTGGTCCGGGTCTTCTTGATACCCAGAAGCCTGCAGCACTCAGCAAGGACTATTGACTCAAAATTCCTTCCCTGGTCGGAATGGAGCTCGTTAGGCACACCGAAGCGACAGAAGAACTCCTCCACCAAAACCTTGGCGATGGTAGTGGCTTCCTGGTCAGGGATGGCGTAGGCTTCCGGCCACTTGGTGAAGTAATCCATTGTGACACAGATGTACCTATTTCCGTTCGTCGTCAGAGGCAAGGGTCCTGCTATATCCACTGCCACCCGTTCCATGTGGGCTCCAACCTGGTATAGTTGCAGTGGGGCACGGTGACGCTTCTTGGGGCCCTTCTTTGCACAGCACACCTCACACGCGTGACACCATTCTTCCACGTCCTTCCTCATGCCAACCCAGTAGAACCTTTGGCGCAGGCGACTCAGTGTCTTCTTTACCCCTAGGTGTCCGCTGGTGATGCTGTCGTGCATTTCTTTCAAGACGCCTTCCCGGGACTTCACAGGTAACACCGTGGACCAGTAGTGGTCAAGACCATCATGAGAGACCCAGCGTCGCTGCAACACCCCGTCGTCTATCCGAAGAGTGTCCCACTGAGTCCAGTAATTCTTGGTGGTAGGGCTTTCTCGAGATGACTTCCACCCAGGTCGCGTTGACGACTGACTCAGCCACTCCATAATTGGTCTCAGATCTCGGTCCTCCCGCTGCAGTTTTCCCAAGTCTTCCCATGGCACCTCCGCTGTCTGTTCCACTGTAGTGCGGCGGCACATATTCTGGACGCTTTCCCTCTGGAGGCAATGTTGACACTCCGGTAGGCATGGGCGCCGGCTCAAGCTGTCCGCGTTACCGTGTGTTAGTCCAGATCGGTGCACAATAGTGTAGTGATGCTGCTCTAGTTTACCTATCCAGCGAGCAAGCTGGCCCTCAGGGTTTTTCAGTGACTTCAGCCACCGCAATGCAGCGTGATCCGTGCGGATGGTGAAAGTTGCACCGTACAGGTAAGCATGGAAAAGTCAAGGCTCTTGACTACTGCCAGGAGTTCTTTCCGGGTCACGCAATAGTTTTTCTCGGCTGGGGTGAGCTTCTTGCTGAAGTAGGCCACAACCCGTTCCATGTCGGCACATGCCTGGGACAGCACTCCACCAATCCCCTCATCACTGGCATCACAATCCAGTATAAAAGGCTTAGAGGGGTCTGGGTAGGTGAGTACGGGCGAGCTGATGAGGGCCTCCTTGAGCTTCTCAAAGGCAACCTGAGTTTCCGCTGTCCACTCAAACTTGCGCCCTTCTTCGTCAGGAGGTGCAGTGGTGCAGCAATCGTAGCGAAGCCTTTCACAAACCTGCGGTAGTATGAGCACAACCCGAGGAAGCTCCGCAGCTCCTTCACGTTGGTGGGTGTCGGCCAGTCCCTTACCGCAGCCACCTTCTCAGGATCAGTGCGTACTCCAGCCTCGCTCACGATGTGTCCCAAGTATTGGACCTCCTTTTGGAACAGACAGCATTTCTTCGGGCTGAGCTTAAGGTGTGCAGCTCTAAACCGGGCGAAAACCTCTGATAGCCTTTCCATCTCCTGCTCGAAGGTCTGGCCAAAGACAATCACGTCGTCGAGGTAGATGAGTGCCGTCTTCCAGTGAAGTCCCTCCAGCACCCTCTCCATCAGCCGCTCAAACGTGGCCGGCGCGTTGCACAGGCCAAAGGGCATGACCTTAAACTGCCACAGGCCTTGACCGTAGGAGAAGGCTGTTTTCTTTGTCCTGTTCCGCCATTTTGACTTGGTGATACCCAGACTTCATATCCAGTGTTGAAAACCACTTGGAGCCCACCAAGGCGTCGAGCGTGTCGTCGATCCGTGGGAGTGGGTATGAATCCTTGATGGTGAGATCGTTGAGGGCTCGGTAGTCCACGCAGCACCTGAGGGAACCGTCCTTTTTCCTGACGAGCACTACAGCAGACGCCCACGGGCTGCTGGACCGCTCGATTAACCCTTGTTGCCGGAGATCATCCATTACCTCATCCATCTCCTTGCGACGGGCTGGTGCCATCCTTCGAGGAGCTTGCTTCACTGGGCGGTGGCTACCTGTGTCGATGTGGTGCTCTACCAGGTCCGTACACCCCAAGTCCAGGTCTCCTGTGGAAAACACATCTGCATTCCTCACGAGAAGCTCCCTGAGCTGTTCCACTTGGGGCTCCTCTAGACACTTGGAGCTCCTGTCAAACAGGGTTCTCCTGCAGACACAGGTTCTTGGTTTCTGGTCGATCTCTTGGCACAACCCCACCATGGTCCCTTGTTTTCTTTTCTTTGGGCTGAAGGAGACATTGACCACGACGACAGGCACTTCCGCTGCAGCTGGGTCTACCAAACTACTGCCTACAATCACCACGTTTTCTACCGGGCATCGACTTCCACTCTCTACCACACACAGGCTAGCCGGGGGGGCACCCGTAATTTGACAGGGTAACAGCATCTCCGACCTCGGAGGAATAATGGTGGTGCGCTTGACCGTCAGTGGCAGGTTTTCCTTGTTCACAGTCGTCAGTGGCACCCTCCTTCCTCCTACAGTCAGCTGCTTAGAGCGGAAGTCCAGCTCGCACCTGTGGGAGACAAGATAATCCATACCTAGGATGCAGGGGTCGTCCATGTCAGCCACGTAGACAGAGGGGAACTCTTCCTTTCCTCCGAGCTCAAACTTCACGTCCACTGGGCCTCTGAGCTCTGCGTAGTGTCCTGTGACTCCGCACAGTCGATGCGGCGTCTTAGGAAGCCGACGATGACTCACCACGTCAGGCCGCACCAGTGTGCGTTCCGAGCCTGTGTCGACGACCACAGGCCACAACACTCCGTCAACCTTGCCCTCCACTTGGAAGCTCGTCATGGTGGTTCTCCTGCACGTTGATATCTTCGGGGCATGTACAGGACAGACTGGTCGTTGCCCCCACAGGTCCAGCACTTGGGTCCCTCTCTGGGCTGCTTCTTAGCGCCACCTTCATATTCCTTCTTCCTCTTATAGCATTCGTTCTCCTTGTGCCCAACCTTCTCGCAGTACCAGCACGTTCCTTGGAACCTGTCTGTGTCGCTGACAGCGCCCTTTCGTGCCCTAAAGCCAGAAGTCGAGTCGTCCCTGAAGCTTGACAAGCTAGACCTAACAAAGGACTCAAACTCCATGGCACGTGCCAGAGCTTCCTGCATTGATGTTGGCTTAGCTTGGTTCACTTGTATCTTCAGCTGAGGGCTGTCCAGGGCATCGATGAATTGATCACGCAGCAAAACCGTCAGCAGGTCAGGGGTGGCACCTGGGTATGCCTTGTGCGCCATGCTCTCAAGGTCCTGAGCGAGTTCCTGAAGAGACTCGCCGCGCCTCCTGTTGCGGGTTCTGAACCTAACCCTGAAGAGCTCGTTCTGGTGCTTGGTCCCATATCGTTGCTCCAGCGCCTGTGCCAGCCCGCTGTAGCTGCCCTTTGTTGCATTATCGAGCTGAGCAAGGACCTCCAGCGCCGCCCCTTTCAGGCTAGTGGCCAGCTGTACCGCGCACTCTAAGACTTGGTCATCCCATCCGTTCCGGGCTGCCAACAGCTCAAACTGAGCGCGGTAAGCCTCCCAGGAGACCTTGCCATCAAACTCCTGAGGCTTCTTTCTAACAGGCGAACCCAGCAGACTCATGGGGCTGGCGAAACTTCTTGCGGGGATAAACTCAGGCGAAGCAGGGCTCAAACTACCCCGGACTTGCGTAGGAGAAGCATCTTGGGTACAACTAGCCCCTGCAGGCACTGGCTGTCCGTTTCCAGCCAAGCAGTCTTCGAGGGCCTTCACTCTGTCACTTACATCACAAACTGCCTGTTCTGTACGGTTCACCTTTCCTTGCACTTCTAATATTTCTTTGTGTGTCGTCTCTCGTACCACCTCCATCTCTTGTTGAAGATTTGTGTGTTCTTTCTCCACTTCTATCAGGCGTTGTCCCAAGTTCGTGGTCACATCAGTCATTTCTCTTCGCACTGATTCACTTCCATCTTGTACTGTTTTTAGCTGTAGCTGTAATCCTGTGAAGCGATCTTCTAGCTGTTCTTTGCGTTCTTGGAGTGTTCCTTCTTGTTGTTGCTGTGCTCTTTCTTGTTATTCTTTGAGTTCTTGAAGTGTTCCTTCTTGTTGTTCTTTGAGTTCTTGGTGTGCTTTTTCTTGTTGTTCTTTGAGTTCCTGGAGTGCTCTTTCTTGTTGTTGCTGTGCTCTTTCTTGTTTCTCCCCCTGTAGTCTCAAAGCTTCCAAGAGCTCAGTCAACACGTCGTCCCTCTGGGCAGCTTGGGAACGAGTCTCCATGGCGAAAAAACAAATGCCTACACTCCTGACACCAGTGTTATGCCGGACGTGTTACTTGGGTTCCGTGTCGCCGTCAGGAGACTCCGTGGGAGGGAGATATGTAAACACTTTGCACAGCTTCCGTAGTTTAATATTCTTCCTTAGTAGTACACTTCACTTTGACTCTTCACTTACCACTAGCTTACTATGACTGGGACTGACTCTCTCTCGCCCTCTTCTCCTATGTATATCCAGAACAGTACAGTCTAGAATGTTACAGTATATTTTAGATCATACAAGAACATGTAGCAAAAATATGTGCGAGTTGGCAACACTTCCCGCCTGGCCGCGCCCATGCGGGCGCGCACGGCTCGCCTTGCTCCCCGCCCCCTCGCTCGTTTCTCCGGGAGCCTTCTAGAGGCCTATGGTCGCCGGGGGAAGCTTCCAGCACAACAATATGAAGGCGGAAAAAAGTATGAAAAAAAAGGTAGTGAAAAGGCATATTTTACATACGCGCGATGTGTTTACATGGCGACGCCATTGCGATGTGAGCAGTGTTGCCAACGATCCGGTTAGCGGCGGTACGCTAGGTTAGCGATGGTACGTTTAGTTAGCGATTAGCCCACGCATGTGAGACAGGTCCACCACGCGTGGTTATTTTTTTTTAGAACACGCACCTTTACCCAAAGGCTTTTGTGAAGGTTTGGGCCGGGTATAGTATTAGGTAAAGGTGCGTGTTCTAAAAAAAAAAAATAACCACGCGTGGTGGACCTGGTCTCACATGCGTGGGCTAATGGCTAACTAAGCGTACCATCGCTAACCTAGCGTACCATCGCTAACCGGATCGTTGGCAACACTGCTCACTTCCCAATATGGCCGCCATCAAAACACATCGCGCGTATGTATAACATGCTTTTTCACTACTTTTACCACTTTTTGTCTACTTTTAAGTTTTTCCGCCTTCATATTATGGTTAAGGGACATGTATTTCGTCCCTTAAGTACAATATGGAGGCGTAATATCGTATTTTGGAGGCGGGGGAACAAAGTATCCCAGTCCCCCCCGTGACGCCCCGAGGCGGCCGCAAAAAACTCACTAACTTTTCAAAAATCGCTAGCAGCGATTCTATCAATTTGCGAGGCATATATATGGGGTTCAAAATGCATAGAATTATGAGATCTAACCCATGGTTAGGGTGAGAAGTACCGCGGTGAGATGGGCAACTCTCTGGACATTTACCGGAACGGGGAGTCGAGTCCCCCTTAAAAATTCCCTTCTGTGCCCCCTTATTGCGGGAAGTATTTTGGGAGTATATAGGCCAGTAATCTGTGTTTCATCTGTAGGGTAAGAAGTGTTAGTAAAATAGGAGGCTGTATGTTTTGTCGTTTCGACAGAAAATCTCGCAGTGTACGGGCCTCCCCGGAAGTATAGAGTTCCCTCTCCCTGTGGTTTTGTCATATATCTTATGTACCTGTTTTGCAATAGTTGTACACCCGCGCAAGGGTAACGGTTTTCGTGGAGAATTCTCAGCCATGTTGTGATTTCCATTGTGAGAGGAGAAAACTAGAAACCAGTCGTATGTCTATTCCCTCACTTCTGTCAGTTTCGGGTAAATCGTGCCTTCAATGAGCAATTAACTGTAAACCGTGTCGTCAGTTATGACTATGTATACCTTCTAAACTAAGTCACATGAATAAATGTAACCACCCCTATTTATAGGCCTTTATTTCTTGTCTTCTTTCTCCCCGTCGTCAGTTTTGTCCGGCCGGCTGTGAGTTAAAATACATCTTTACCGCCCCGAGTCTTCCCCGCTCACCACGTTACCCCCTGCCCAAGGGATCAGAGTCTCGCTCTGGGTCATTTTAATCCCTCATTCAATCCTTAGTCATATATATATATATATATATATATATATATATATATATATATATATATATATATATATATATATATATATATATATATATATATATATATATATATATATATATATATGTAACGGTCCGAATGTGAGTGAACGAGAATGTGAGTAAGTCAGTAACAGTGAGTAAGTGTAAGCGAGTGCGTGAATGAAAGAGAGAATGTGAGTAAGTCGGTGAGTGACAGAGTGAGTAAGTGTGAGCGAGTGGGAGCGTGGATGAGTGAATGAGTGAAAGAGTGAATGGGTGGCTAAGGAATGTAAGTGCGTAAAAGGTTATGAGAAGATAACTCGGCGAGCGAATGAGCGAATATATGAACGAGTTACTGAAATCCCTCATCTTAAAGCCTCGAACCCTCCCCCAAGAAATCTATAACTAGTTAGGTAGGTAGGGTTTGATTGTAATGCCGAGAGGGAGTCACGTGAAGAAGGGGGAGGAGCAGAGGCGAGAAGGCGAGGGCAAGGAGACCCACGGATCAGTGAGGAGACAAGCACCACTGCAGCAGACCAGAAGCTTGGGAGACGCGAGGAGACGAACACCTCACCCACGGCCTGCTGTGTGAGGCGGGCTAGTCAGGAGACGAGCAGCAGCCCTAGCAAGGAAAGGCAGCGAGTTGGAGTTGAGTGAGAGAGGTGTCCATCTCTCCACTCAGCCCCCCCCCCCCCCCGAAAAACCACCCACGGCCTGCGGGGTGAGACGGACTACAGGATGGGAACTTGTATGGCGGGGTAACCTGCCCCTCGACTGTCCTGGGGGCCGAAATACCACTGCCCCAAGCTGCTCCCTACATCAAAGGGCGCCCGCCTCTTCACACCACCCGAGTCGCTCCATCTCCACATCAAGCGGCGCCCGTCTGTCCATCACCAGGACCGCCCATTCCCATCGTGGACGTCCCCTGCCGAGCCCGACACTCACGCCAGTTCCTCCTTCTCCGCATCCAGCAACTAGAGCTAAGCATTCTGTATATTCCCCAAATCTCCCTTGTGCCGGTAGCTAGCTAGATTAGAGGCCTGCAGCCTGTCAGTCATTCATTTTTTATTTTATTTTTATTAGTACTCCGCTAACCTTTGCAAAAGGAAACCAAATACATATTATATACAACCTTACAGTGAGTGTTATCATTTGGAGCCTGTTTTGCTGCTCATTTGAGATTACTGAACCATACACACATCCCCCCCCCCCCCCATAGTACATTATCACCATCCAGTTTTTTAATGCTGTCTCAAAAGTGGTTCCCACGGAAATCCTCCCACCTTCCATAATTAACCACACAAGTAACGCCCTTCTGGTCACAAACTTCGGAACGAGTGTTCACTTGTCCTGAGGCCTTAACATCCAGGACCAGCGCTCGACGACTACCACCCTACCACATGCCATCACCACCCTAGTGGTCGTCAAAGGGGGATGTATTATTTAATTTATTTTCTCTTTTGCACTCTACATATATATATATATATATATATATATATATATATATATATATATATATATATATATATATATATATATATATATATATATATATATATATATCTATATATATATATATATATATATATATATACCTTAAGGTTCCCAGTGAGCTACCAGTGACATAGTTCATCGGTAGATCTCTGGGTGGTGGCAGCAAAACTACCCCCAGGGCGAGTCCCCCTTGTATTCCCCAGATACTCATAGTTGAATTTCCTTCCTTTTTTTAACATCATTTAGTGCCCCGAATTTCCGGGCACGACAGTAACACTCATTTAGGTATTGCCCCGGGTCTCCTGGCTAACTGTGTGGCGGGGGATTACTCTGGAACGGGATTTACATGTGCTGGCGGAGGTAAACACGTATGGCGGCGCTCAAGCAGGGGAAGAAAATAGGAAAGGAAATTCAGTGGAGGCAAAGTGCACAGAGGGACAGAGCTCAGTGCTGGGTGGAGTATATGTGTACGCAGGGAAGTAACCAAGAATGCGTAGTGTAAGGTGACGCCGTCACCTGCCCTCACCTGTCGTCACTTGCCCTCACCTGTTTGCCTGTGCCTGTGCTGCCTACCTGGGCATCACTGGTCAGCAAGAGGAGATCGGCCAGGCAGAGGGGCAGCCAGTCAACCGACCAGCCAGACAGTCAGCCAAACAACCAATCAGCCACTAAACCAGCCAGCCAGTCAGTCAACCACCCAGTCAGTCATCCAATCAACCCGTCAGCCATCTAGTTGGTCAGTTAGACAGACAGTCAGTTTACCAATCAGCCAGCCAATCAACCCACCAGGCAACCAGTCAACCCACCAGTCAACCAGTCAGCCAGCCAGCTTGACAGCCAGTCTACCAGTCTCCTCCTCCAAAAGCACTGATTTTTTGCGATGTATCTTAGCTTCGCAGCATTCTCAAGCGATCTCGCGTAATCACTTAACACAAATGATGCTGAAGGTCCTGCCATTTTCCCGCGGGTAGTGACTTGGGGATGGGGCACAGGTGGTGCGTTTGCTCACTCTGCTGGGGAGGTGATCACCAGCGGGTTTGCAGACAACGCACAAGGTGCAGACGACGCTATTTCGTGACGTCACTGCAAAACCTCTATAGCCGCCTTGGTGTTGATTTGTTCTAGCCTATCAATGTTTCTGTGTGTGTAAGGATCCCACACCGTGGAGCAGTATTCCAGTGTTGGTCTCAGAAGTGTGTCATAAGCTATGTGTTTAATGTCAGGTGTGCAGTTATGTAAATTCCTCCTCAGGAACTCCAGTATTATGTTGGCTGTGGCACTGATATGGTCTATGTGGGTGTTGAATTTCAAGTATAGTTGAGAGATGGATACCAAGGTACTTGTGTGTGTGAACTGATTCTAAATCTGAATTATGGAGAGTGTAAGTGTGATGGATGGGGTTGTGCGCTCTTGTGAATCTTAGTAGTGTTGTACTGGAAGCTTCCCCCGGGGTCTATGGGCCTCTGAAAGACTCCCAGGAGGAGCGAGCAGGGGGGCGGGGAGCAAGGCTCCGCCCGCGCCCCACGGAGCCCGCGGCCAGGCGACAGGCGAGAAGTGTTGCCAACTCGCACATATTTTTGCTACATGTTCATTCTTGTATGATCGAATATATACTGTAACGTTCTAGACTGTACTGTTCTGTATATATATATATATATATATATATATATATATATATATATATATATATATATATATATATATATATATATATATATATGAGAAGAGGGCGAGAGGAGTCAGTCCCAGTGATAGTAAGCTAGTGGCCAGTGAAGAGTCAAGAGTGAATTGTACTACTAAGGAAGAATATTAAACCACAGAAGCTGTGCAAGGTGTTTACATATCTCCCTCCCACGGAGTCTTGTGACGGCGACACGGAACCCTAGTAATACGTCCGGCATAACATTGGCGTCAGGAGTGTAGCCATTTATTTTTTTCGCCATGGAGACTCGTTCCCAAGCTGCCCAGAGGGACAATGTGTTGACTGAACTCTTGGAAGCTTTGAGACTACAGGGGAGAAACAAAAAAGAGCACACCAAGAACTCAAAGAACAACAAGAAAGAGCACAGCAGTAACAAGAAAGAACACTCCAAGAACTCAAAGAACAACAAGAAAGAGCACAGCAACAACAAGAAGGAACACTCCAAGAACTCAAAGAACAACAAGAAAGAGCACAGCAACAACAAGAAGGAACACTCTAAGAACTCAAAGAACAACAAGAAAGAGCACACAACAACAAGAAGGAAAACTCCAAGAACTCAAAGAACAGCTAGAAGATCGCTTCACGGGATTACAGCAACAGCTACAAGCAGTACAAGATGGAAGTGAGTCAGTGCGAAAAGAAATGACTGATGTGACCACGAAGTTAGGACCACGCCTGATAGAAGTGGAGAAAGAACACACAAATCTTCAACAAGAGATGGAGGTGGTACGGGAGACGACACTCAAAGAAATATTAGAAGGGCAGGGAAAGGTGAACCGTACAGAACAAGCATTTTGTAACGTAAGTGACAGAGTGAAGGCCCTTGAAGGCTGTTTGGCTGGAAACGGACAGCCAATGCCTGCAGGGGCTACTTGTACCCAAGATGCTTCTCCTACGCAAGTCCGGGGTAGTTTGAGCCCTGTTTCGCCTGAGTTTATCCCCGCAAGAAGTTCCGCCAGCCCCATGAGTCTGCTGGGTTCGCCTGTTAGAAAGAAGCCTCAGGAGTTTGATGGCAGGGTCTACTGGGAGGCTTACCGCGCTCAGTTTGAGCTGTTGGCAGCTCGGAATGGATGGGATGACCAAGAGTGCGCGGTTCAGCTGGCCACAAGCCTGAAAGGGGCGGCGCTGGAGGTCCTTGCTCAGCTCGACAATGCGACAAAGGGCAGCTACAGCGGGCTGGCACAGGCGCTGGAGCAACGATATGGGACCAAGCACCAGAACGATTTCTTCAGGGTTAGGTTCAGAACCCGCAACAGGAGGCGCGGCGAGTCTCTTCAGGAATTCGCTCAGGACCTTGAGAGCATGGCGCACAAGGCATACCCAGGTGCCACCCCTGACCTGCTGACGGTTTTGCTGCGTGATCAATTCATCGATGCCCTGGACAGCCCTCAGCTGAAGATACAAGTGAAGCAAGCTAAGCCAACATCAATGCAGGAAGCTCTGGCACGTGCCATGGAATTTGAGTCCCTTGTTAGGTCTAGCTTGTCAAGCTTCAGGGACGACTCGACTTCTGGCTTTAGGGCACGAAAGGGCGCTGTCAGCGACACAGACAGGTTCCAAGGAACGTGCTGGTACTGCGAGAAGGTTGGGCACAAGGAGAACGAATGCTATAAGAGGAAGAAGGAATATGAAGGTGGCGCTAGGAAGAAGCCCAGGGAAGGACCCAAGTGCTGGATCTGTGGAGAAAAGGGGCACTGGAAGAATGAGTGTCGGAAAAATGTGCCCACGGCGAGGGACCACCACTCGGGAAACTAAGGACGACTGGTTCACGGGGGCAACGACCAGTCTGTCCTGTACATGCCCCGAAGATATCAATGTGCAGGAGAACCACCATGACGAGCTGCCAAGTGGAGGGCAAGGTTGACGGAGTGTTGTGGCCTGTGGTCGTCGACACAGGCTCGGAACGCACACTGGTGCGGCCTGACGTGGTGAGTCATCGTCGGCTTCCTAAGACGTCGCATCGACTGTGCGGAGTCACTGAACACTATACAGAGCTCAGAGGCCCAGTGGACGTGAAGTTTGAGCTCGGAGGAAAGGAAGAGTTTCCTCTGTCTACGTGGCTGATATGGACGACCCCTGCATCCTAGGTATGGATTATCTTGTCTCCCACAGGTGCGAGCTGGACTTCCGCGCTAAGCAGCTGACTGTAGGAGGAAGGAGGGTGCCACTGACGACTGTGAACAAGGAGGGCCTGCCAGTGACGGTCAAGCGCACCACCATTATTCCTCCGAGGTCAGAGATGCTGTTACCCTGTCAAATTACGGGTGCCCCCCCAGCTGGTCTGTGTGTGGTAGAGAGTGGAAGTCGATGCCCGGTAGAAAACGAGGTGATTGTAGGCAGTACTTTGGCAGACCCTGCTGCAGCAGAAGTGCCTGTCGTCGTGGCCAATGTCTCCTTCAGCCCAAAGAAAATAAAACAAGGGACCATGGTGGGGTTGTGGCAAGAGATCGACCAGGAACCGAGAACCTGTGTCTGCAGGAGAACCCTGACGAAGCCCCAGGAGGAGCTGCCCGACTACCTGCGCGACCTGTTTGCCAGGAGCTCCCAGTGTCTAAAGGAGCCCCTAGTGGAACAGCTCAGGGAGCTTCTCGTGAGGAATGCAGATGTGTTTTCAACTGAGGGTGTACGGACCTGGTAAAGCACCACATCGACACAGGTAGCCACCGCCCATTGAAGCAAGCTCCTCGAAGGATGGCACCAGCCCGTCGCAAGGAGATGGATGAGGTGATGGATGATCTCCGGCAACAGGGGTTAATCGAGCGGTCCAGCAGCCCGTGGGCGTCTGCTGTAGTGCTCGTCAGGAAAAAGGACGGTTCCCTTAGGTGCTGCGTGGACTACCGAGCCCTCAACGATCTCACCATCAAGGATTCATACCCACTCCCACGGATCGACGACACGGCCGACGCTTTGGTGGGGTCCAAGTGGTTTTCAACACTAGATATGAAGTCTGGGTATCACCAAGTCAAAATGGCGGAGCAGGACAAAGAGAAAACAGCCTTCTCCTACGGTCAAGGCCTGTGGCAGTTTAAGGTCATGCCCTTTGGTCTGTGCAACACGCCGGCCACGTTCGAGCGGCTGATGGAGAGGGTGCTGGAGGGACTTCACTGGAAGACGGCACTCATCTACCTCGACGACGTAATTGGCCAGACCTTCGAGCAGGTGATTGAAAGGCTATCAGAGGTCTTCGCCCGGTTTAGAGCTGCACACCTTAAGCTCAGCCCGAAGAAATGCTGCCTGTTCCAAAAGGAGGTCCAATACTTGGGACACATCGTGAGCGAGGCTGGAGTACGCACTGATCCTGAGAAGGTGGCTGCGGTAAGGGACTGGCCGACACCCACCAACGTGAAGGAGCTGCGGAGCTTCCTCGGGTTGTGCTCATACTACCGCAAGTTTGTGAAAGGCTTCGCTACGATTGCTGCACCACTGCACCTCCTGACGAAGAAGGGGCGCAAGTTTGAGTGGACAGCGGAAACTCAGGTTGCCTTTGAGAAGCTCAAGGAGGCCCTCATCAGCTCGCCCGTACTCACCTACCCAGACCCCTCTAAGCCTTTTATACTGGATTGTGATGCCAGTGATGAGGGGATTGGTGGAGTGCTGTCCCAGGCATGTGCCGACATGGAGCGGGTTGTGGCCTACTTCAGCAAGAAGCTCACCCCAGCCGAGAAAAACTATTGCGTGACCCGGAAAGATCTCCTGGCAGTAGTCAAGAGCCTTGACTTTTTCCATGTTTACCTGTACGGTGCAACTTTCACCATCCGCACGGATCACGCTGCATTGCGGTGGCTAAAGTCATTGAAAAACCCTGAGGGCCAGCTTGCTCGCTGGATAGGTAAACTAGAGCAGCATCACTACACTTGTCCTTAAAAACTGTGCTTCCGTGCTGACACCCTGCCTGGTCAAACTCTTTCGTCTCTGCCTATCAACATCTACCTTTCCTTCCTGCTGGAAGTATGCCTTTGTACAGCCTGTGCCTAAGAAGGGTGACCGTTCCAATCCCTCAAACTACCGCCCTATAGCTTTACTTTCCTGTCAATCTAAAGCTTTTGAATCAATCCTTAACCAGAAGATTCAAAAGCACCTTTCCACTTTTAACCTTCTATCTGATCGCCAGTATGGGTTCCGCAAGGGGCGTTCTACTGGCGATCTTCTTGCTCTCTTAACTGACTCTTGGTCATCCTCTCTTAGCCGCTTCGGTGAAACTTTCTCTGTTGCGCTAGACATATCGAAAGCCTTCGATAGAGTCTGGCACAAGTCTTTGCTTTCTAAACTGCCCTCTTTCGGATTCTATCCCTCTCTCTGTTCCTTTATCTCCAGTTTCCTTTCCGGCCGTTCTATCTCTGCGGTGGTAGACGGTCACTGCTCTTCCCCTAAACCTATCAACAGTGGTTTTCCACAGGGCTCTGTCCTATCACCCACTCTCTTCCTGTTGTTCATCAATGATCTTCTTTCCATAACAAACTGTCCTGTCCACTCATACGCCGACGACTCCACTCTGCATTATTCAGCTTCTTTCAATAGAACTCCTTCTCAACAGGAAGTACACGACTCCAGACTGGAGGCTGCAGAACGCTTAACCTCAGACCTTGCTATCATTTCCGATTGGGGCAGAAGGAACCTTGTGTCCTTCAATGCCTCAAAAACTCAATTTCTCCACCTCTCAACTCGACACAATCTTCCAAACACCTATCCCCTATTCTTCGACAACACTCAGCTATCACCATCTTCAACACTAAACATCCTCGGTCTATCCTTAACTCAAAATCTCAACTGGAAACTTCACATCTCCTCTCTCGCTAAATCAGCTTCCTCGAGGTTGGGCGTTCTGTATCGTCTCCGCCAGTTCTTCTCCCCCGCGCAGTTGCTATCCATATACAGGGGCCTTGTCCGCCCTCGTATGGAGTATGCATCTCACGTGTGGGGGGGCTCCACTCATACAGCTCTTCTGGACAGAGTGGAGTCTAAGGCTTTTCGTCTCATCAGCTCTCCTCTTCCTACTGATAGTCTTCTACCTCTTAAATTCCGTCGCGATGTTGCCTCTCTTTCTATCTTCTATCGATATTTCCACGCTGACTGCTCTTCTGAACTTGCTAACTGCATGCCTCCCCCCCTCCCGCGGCCCCGCTGCACACGACTTTCTACTCATGCTCATCCCTATACTGTCCAAACCCCTTATGCAAGAGTTAACCAGCATCTTCACTCTTTCATCCCTTACGCTGGTAAACTCTGGAACAATCTTCCTTCATCTGTATTTCCTCCTACCTACGACTTGAACCCTTTCAAGAGAAGGGTGTCAGGACACCTCTCCTCCCGAAATTGACCTCTCTTTCGGCCACCTCTTATGATTCTTTTTTAGGAGCAGCGAGTAGCGGGCTTTTTTATTATTATTGTTTCCTTTTTTGTGTGCCCTTAAGCTGCCTCCTTTGTTGTAAAAAAAAAAAAAAAAAAAAAAAATTGTGCACCGATCTGGGCTAACACACGGTAACGCGGACAGCTTGAGCCGGCGCCCCTGCTTACCTGAGTGTCAACATTGCCTCCAGAGGGAAAGCATCCGGAATATGTGCCGCCGCACTACAGTGGAATAGACAGCGGAGGTGCCATGGGAAGACTTGGGAAAACTGCAGCGGGAGGACCGAGATCTGCGACCAGTTATGGAGTGGCTGAGTCAGTCGTCAACGCGACCTGGGTGGGAGGTAATCTCGAGAGAAAGCCCTACCACCAAGAATTACTGGACTCAGTGGGACACTCTTCGGATGGACAACGTGGTGTTGCAGCGACGCTGGGTTTCTCATGATGCCAAAATTTCGGCAGTGTATTTGGGGCTTTAAGCCCCAAATACACTGCCGAATTTTGGCCACGAACTTGACGCCGAATCAGTTCGTGAAAAAATTCGGCGACCGGTTCGCCGACATGACCAAGATTTTTACAGTTCCTGACCATTCGGCGACATGTCGATGAATGCTCAAGACAATTCGGGGACAATTCGGACACATGTCGCCGACTACTCGACGTCCATGTCGCCGAGCTCAAAATCTCCAATTTTAACGTTTTTTTGGTCGCGGAATAACTGGCGACAAGTCTCCGAATTGTCTTCGCATATGCGTCCCGCATGTGTCGGCGACATGTCGGGGACAATTCTCCGACAGTGCCAAGATTTCTGACAGGTGATCATCTGATGCCCATGTGGCATATAAAAGCACGGAAATCCGCGCCTACCGCATGGACTACTACAACACCCGGGGAGCAGTGACCAAGCAGGACAGAATTATGGGCGAGTAAATACCATGTGTGGTAATATGTATGATAGTATGTGTAATAAAATGTATAAATGTGACTTGTTTTTGTTTTGCCCTCCTACAAATATTTTAGAATGAATGAATGTTTACGTAATATTAATAAACAAACCAGTAACTGAAAGAAGAAATAAATTTAAATAGCTGAAAATGAAACAAAGGTTAAATAATGGCAGAATAATGATATTAAGAAATAAATAATGTAATAAATAGTAAATTAATTATGAAATAAATGAAAATGTTAGTTCCATATACCTATTTAATAAATTCATAATTCTTCTTGTTTTTCATATTGTTTACTATTTATTATTATAGTATTATTTTATTCCGTATATATATATATATATATATATATATATATATATATATATATATATATATATAGAGAGAGAGAGAGAGAGAGAGAGAGAGAGAGAGAGAGAGAGAGAGAGAGAGAGAGAGAGAGAGAGAGAGAGAGAGAGAGAGAGAGAGAGAGAGAGACCCCGTGTACACCTCCCACCGCGACCCGTTTGCCGTGTCGTGATTAACTCGCCGAATATTCGGGGACATGTCCCCGAATTGTCTTGGCCATTCGGCGACATGTCGGAGACATGTTCCCGAATTGTCTTGGCCATTCGGCGACATGTCGGAGACATGTCCCCGAATAGTCGGCGACATGTCGGCGACAAATTTGCCAATAAAATTAAAATTTCAACGGTCAAAATTCGGCGACAATTCGCCGAACACCGCGAATCGGACGCCGAATTGTCTGGGACATGTCGGCGACATTTCGGCGACAATTCGGCGTCCATTTTGCATTCGTGCACATTCGGCGAACGGCCGCAAATTTTTCATGCAACATGAAACTTTCGTGGTGGTCGTGGTCAACTGTCAAAAGTCGCGTGATGGACGCAGACATGTCCCCAAACGGCCAAGAACAGGCAAGAAAGATGCCGAACTTGTCCGCGACACACGATGACTTGCATATTCGCGCACATTCGTGAACCAAAATTCGGCAGTGTATTTGGGGCTTAAAGCCCCAAATACACTGCCGAATTTTGGCCACGAACTTGACGCCGAATCAGTTCGTGAAAAAATTCGGCGACCGGTTCGCCGACATGACCAAGATTCTTACAGTTCGTGACCATTCGGCGACATGTTGGCGACATGTCGGCGAATGCTCAAGACAATTCGGGGACAGTTCGGAGACATGTCGCCGACTATTCGGCGTCCATGTCGCCGAGCTCAAAATCTGAAATTTTAACGTTTTTTTTTTGTCGCGGAATAACTGGCGACAAGTCTCCGAATTGTCTTCGCATGTCCCCGAAGTGTCGGCGACATTTCGGGGACAATTCTCCGACAGTGCCAAGATTTCTGACAGGTGATCATCTGATGCCCGTGTGGCACATAAAAGCTCGGGAATCCGCGCCTACCTCATGGACTACTACAACACCCGGGGAGCAGTGGCCTGACAGGATAGAATTGTGGGCGAGTAAATACCATGTGTGGTAATATGTGTGGTAATATGTATGACAGTATGTGTAATAAAATGTATAAATGTGACTTGTTTTTGTTTTGCTCTCCTATAAATATTTTAGAATGAATGAATGTTTACGTAATCAGTAAACAAACCAGTAACTGAAAGAAGAAATAAATCTAAATAACTGAAAATGAAACAAAGGTTAAATAATGGCAGAATAATGATATTAATAAATAAATAAAGTAATAAATAGTAAATTAATTATGAAATAAATGAAAATGTTAGTTCCATACCTATTTTATATATTCAGATTCTTCTTGTTTTCATATTTTCTTGTTTACTATTTATTATTATAGTATTATTTTATTCCGTATATATATATATATATATATATATATATATATATATATATATATATATATATATATATATATATATATATATATATATATATATATATATATATATATATATATATATATATATATAGATAGATAGATAGATAGATAGATAGATAGATAGATAGATAGATAGATAGATAGATAGATAGATAGACAGACCCCCGTGTACATCTCCCACCGCGACCCGTTTGCCGTGTCGTGATTAATTCGCCGAATATTCGGGGACATGTCCCCGAATAGTCTTGGTCATTCGGCGACATGTCGGAGACATATCCCTGAATAGTCCGCGACATGTCGGCGACAAATTTGCCAATAAAATTTAAATTTCAACGGTCAAAATTCGGCGACAATTCGCCGAACACTGCGAATCGGACGCCGAATTGTCTGATGTCGGCGACAATTCGGCGTCCTTTTTGCATTCGTGCACATTCGGCGAACGGCCGCGAATTTTTCATGCAACATGAAACTTTCGTGGCGGTCGTGACCAACTGTCGCTTGGTGGACGCAGACATGTCCCCGAACGGCCAAGAACAGGCAAGAAAGATGCCGAACTTGTTCGCGACACAGGATGACTTGCATATTCGCTAACATTCGTGAGACAAAATTTGGCAGTGTATTTGGGGCTTAAGGCGGACACACACTATACGATGCGGCCTGTCCGGCGGCCGGAAAGTGGGCGGAGCTAAAGGCCTTGAGGCAGTGTGTACGGGTGTAATTTGTGCGGCGCGGCCTCACGACACGGCCAGATGGCCATCTGTTTATGTTTGAAATTCCGTCCGGCGCGGCCCGCCGCCTCCCAGTGTGTGTCACCTTGCGGCGCGGCCTTGAAGCAGGAAGCGACGCTGACAGCCGTGGTGTACACATTATCTACGCTCCACGATGTGTGACGTCTGGATAAATAGAGACTTTTGGATCTGTTTTATTGATCTGTACAAGGGCCATCCATGTTTATAGAACATAAAACATAAATTGTGTTGTTCATCCGGCCGACGATGCTCCGCCCACTTTCGGCCGCCGGACATGCCGCATCGTATAATGTGTGTCCGCCTTAAACGTTGAAGGGTCACCCTCTTTTCCTGAATCCGCCCCCAGCAGGGCGTCAACAAAGAAATCGCGGGCCAGTACAGTACCACGATCATCTCTTCTGGGGCCATAGGGGAGGGAGGGGGTGAGGGAGGCAACGAGGCGGGATGAGCGAGTCCCAATCTGCCGCCAGCTGGACCCAATTGAGGAAGCGGTTCCGATGGCTCCCCAGCCTCCTGCAGCAGCTACTGGCTCCGACACAACGCTGCGAGGCCCCGGGGCTCCTTGCCAAGGGACTCAGGCAGACCCCATGCAGCAGATCCACCACCCCGGCGTTTCCCGTCAGAACAGCGTCCTCTCCCTCCGCGTGCGAAAGTTGCCATCTCTCATACGTACCTGCCTCTCCGCCTTCACCTCCTCCCTCAGGCCCTGAACCTCACCTTTCAGCGTCTGCACCTTCTCCAGCAGTTCACTCTTAACGCTGTCACATGCCCGCGGTCCGTGTACTGCTGTGTTTCTGCCTTCAAGGGCGTGAAGTTGCTCTGTAACACCTCGACAAAAATGGCGGGCTTGCTCAGCCATCTTCTTCGCCTGCTCGTCTGCCCTCTGCTCGAGCCCGCTCACGTGTCCTCTGAGCCTGTGCCTCACGGTCTACAGCCATTTCCTGCCTCATACTGGCCAGCATGGCAGCGATCAAGTCCATCTGGCCTGGTTTCACAACAATCGTGCCCGCCTCGATCCTCTCCCTCACGGCTGCCATCTTGGGACGCCATGATGACTCAGTGCGTCTCACTGTTCACTGTTCACTTGGCCCACTCAACTGACACCACTTGTTACGCCGCCCCCAACAACACACCAACACCGGGCAGGCAGGCGGCGTGCTGAAAACACAGGGTCGTGAACCCAGAACATCTATAGGAGGGCGCCAGACACCGATCGACAGCGGCCCACAGCTAGAACACCGAGGAGGGAACGGCAGATGCCGGGACACAAGGAAAACGCACGTTCAACACTAGTTCCTAGTTTAATGACAGGTTCCATACACAGTACAGCAGTTCTCGGGGCACAGTACAAGTTATTCAGGCACATAAGAAGCACAACAGACACGCACACGGCTCTCAGCAGGTACTAATACGAGCACACCAACTCCAGCCCAGTCACGCGTCGATCGGGGGGGGGGGGGCCGGGACTCCCCCAAAATCTCCGCTCCCCCCAGAAAATCTCGAGTGTATGCGGATAGTGGGTACAGAACTGACTCGCTTATAATGTGCTGCAACTATAATACGGAATGTGTCGTTGGCTGTAGGCATATGCAGGCACGGATACGGGGGTGGGGAGCCAGATGGCCCGGGCCCCCCCCCAAAAATATTAGGATAACTAAAATATTTGAAATACCCATGAATTGAGAAAACAAAATATATTTAAGATACCCCTAAAAAACTAGAGCGTTGGGAAGCGAAGCCGGCCACCGCTAGATAGCTCTGGACGCTGTCCTCCAAACTTTAAAATATTCCTCCTCTGTAGGTTCCTTGGGCTTTACTATGCGGAGGTGGACGGGATGCTCAGGCAAGATTTAAATTTTTTCGGTGTCTGATGTAATTTTTCACTCTCCTGGAGGTTCAGGGCACATCGGACACGTGCCCAGGGCCCTGCGCTCTTATGGGCCCCGCACTCATTTAACAATCTATTTACTCGTACAGGGCAGTAGTACACCGTACCCAGGGGGGGGAGGGACCGGGGGTGTCGGACAACCCCCCCCCCATCTGCTAAAATGTCCACTTTCTGAGAGAATCAAAACGAAAACTGCTATCCTTTCTGTTGCATTTCTGGAGAGCTCAGGATTTTCTTTATTTATTTTCGGTATTTAAGTTACAGAATCGTATATTGAATATTATAGAACAAGTTTTAAAGGCCAAGCAAAAAATCTTTGTGACCTCATTCCTCACATGCAAGCAGAAAGTGAATTTTAGTGCAGGCCACTATCATCATTCGGCAGTTTGAAGAGGAAATAAGGGAAGACTTCCTTGCCTTTGTGCACGCCCAAGACCTCACCGGTAAAGGTTTAGCCTGGCTCCCTTTGTGCACCGCTGAAGACCTCAGATTGGATATGGCCAAGTGCAGGGGACTTGGTTTCGATGGAGCAAGTGCCATGATGGGAAAATTCAAAGGGTGTGCCACAGTACTCATGAAGAAGTACACCCTGGCCAAGCCAATCCACTGCTTTAACCACCGGCAGAATCTAGTACTACTGACGAAGGCGTGTGACGTCAAGGAAGTGAAGATCGCTCTTCAAACACTGACCGAGGTGTACAACTTCGTTCATTCTTTGAATATGCGCTCTCTCCGCTTCATAGAGGTTGTCAAGCTTACCTCGGCCAAGCGCGAAAAGCTTGTTCCCCTGTGCCCCACCAGGTGGATTGAGAGGCACGACGCAGTGCTGGTTTTCATTGAATTTCTGCCTGTCATCGCTATTTTTCTCGAGGAAGAACTTGACGCCACCGCTGGGTTCCTTCTCATCGCCATACGTGTTCCCCGCTTTCTCATTGGACTGGTTGTAGTGGAGTTTATATTGGCGCATACTCTCGAGCCGAGCCGAACTCTTCAGAGAAAAGATAGCGACCTGGTCAGCCTATGCCACGATTCGTGGCATCAAGACCATTTTTGCCAAGTTCATAGCAGATGCCGAGAATCATTTCCACGATGTATTCATGAAAGCGGAAGAGCTTTTGGTCGAGGTGGGGTCATTGCATGACACCATCCCTGTGCCACGACTCTGTGGATGACAGACCCAGCGATCAAATGTTCCGTGCAAGAATGCTGAGGAGTACCTACTACCGCCGGGCGGTGTACATTCCGTTCGTGGACCACGTCTTGGCTGAGTTGAAGAGTCGGTTCGGCGACGACAAAGTGCCTGTCGCATTTCAGCTCAAGCAACTCCTCAAAGGCCCCGAAATGGATGTTGCGGCTGGGCTTCAAGCGGCGAAGCTCTACGAGCTCAACATCGAATCCCTGACACTCGCGAAGGCAGAAGCGAAGCGCTGGGCATTATCTGTTCCGGTCTTCCAAACTATCAAAGAAGCCCAGGCACACGCCAGCACTAGCATGTTCCCCAATCTCGCCATTCTCTTGAAAACTCTGTTGACGCTTCTGTAGTGCGGCGACTATGCCTGATGAACGAGCCTCCCATAACCCACTTAGCCAGTGGGGTACCTCTTTGGCCGACTCGGTAAAGGAGTGGCTCTCCCGTCACGCTGGTCGGGGGTTCAATCCCAGGCAGCCGGCGAATACCCTCACTTTGTCTTGATTAATTTCTCGTGTGTTTCGATACACGCAGAGGACGTGTAGGAAAATAGAAAAACAGAAAAATAAAATCCCGGGGCATGACAGTGGTGGCATAGCGGTGGGCATCCTCTCCTGCAGTTCTGTTGAGCTTCCCCGAAGGGGTAACAGGTAGGATGGCCCATGCTCCGAGGGTAATAGAAAATGGGAAGAGTTGAAGGTATGTCTCAGAGGGACATTGTCAACACACAGAAATTAATCTGCAGAGGGGGGAAAGTCGTGTAGTGCGGCGACTATGCCTGATGAACGAGCCTCCCATAACCCATTTAGCCAGTGGGGTACCTCTTTGGCCGACTCGGTAAAGGAGTGGCTCTCCCGTCATGCTGGTCGCGGGTTCAATCCCAGGCAGCCGGCGAATACCCTCACTTTGTCTTGATTAATTTCTCGTGTGTTTCGATACACGCAGAGGACGTGTAGGAAAATAGAAAAACAGAAAAATAAAATCCCGGGGCATGACACTTCCAGTCTCCAACGTGGAAACCGAGAGGTCTTTCTCAGCATTGAAAAGGCTGAAAACCCATCTGAGGAGTACCGTCGGCCAAGAGTGCCTGAACGGACTTGTCCTCCTCTGTGTCTACTATGATATCCCCATTTCAGTCGAGAGTTCGGTTCTTTGCTCGAGGCACTTGTTGAATACCTGGGAATTTGTAAATATTGTTATGCCGGACGTGTTACTTGGGTTCCGTGTCGCCGTCACAAGACTCCGTGGGAGGGAGATATGTAAACACTTTGCACAGCTTTAGTAGTACACTTCACTCTGACTCTTCACTGACCACTAGCTTACTATGACTGGGACTGTCTCGCCCTCTTCTCCTAATATATCCAGAACAGTACAGTCTAGAATGTTACAGTATATTTTAGATCACACAAGAACATGTAGCAAAAATATATGCGAGTTGGCAACACTTCCCGCCTGGCGCCTGGCCGCGCCCCGTGGGGCGCGGACGGCTCGCCTTGCTCCCCGCCCCTTTGCTCGTTTCTCCGGGAGCCTTCTAGAGGCCTATGGTCGCCGGGGGAAGCTTCCAGCACAACACTATCCCCCCCTCTTAATTGTGATCGTCCCGATCACACACTTAACTATGTACAAACATAAGAGAATTAATCAAAAACATAATAATCGTCGTATCGCTGTGGACGCCTGCGTTGTCTCTGTCTTCTGTTCGTTGCCTCCTGCGCGTGTCTCCTGGTGCGCCTCGTCGTCGTCCGCTTCTTGGGGTGTCCCTGGAACATCTGCCGAAGCCGGGAGGTTATCTCCCTCGGCTGAAAGGGCCAGGAGGCCTACGTCGTCGTCGACCTCCTCTCGGTCCTGGACGTTCCTTGCGTTTTCGTCGGCTGCTGGGTGTCTGTAGTTGTTCCAGGTGTAGTTTCCCGGACCGTGGTACCTCCATAGGCGGTTGACGTGGACAACTTTCGGCTTGGTCTTTTCCGTTCTCCGGATTCGGTAAGTCACGTCGGAGAGGTAGATGAGTGCCGTCTTCCAGTGAAGTCCCTCCAGCACCCTCTCCATCAGCCGCTCAAACGTGGCCGGCGCGTTGCACAGGCCAAAGGGCATGACCTTAAACTGCCACAGGCCTTGACCGTAGGAGAAGGCTGTTTTCTCTTTGTCCTGTTCCGCCATTTTGACTTGGTGATACCCAGACTTCATATCCAGTGTTGAAAACCACTTGGAGCCCACCAAGGCGTCGAGCGTGTCGTCGATCCGTGGGAGTGGGTATGAATCCTTGATGGTGAGATCGTTGAGGGCTCGGTAGTCCACGCAGCACCTGAGGGAACCGTCCTTTTTCCTGACGAGCACTACAGCAGACGCCCACGGGCTGCTGGACCGCTCGATTAACCCTTGTTGCCGGAGATCATCCATTACCTCATCCATCTCCTTGCGACGGGCTGGTGCCATCCTTCGAGGAGCTTGCTTCACTGGACGGTGGCTACCTGTGTCGATGTGGTGCTCTACCAGGTCCGTACACCCCAAGTCCAGGTCTCCTGTGGAAAACACATCTGCATTTCTCACGAGAAGCTCCCTGAGCTGTTCCACTTGGGGTTCCTCTAGACACTTGGAGCTCCTGTCAAACAGGTCGCGCAGGTAGTCAGGCAGCTCCTCCTGGGGCTTCGTCAGGGTTCTCCTGCAGACACAGGTTCTTGGTTTCTGGTCGATCTCTTGGCACAACCCCACCATGGTCCCTTGTTTTATTTTCTTTGGGCTGAAGGAGACATTGGCCACGACGACAGGCACTTCCGCTGCAGCAGGGTCTACCAAAGTACTGCCTACAATCACCCTGTTTTCTACCGGGCATCGACTTCCACTCTACCACACACAGGCTAGTGGGGGCACCCGTAATTTGACAGGGTAACAGCATCTCCGACCTCGGAGGAATAATGGTGGTGCGCTTGACCGTCACTGGCAGGTCTTCCTTGTTCACAGTCGTCAGTGGCACCCTCCTTCCTCTTACAGTCAGCTGCTTAGCGCGGAAGTCCAGCTCGCACCTGTGGGAGACAAGATAATCCATACCTAGGATGCAGGGGTCATCCATGTCGGCCACGTACACAGAGAGGAATTCTTCCTTTCCTCCGAGCTCAAACTTCACGTCCACTGGGCCTCTGAGCTCTGCGTAGTGTCCTGTGACTCCGCACAGTCGATGCGGCGTCTTAGGAAGCCGACGATGACTCACCACGTCAGGCCGCACCAATGTGCGTTCCGAGCCTGTGTCGACGACCACAGGCCACAACACTCCGTCAACCTTGCCCTCCACTTGGCAGCTCGTCATGGTGGTTCTCCTGCACATTGATATCTTCGGGGCATGTACAGGACAGACTGGTCGTTGCCCCCGTGAACCAGTCCTTCTTAGTTTCCCGAGTGGTGGTCCCTCGTTGGGGGCACATTTTTCCGACACTCATTCTTCCAGTGCTCCTTTTCTCCACAGGTCCAGCACTTGGGTCCTTCCCTGGGCTTCTTCTTAGCGCCACCTTCATATTCCTTCTTCCTCTTATAGCATTCGTTCTCCTTGTGCCCAACCTTCTCGCAGTACCAGCACGTTCCTTGGAACCTGTCTGTGTCGCTGACAGCGCCCTTTCGTGCCCTAAAGCCAGAAGTCGAGTCGTCCCTGAAGCTCGACAAGCTAGACCTAACAAAGGACTCAAACTCCATGGCACGTGCCAGAGCTTCCTGCATTGATGTTGGCTTAGCTTGGTTCACTTGTATCTTCAGCTGAGGGCTGTCCAGGGCATCGATGAATTGATCACGCAGCAAAACCGTCAGCAGGTCAGGGGTGGCACCTGGGTATGCCTTGTGTGCCATGCTCTCAAGGTCCTGAGCGAGTTCCTGAAGAGACTCACCGCGCCTCCTGTTGCGGGTTCTGAACCTAACCCTGAAGAGCTCGTTCTGGTGTTTGGTCCCATATCGTTGCTCCAGCGCCTGTGCCAGCCCGCTGTAGCTGCCCTTTGTTGCATTATCGAGCTGAGCAAGGACCTCCAGCGCCGCCCCTTTCAGGCTAGTGGCCAGCTGTACCGCGCACTCTTGGTCATCCCATCCGTTCCGGGCTGCCAACAGCTCAAACTGAGCGCGGTAAGCCTCCCAGGAGACCTTGCCATCAAACTCCTGAGGCTTCTTTCTAACAGGCGAACCCAGCAGACTCATGGGGCTGGCGAAACTTCTTGCGGGGATAAACTCAGGCGAAGCAGGGCTCAAACTACCCCGGACTTGCGTAGAAGAAGCATCTTGGGTACAACTAGCCCCTGCAGGCACTGGCTGTCTGTTTCCAGCCAAGCAGTCTTCGAGGGCCTTCACTCTGTCACTTACATCACAAACTGCCTGTTCTGTACGGTTCACCTTTCCCTGCACTTCTAATATTTCTTTGTGTGTCGTCTCCCGTACCACCTCCATCTCTTGTTGAAGATTTGTGTGTTCTTTCTCCACTTCTGTCAGGCGTTGTCCCAAGTTCGTGGTCACATCAGTCATTTCTCTTCGCACTGATTCACTTTCATCTTGTACTGCTTTTAGCTGTAGCTGTAATCCTGTGAAGCGATCTTCTAGCTGTTCTTTGAGTTCTTGGAGTGTTCCTTCTTGTTGTTGCTGTGCTCTTTCTTGTTGTTCTTTGAGTTCTTGGAGTGTTCTTTCTTGTTGTTCTTGGAGTTCTTGGTGTGCTTTTTCTTGTTGGTCTTTGAGTTCCTGGAGTGCTCTTTCTTGTTGTTGCTGTGCTCTTTCTTGTTGTTGCTGTGCTCTTTCTTGTTTCTCCCCCTGTAGTCTCAAGGCTTCCAAAAGTTCAGTCAACATGTCGTCCCTCTGGGCAGCTTGGGAACGAGTCTCCATGGCGAAAAACAAATGGCTACACTCCTGACACCAGTGTTATGCCGGACGTGTTACTTGGGTTCCGTGTCGCCGTCACAAGACTCCGTGGGAGGGAGATATGTAAACACTTTGCACAGCTTTAGTAGTACACTTCACTCTGACTCTTCACTGACCACTAGCTTACTATGACTGGGACTGTCTCGCGGCTCTCGCCCTCTTCTCCTAATATATCCAGAACAGTACAGTCTAGAATGTTACAGTATATTTTAGATCACACAAGAACATGTATAGCAAAAATATATGCGAGTTGGCAACACTTCCCGCCTGGCGCCTGGCCGCGCCCCGTGGGGCGCGGACGGCTCGCCTTGCTCCCCGCCCCTTTGCTCGTTTCTCCGGGAGCCTTCTAGAGGCCTATGGTCGCCGGGGGAAGCTTCCAGCACAACACTATATTTCTTTAGATCAGCCAATCTTTGCAAATGTGTTACCTCAATCCCATGTAAAAGAAGCCCTTTAACCCTAGAACACTAACCTTGTTTAAGAATTCCTTTTTATCTTCAGCTGTCTAATTTTACATATTAACTTTTTGTAAAGGTTAGATTTGTAATTTATATATGACCTGTATTATGATCACCCTTGATGCTTACATATCGAAATAAACGTTTATTTTTCTTCGAATGCTCGTATGGTAATGATTTCTACCTGTTCAGATCTGCCTTTTCACTGGTCGGATGTACAATTTGAATAGTTTCTTTCATTTGTCACATATACGTTGATTGCTCAGGAGCTGCGGATTTTAAGCAAAGAACCGCCATCACTATCTATTGGTCTTCACTGTTTTGAGGCTGTCGCTAACATGAAATTTTATCATTGGGGCCCCCCCCAAATTAATTTTCTGGATCCACCCGTGTCTCTGTGTCTTGGTTCCCCATACCAGTCACCCCCGACTGTTGCACCACATTACACATGCAGACACATACAACACAAACAAACATGCAAACACACCCACTGGTGTAACATTATCATACTGATGCTTTAAAATGGTCTGTGGTGCAATGTTAACACAACAGTAACCTCGTGAACTCTGTCCACCCCCATCTGGCAGGTTTACCCATAGGAAGCTCAGGAAATGGTCATCGCCATAGGCCTATGGAGGTGCGGCCAGTAAGACAGTGGCTGCACCCAGCCATGCCGCGGCTTGCGCAAGACCCCCGATTCTTGCCAAGAATTAGGGGGAATTCTTTAAAATCTGATACACCAGAACAAGAAAATCCCAAGATTTGAAGTTAATTCTTGCTCGGTCTAGGGTAATTCTTGACCACCAGATGACGGCTCTAGTCTCAGTCCGCATTGTAAACTCGTAGAAATAGCGTCCTTGCGCTTGTGTCATGTTTTCAACACTACGGTGTATTTTCAGCACTACACTGAGTTCTTTGTGCTTTAAAAAATGTGCCCCAGAAAGATGGTTAAAAGGGATGGTGCTGCAAAGAAAAAAAAACAGGAATGGTGGATACTATGCTCGCAACGGGAATGGGGGGCGAGCCTCGGCAGCTTGTATGCCCTCCTGGACGTGACTACCGTTCACCCTCCATATCGGTCGATATGTTGGGTTAGCTTCACGTTGGCGGTCGAACGTAGTTCCGGTGCCTGGAGAATAGGGAAACTACGGCTGCTAAACCCCGGGGCGAAGCCTACCCCTCGAGCCTAGCTAGCGGTTACGGGAGTCTCCGTAACAACCGTAACACATTGATTTGTGTTTCATATTATTTATCATCGCTATTTGTTCGTAAAATTACTTTAATTCTGTAAATAATAACATGTAAAATGATTTTTATATAAATATTTTTTTGAGATATGGGACGCATTAATTTCAATGGGGAAATTCGTTTTGATTTGTGAGTGTTTTGGTGTGCGTGCAAAATTCCGGAACGAATTAAACTCGTAAACCGAGTTTTGACTGTATAATGATGTTAGCCTCAGAAAATAATCCTCGATGCACTTGTTCATAACGTCACAGTTTCCGCCGAAACTGTTGAACCAGCAGTCGTAAAGTCGATCAGTCATAAGTTGCATATAGGTTGTAAGTCGACGACCACTTAAGCAATCAATATTTTATTGGAGGCACCATTTCTCATGAAAGAATATGTTAAAGATGAGAGCCTCTTGTTGTATGGTTGGTTATGCAAGGAAGAGATCATCTTTGTTGAGAGAGAGAGAGAGAGAGAGAGAGAGAGAGAGAGAGAGAGAGAGAGAGAGAGAGAGAGAGAGAGAGAGAGAGAGAGAGAGAGAGAGAGATAAATAAATAAATAATTAAATAAATAAATAAATAAATAAATAAATAAATAAATAAATAAAATAAAATAAAATAAAATAAAATAGATAAATAAATAAAATCTATGCAAAGTTTGCTGAGCTCAAGGCTCCTGGTTGTTTTTAGCTAGTGATGAGGTACCAATTTCTTCCCCTAAACTGTGTCCCAGATTCAAACAGTTTGTGCACATTAAGTTATCCTGTTGAAAGGGTAGGAGGACAAGTTCAATAAACTTCGAATATTTACCAAATACATATGTTAAATTGAAGATTGAATGAAATACCATACAAAATTTGTTGTATGCCATAATTTATTGGGTTTATGGTATACTACTTCAATGCACCATAAGAAGAATTATTTACTATAAATAAAAAAAGACTTTAGAGCTGCTCGTAAGGCTTGATCAGTGCTTGATTCACAATTCACAGCAGCAAGTCTGTCAGAAAATTAATGTATCAACCTCTTACTAAAATGGAATGAGAATAATGCTAATATTACCTGTAGATATGTATCATAAAACATTATCAAATATAATACAATAATTAAATAATTATACATCTCTATAAATAACTGATGCTAGCAAGAACTAACTAGGAACTGTAATAATTTACATCTAAATGTACATCCCCTCACAATGAAAACTACTGTTTGTACATCAATCTCCAAACCAATTTATATATAAAAAAAAGCAATACTAGGAATAATGTTGCTTGCAAATAAATATACAACTTTTCATTAATTTTTGTATTTGCACACTTGAGAAAATCAATTATCTTTGAATGAGGTATAACTTTATTAAAGCCTAAAGGAAATTTAAACAAACTGGAAGATTTATAGGCTTACATAATTATAAGATGTTAAAAAAATATTACTAAAAACTAGATAAGCATTTCAGATATAACAAAGATGTGGCATGGAGTTCATAACATAAAAGTACCAACTGTTACGTGAAAAGAAAAACATTTTTGAGAGAAGTGTGCAAAAGTCTTTGAGGATTCAGTAAAACTGTAGAGTTTATGAGACAGCTTATTTCAATGCTGGTCATTACAAGTCACAATGATGGATATGCACTGACTTTTGCAATGCCCTTAAACATGACCTATCACAAATTTAGTTGTCATGCTTCTTCAGATACAAGTTTGAGCTAATATTTAGTTTCCTTAATCTGTTACTTATGCCAATGATGTTCATTAATATTTATATGAAAATATTGTACTGGCATGTTGAAAATATAGAAATTCTCCAGAAAGATGCTGGTATATATATATATATATATATATATATATATATATATATATATATATATATATATATATATATATATATATATATATATATATATATATATATATATATATATATGATGTTGAATTATTAAGTTTCTTGAGTTTTAAGAACATGATGCAATTACCTCTGAGGAACACTTTGTTATCCCATTGTTATTAGGATGCATTTAGGGCATATAAAGTCTATCTCCTTTCAACTGGTTAATTTAACAAAGTTTTTTTGACATTCCTAATAGACAAACTTATGATGCGATCATGACCATACAGCATAATTTTTTAATAAATTGTTTTAGCCAAGAACAGTCTATTACTGGAGATTTTTTTTATCTGATGTGCTGAAATATACAGTACTTAATATCTCTTCATGACCTACATTAGTCACTCCAATTCTATTCTAACAGGAATTGCATTTTTACCACTGTTTAAGCATAATGATTACTCATTGAATTTAGTGAAGTAACAACACTGTAGTACTAAATAACAATGACAAAATAGTGCCCAGTCACAATAAAAGAAGAGAGGGGGAAGGTTGTAAGTTTTAAGAAAAAAGGGAATGGTTGAAAATGGAAATCATAATAAGTAAATGTAGATTGTGAAAAGTATTGAATACATTTAGTGAAATAAGTAACTTTTGGACCCACTAACAATATCTGCATAACATGATAAAGGGGAAATGAAGATGGGATAAAAGTTGAAAAGTATGGCCATAGTTTTTAGAATTGTGTTCATGCAAAGAAATGTGGGAGTAGGGAGGCAATTTTACTGTGTGTGCATGTACAACTGAGGATGACCATGGAGCATCAGGTAGGAGTGTTTTGTATGACCTGTTAATTGTTGGCATAATACCATTAACCACAGCGATGGGAGTTTCATGGTGTAGATGTTGGTTTTATTACAATTTATTACTGGAGATGGTAGGACTGTCACCTTGCAAGTACAATAGATAATAATGTTCTTGAGGAAGCTGAAGCTGAACAATGAAAGCTTCATCACATAGAATGAAAAGCTTTTAAGAACTAGGCAACAATAAAAGTCAAATTTCTGGGTAAACTGAGAAAAGGGGTGTAAATATTGATTAATTATGTTTTTTTTATTTCAATTTAAGTTCTTATGATGCAAGTTAAATGTACAGCATGAAGGAGATAACAATGTCAAATGAGCTATCTTAAAGACAGGAGGGTGTAAACTGAAAACGTGGTTATGAATGAGGGAGTTAACTACATATTAGAAGAAACAGTAGATGGTGTGATTGGAGTTACAATCTAAAAATTGAATAAGCCATCTAAGAGCAGTTGTTAATCTTCTACATCCAAGTCTTAGTTAGATTAGGGCAGTCTCCACCTAAACAAGTGATATGAACTTTCCATTACAAAATTATTTTGCTGCAAAAGGTTTATTGCCAGACACTAGACCAACACAATTGTCACCTTATGTGATGATGAAAAGGTTTATGGCTGATATAGAATGGCTGCCTGAATTACCAAATGATCTCAAAGGGCAGGCATTTCTTCATTCTATGGGGGTACCCACAAACCTAGGATCCCAACAAAATGAACTTTTTTTTCTACAAAGCCTTTCATACCTACAAAACAGGATTTTTTTTTTCTAATGAATTTCTCCTGGATTTCACAACTAATAACAGGGAGACATTATATTTCAAGCGGAAAAGAGGAGTAAATTTGTCATTGAAAGCAAAGAGTTTATAGAAGGGAAGGATAGTAATGATTACTGAATGTAAGTAACAGCAAATACTTTTTATATGAGAACACTGATAATGGAAGTGGATGTGAGCTAAAGTTCTTTTATTTACCTGCCATTCAAAGACAAAAATACAAAGGCAATTCAACAGGACAGTACAGACAAGTGAGAAACAAAACAGTGATGAACTGGAATTCATCAAAATATTTTAGGGTCAAATAAAGCTGATATTCATATTAATTAGCAAGGGTTACCAAAGATCATGCTTAGATTTCCTCTTCTATTTTCAATGCAAAAGCAAAACTTGTATTATCATTATATTCTTATTTTTAACTCAAAGGACTAGAAATAATGTATGAGAATCTATGTTTATTCTTTTAATGGAAATGCATTAAATAATCTTAATCTTGTGTCATCAATAAATTTACTACAATTGTTGAAATTTAAGTATGAAATTTCAAATAATAATGTATGAAGCTCAAAAAATATAATATGATAGGTAATAACCCAATTGCCTTATGGAATGTTTGTTACTGAAGATTTCTCTTTTTCCAACCAACTTAGACCAGGGGGATGCACAATGTTATTACGAGGAAATGGCATATTAGCCAACAATAGCAAGTGCCCAAGATCATTCAGGTTAAAATGGTAATACCACCAACAAAATAATAAAAAAATAATAATAATTATAGACCTTTCTACCTCAGCACCAGTCTTCAACCTCTTCCATGGACATGTGTAAATAATGAAAATATTTCATCTTTTTATATTTACATAGTATGAGGGTCATGAGATTTAATATATAAAACTCCAATATCCATACAAGGCAAAACTTGTTTCTTTGTATCATAATGGTTGTAGAGCTTTACTAAAACCCTCAAAATTACAAAACACCACCCAGAGTGTAACATTTATGTAGCAACATGTAACTGTACATCAATATATTTCAAACATACATTTTTGCTTTATTATGCTTTTCCAAAAGATATACACCACAGTCCATTTTGTTTGTAATAGATTTTTAAGTACAAGTACTTTACTGTAGGAATTTAATTGACACATTAATTTTCCTGTTCATTTGATACATCAGTCACAACAACTTGTGGCTTCAAATCAACCAATCGTCCAAGCTGCTGCACAGTGAGTCTCATTGGTACACCTGCACCAAGGTTCACAAAAGCATAAACATTTTCTAGTTCAAGTGGAGGTTGGGTAATATGGTATGCACTAAACTCCTCAGTATCATCACATTCCTCTACCACCTGTGGCTTGGAAGTGGATTTCATAGCCACAGCACGTTTCATGAGTGTTGGAAATGATTTTCTTGCAGTATTTTTACACTGTGATACAAGAGGAACAGCACTGGGTGACTCAATGGCAGATTTTGAGTCTTCTACTGTATTTTCAGGCTCCTTGCTCACCTCACTTATTGCTGTTGATACAGTAAGACTGCTTTTACTACCCATAGGTCTGACAATTGAGGAGGATATTTTTGAATCTTCAACAGAATGGCTGGTTGACGGGCTATGCAAAGATGATAAGGCTTCATCCATTAAGTTTGTAATGCTACATTCAAGATGGGAGTGTAGGAAGGCATGGTGAGTGTGCATTTCCTCAAGTGTCTCACCAACATCACCACAGTAATTGCACTTGAATGGTTGCTTAACTGGAGGCCTCATGGGAGATCCTAATGTTAGTTTGGAAAATGTGAAATCATCTGTACCAGGATGGTGACGACGGATGTGCTGACGGATGGACTGTAGGTTTTTAACCACATGGCCACACACATCACATCTGTGGGAAGAATCATATAATCAAGATGTGCCTCAGGCTCACTCAGGTTCTCATTAAAGTAAAAATTTGCAAAAAAGGCAAATTTTCATTTAATAGTTCCTTCCACTGAGTGTGGCGGGAAAACTGCTAGTAAGAACCAGAAACCTTAAATCAAAGATGGAAAAAAAACAGCCTACTATATAGGTTACAAAGTGAATCCAACAATATTCCAATAATGAAATGAACAAAAAAAGGTAATAGCAGTGCTGAAAGTGTGCTCTTAGTGCTCACAAAAATCAAGTTTAATTCCTACAATGTATGCCCCTGGTTCTGCATATTGCTGAGCCTTTCCAACCTACTACATAGAACTATGAATTTAGGATATAATTACAATAGTGTTATTTGTCAGAAATTTTTGTATAAAATTACCTCCCGTTACATCAATTGTGTCGGTGGGGAGAAATTTACGCACTATTTGGGGTCAATTGCACTTTGGGTAATTAGAAAGATTATTATGATTCAAATTTACAATGGTAAATCATGGGAGAAACTTTTATACCAGCAATTCGAAGCTGGTGTATTGGCTGCCATGGCAGATAAGTGATGTCACATGTTGAAGCTTCGAAGCTTCAACGTAACTCACGTCACATATACACAAGAGGCATGAAGCCACTCGGACATAAGACACTGACCCGTCGCCACCTGCTCCCTGAGTTAATTTACTGTCTCACCTTTCCACAATCTTCATGGTTAACTTTCTACTGTACATACGTAAATAAATACAATACTCAATGTAGCCTAAATATACATTGTCCATAGCCTACAATAGGCAAGGAACTCAACCAGACAGCTTCAATCTCTACTAAACTTCACCCACTCCAAAATCACACGAGCTAAGTATGTTGTATTGATTTCCTGTGTGGCTTTTCGGGCGATGAACTCATCACCGAAATCCCTGTATATATAGAGGATCCGTTATACAGGGAATTGAACTTTGTAACGCTCCACGTCGGTTCTACATCTAGACCAAGTGAGTAGTACCGTTATTTGGTGGTAGTTGGGGTTAGGGAGTGTTTATCCAACTTTGAGGTGTGTCATCATTACGTATCCAACCAATTCATAATTTGTTCTGTGAAATCCCATTTAATTTTTCACATTATCCAACGTGAAAGAATATGGGCATTAGAAACCCCTACATACAGGAAATTCACATATAAGGTTCCATAGAAACCCATGTTATAATGAGTTAAGACGTCAATATTAGCCCATCTAATAATATTCATAGCCTATACCCAGTCTATGTAAATATAATACTGAATGAAACATATAGTAAAGTACATCACAAAATAAGAAATGAGTCCATACACAGGGGCCTTGTCTGTCCTTGTATGGAGTATGTATGTCAAGTTTGGAGGGGTTACACACATAGCTCTTATGAACAGAGTCGAGTTGAAGGCTCTTCATCTCTTCTTCTCCCTACTCTTACTGACCACCTTCTATCTCTAAAATTCAGCTGCAATGTTGCCTCTCTATCTTCTATCAATATTTTCATGCTGACTGCTCCTCTGAACTTGCTAACTGCAAGAACCCCCCCTCCCATGACCTCGGTGCACTTGTTTTCTACTCTAGCTCATCCCTATACTGTCCAAATCCCTTATGCAAGAGTTAACCAGTATCTTCATTCTTTCATCCTTTCAGTGGTAAACTTTGAAACAGCCTTCTTTCATCTATATTTCCTCCTGTCTAAGACTTGATCACCTTCAAGATAGGAGTATCACGACCTGAAATTGACCTCACTTAGCCATTCTCCTTAATTTTCTTTTATAAAAGCAGTGCTTGGTGGGCTTTTTTGTTTTCATTTATTTTTGCACTTGAGCTGCTTCCTTTACTTTAAAAAAGTAAATAAAAACTCAAATAAGCCATTTACTATAAACAATTGGAGGAATGAACTTATAAAGAATGAGAGGGCAAGTTTTGAGGCTACTGAGCTTTGTTGATAAATTGACACAACAACCTTATGTGCAGAGCACATATTCTCATTTAAATTTCAGTAATGCTAGACATATCAGAAAAATTAAAACAAAATTGAGATTGAACTAATGCCTCTAAAGATACACAACTAACACCGAATGAGACCATGCACTTTGCATATAAAGCTACTTTGTCTGTTTGTCATTACAGTAATCCCTCCATATACATAGATCTTAGGCTCCCATGTTAGACCTTGCATAAGAAAAAAATGTGTGTTACATTTCAAGTACAGTGTACACTGGGTAATGAGAGAAAATTAAAGTTTCCCCTCTTTTACCCAAACAACATTAAAAGTCCAATGATCGAAATGGCAGCAGATCAAATGTCATTGGAATTATTGAATTGTTTGGATTATTGGGAAAGACCTTTGAAAGCTTAACTTATATTCATGCAATAAAAAAAAGACATGTTTTATAACTCACCAGTATGTAAAACTGCAGAACAACAGTTTTAAAAAGGTAAATCCACGTAAAAAAATAGCTCAAGACGTACTAAAAGCACAAAAGTAAAGCATGTTCACAAAAACGCCAAACAACAAGGAGATGCCGTTGGAAAGTTGAACCCCTCCAACAATCATGGACTCAAGTTAAGGCTGCCTGAGTACTGTATTTTCACTTAATCTATTCACTTTTCACTCATATCTAATATTTTCCCCTATTTACCGCACTGTATAAAATTCCTTAAACCTACTGTATGTCACTTTTTTTTATCACTTTCACTCGTCATCCTCAAGCATCGACTCAGGATCAGCATTTGTAGAAGCTGTGGGAGACATCTTTCCAGTGATAAAGAGCACTATACAGTCTGAATATCAAGTGAATATTTGCCTGCCAGCACCTAGACTAGCTTTTTATCTCTCCTGAGTCTTCTGTTGTATTGTTTCTTGTCCCCACTTCTTGGCATATATGGTGCCTCATTTGATTTCTTTAACTTTCATTTCTGGAATTTTTTGTTAGCCATTTTAGATATTAAAACTGTTTGGAATTTACAGCTTAACCATGTTCAGATTATTAGACTTTAACTGTATCAAGTTTTCTTTTGCAAACATATACCAGTTTTCTTTTGACACTTAATTTTTAGTGAAAACATTGCCGAGTTATTCAAAGCACTTGTTAAACCAGTGCTTCAGAGATTCATTACATACCTTACTCAAAACCAAAACAGAGGTCCAGGGATACATCACATTCCGTCCCCTGATCAATGTCCCCAACACCCACTAGGTGGCTGCATGTGAACAAGACCCCCCCCCCCCTTTTTTTTTTTTTTTTGCCTATAGCGCTGGTAGGCTTTCTTGGTGGGGCCTGGTGGTCAGCCCCTGCCCATTATGATGCAGGAAAGTGTTTATAGTGGCATCATTTTGCTTGGCTCATGCTGCCCCCCAGAGCTCATCTTTGATCCTCTTTAAGAGAGAATCTAGAGTCCGTGTTGATAATTAGTCTTAACGACAGCATGTGGGTAGTCGTACATCGCTCGATAATGACTGAAAAATTGCCAGCTTGTTTGTAGCGGTGGGCAGGACATGAACCTGCATCCTGGACACTGAACCCGGACGCTGACTACTCAGTCACCGCCTCCACCACCACCTGTCTCATACTGTTAAGCTGCAGCACTGTGACCTTACATTTGCATGTTAAGACAGTATGTACTAGAGTCAAGTACATATATAATTCATAGTAGTATAATATTTTCAGTCAATTAGAAGTTGAAAGAGAAAAGGGTGAATGCTGCATCGCCATTGCCACTCCTGCCGTCTTTGTTTACATGTATCAGCTGAGCAGTTATGACCCAGTTTTTATTAGTTTGATATTTTCATTCATTGATTTAATTCATATACTAATATATGGTTTGTATAAATAATGAATGTTTAATATAGTATATATCTTCAATTTTTTAATTCTGATAATTTTAGCTTTTTTTTGTGCTGAACCATGCATGACAGAAATAGTGCATAAAAAAGTGTGCAGTATGGGGCTAGAAGGCGGAGGTGGTACACTGATAATGCATTGCTGGAGTTGATGGGTCAGGAAATCAGTCAGCTAGGATGTCAGGTGGGAAAGGAGTTGAATGGTGATGGTCTTGGTGATAACAGTGATGTGGTCAACCAGTTCAAAGTTTTTCTGAAGGTTAATGAGGACGAGGGCAGTGGAAGTTTTCTGGTTTCTAGGTTTTGAAGAATGCAGTTCAGGAAACTGATGAGACAGTGTGTAGTGGAAGATGCCCTTATGTTGCCAAACTGCAGGGGATGAATTATATGTTATAAATGGTATCATATGCCAAGCTAAACACAAAGTCTTCACAGAGCAAGCTGGAGATTGGTGTGATAGCAATGGGTCTTAGTTCATTGCGTGAGGTGGGGTAATTGACTTTAGGGATGGGAGTCATGAATGTAGTTTTCCAGTCTGTAGGGCACATACTCTGAGCGTGGGAAGCATTGATGATAGAGGTGAGGGGGGTGACTATAGTCTGTTCAGAGCATGAAGGCAGTTCAGGGTGGAGCTGGTATCGTCGTTTACCTCTACCCATGCTGCCAAATCAGCCTTCGTACATGCATCTCTCTCTCTTATTTCCCATCCATGTGCTATTTTGAAGTGATATTTTATATATTCTGTATATAGTAAAGGAAGCTACATAGTACAATTATATATTCTGTATATAGTAAAGGAAGCTACATAGTACAATGAGTGTCAATGTTTAGGATTATAACAAGGATTTGTATAAATTCGATGACATGTGGTAGTGATTTTTTCCCATGTTGCCACGTTGTGGTGGTGGTGGTGGTGGTCGGTGTGTCCCCCTAGGTCGCTCCCCCGGGTTGAGAGGGAGAGAGAGAGAGATAAACAGGTGGGATGTGGGTGGGTAGGCCAGGAGAGAGTGCTAATCTGATAATTGGCGGTCGAACTGGCAGCGCCGCACTCATGGGAATTCTGGAATCTGCCACACCTTGAACCGCCTTCATGCTCTGAACACTTTAGTTTGTATGAAAACTCCTGACTGAGTTTGATGGGTCCTATGGTGTGGAAGACCTTCTGAGTTTTAGGGCTCTCAACTTCTTGGCAACCTGAAACTCCTCAAAAGTGGCAGGGAGGGAGGGGAAAGAGGTAGTCATGTTCAAGGGAGGGGGAAGGGTCTGGCACACAGATGAGAAATGCACATTAATCGGTTTGGCTGCCTCAAGGGAGGAGGAAGAAATGGAGAGAATGGGAAAAGCAGTGTGTGTGTGTTTACCTAGTTGAAGCTTTACAGGGCCTGGGCTTACGCTCGTGTGGTCCCGTCTCCGTATCTGTATTTGTCCAACTTTTCCTTAAAGTTTTGCGCACTTTTCGCCGATACTACATCTTCACTTAGTCTGTTCCAAACCTCTACAGTACCCTCTCGAGTTTTGTGCTCGCTTCGTTCCGAAGGTATACTGCTAAACTTGAGGATCGCGAAACTCGAGGTATTGAAAACACTGAAAAAGCGCTTATCAGTTCCGGCCCTTTTTTTTTTTTAACACGTGGGTTATGGCACCGGTAGACTATCCATCTGGGCCTGATGGTCGGCCTCGAGCCCACCATGGCGCAGGCAACTGTTTATAGTGGCGCCATTTTAATTGGCTCATGCTGCCCCCCGGAGCTTTTTTTTTCCTCCTTTACTCCCTTGTTTTCTCAAAAATGTACCTTGGAAAGAGGAAGAAAACAGGAAGAGAGAACGGGTCATTTTAAAGCCACAGATGAAGCCTTATGATTGGTTGAGCTCTGAAAACACGCTTGTGATTCACTGGGAGTCCGTCATCGCCGGCGCTCACCCGGTCAGCGGCCTCGCTGCCTTAAAGCAGTGTCACACTGGCCGTTTTCCTCTAACCACTGTGGCTACTGGCAATGTCCGTGTGCCCATCCGGGAGTGAGTTGTCGGTTGACCGTAACCTGGTGTCACACTAAGCCCTTTTCTTCCCACCGCGTTGGTGGCAGCTTGGGCAACCGGCAAATTCAAATTTTCTTCCGGGTGTGCTTCACACACGGCCAAGGTCGGTTGCCCGTATCCACATCCATAACGTAAACAAAGCACTTACTCTGTATCAACATGGCTTCATCTGCTAAAGTAAGGGCTCTCGTGGCTTGTGCTGTTATTACCCAAGTTATGGACTTGTTGCTGAAGTTAAATGGAAGGAAGAAGCCGTTGTGGGTGTGGTGTGCCTGTGGTTCCTCTGTGGCAGTACTCATTGTCACCATTGCACGTGAGCGGCCAACCCACCCATCTAGACTCCAATCGAGTAACAAGAAACACACACACACACACACACACACACACGCACACACCAGACTCATCATGAACCATGGCAGATGTTTCTCACAAACAATAATGGCTTCGCTATTTCCTAGTGTGTTAGAACTTGTTTGGTGAGTGGTTCATACAAACCAAACATACCCAATGGCAAGAAGAGAGCAGTGTTAAAGATGACTTCTCTCTTCTTGCCAAGAGCTACGTTTGGTTCATGTGAGCAACTCACCAAATACGTTCTAACACACTCAAGAAATGGTGAAGTCGTTTCTGTTTGTCAGAAACATCTGCAATGGTTCCTAATGAGTCTGGTGTGTGCGCGTGTGTGTGTGTGTGTTTGTTGTTTTTCGATCCTTGTGTTTATGTGGTTGAGTCAAGATGGGTGGGTTGGCCGTGCACGCGCAGTGGTGACAATGAGAACTGGCATGGAGGAACCACAGGTATGCCACACCCACAACTGTTTCTTCCTTCCATTTAACTTCAGCAACAAGTCCATAACTTGGGTAAGGGCAGCACAAGCCGCAACAGCCCTTACTTTAGCAGACGACAGCATATTGATACAAGGCAAGTGCTTTGTTTACATTGTGGATGTGGATATGGGCAACCAACCTTGGCCGTGAGTGAGGCACACCCGGAAAACCTGGAGTTGCCGGTTGCCCTAGCTGGCGCCAACGTGGTGGGAAGGAAAAAGCCCTGTGTGACACCAGCTTACGGATAACCATGAACTCGCTCCCGGTTGGGCATACGGGCGTTGCCCGTAGCCCCAACAGTTGGACGAAAACGGCCATTGTGACACCGCCTTAAGGCAGTGAAGCTGCTGATAGCATGAGCGTCGGCGATGACATCATCAGACTCCCAGCGAATTATAAGCGTGTTTTCAGAACTGTCAGTCAATCGTAAGGCAGCTGCCTTCAACAGCGGCATCAAAACGTCCCATTCTCTCTCTCTCTCTTGCCATAGCCACAATGTTTGGAGGAAAACGTCCAGTGTGATACTACCTTTAAAGGTAGTGTGCGTGATGCCAATGGTAAGTAGACGTGACCTGTACGTGTCAAAGCAGCGCGAAACTCGGGGTGATAACGCGTGAAACTCTGGATGGTAAGAATTTAGGACTAACCGCAAAACTCGTGGATCACGAAAGTCGGATAGCGCGAAACTCGAGAGGGTACTGTATATTTCTTTGCGAGAAGCTATATTTCTTTATGTCTCTCAAGCATCTCCCTTTCCTCAATTTTTTACTGTGTCCTCTTGTGCTCCTGATGTTTATTCCTTCTCTAAGTAGTAACTCCTCATTATCTACATCTTCCATTTTGCTCAATAATTTATAAATTTGTATTAGGTCTCCCCATTCTCTTTTTTGTTCCAGTGTTGGTAGGTCCATCTCCTTTAATCTTTCTTCATATGTCAATCCCTCCAGTTCTGGAACCATTTTTGTTGCCGTTCTTTGTATTCTTTCTATTTTTTTTTTTCTTATTAGAAGACCACACCGCCTCTGCATATTCCAATTTTTGTCTAATCATAGTGGTTATTAACTTTTTCATCATATCCTTATCCATGTAGAGGAATGCTAATCCTATATTTCTCACCATTTTATACGCATCACCGAATATCCTATTTACATGACTCTCAGGCTGTTGATTATCTTGTATTGTCACTCCCAGATCTCTTTCTTCTTGAACTTTCTTTAATATTTCTCCATCTCCCATTTTATTGTTCATTTTGGTCTCCCTTCACTCTCCCATTTCCATTACATGACTTTTCTTCACATTGAATTCCATCTCCCATTTAATACTCCATTTCCAAATCTTGTTCAGGTCATCTTGCAGAATTTCACAGTCTTTATCATCATCATCATTTCATCGACACCTGCTCCTAGGAGCTCCCACCAGGGGATGGCCACGGCAGAAGAGCTTCCAACTTTCTCTATCCAGACACTCCCTTCATTGCCTGCTCAAAGTTTCTCAAAGATCTTTCCCCCCTCTCCCCAACATACTCTTGCACCCTATCCCTCCATTTCACTGGAGGTCGTCCTCTAGCATTCCCTCCCTCTATCTCACTCACATACACCCTTCTGGTCATCTTACTCTCCTCCATTCGCTCCATGTGGCCAAACCACTTTCAGGTCTGTCGCTTCACTTCTTTCACCACTCCACACTTCTTCCCTTCACCCCTGTGACACATTCCAAAATGCTCGTACACACTTTCATTACTCATTCCATCCATTCTACTCACACCACAAGCACTCCTCAAATAACTCATTTCCACTGCCTGCACTCTAGACTTCTGACTTTCATTCCAGGCTCACATTTCACTTGCATATGTGAGGGTTGGTACTATGATTGTATTTCTCAAATCCCTCTTTACTTCCATGATCACACTTCTGCCATTCATGATTCGTCCCAAAGACCCTACCACCCTTCTTCCTTGCAATACCCTTTCTCTTATCTTGTAAGTACAGTCTTTACCGTTTCTAATATGTCTTAGCAGTTTTGCATTGTCTGCAAACAGGCTCATATAACTGTTTACTCCCTCCGGCATATCATTTACATATACACTGGGTATTCGATATATGCGAGTTCGAAATATGTGAATTCGCTCATATGCGACTAACCTAAATGTGCCAAGTATTCGTTTTATGCGAGAAAAATTCGCTATTATGCGAGTAGCAGTGTTGGTGCGACTGTTTGGTGAGGTATGGTGGCCGACTCGCACTAGAGGGCGGCAGGTGCAAATGTTTTCCTGCACTTTCCTCGCCCATAATTAACCTTTTCCTCCCTCTGATCCTAAAGTTAATCCTCAGGTAGCTAATTATCAGCCTAAATCGTAGACAGACTTTGGGTGTGTCTCCCTGGAAGCAATCAATGTGCTTTATTGTTGCTGTAGTGCTTTATTATTGTGAAACTGTGCCGGAATAAATAGTTAGAGGGTTCCAAAACGGGTCGGTGAACATAACCCCCTATAATTAAAGGGATGATAGGTTCAATATATGCGAATTCACATTATGCAAGCTTTTTGCAGAATGTAACCCTCGCATATAACGAATACCTGGTGTACTAGGAAGAGTACAGGTGCTAATACCGATCCTTGAGGCACTCCACTCTCTACAATTCTCCATTCCGATTTCGTGTCCTTTACCACTGTTCTCATCTCTCTTCCCCTTAAGTAGCTTTCCATCCAGTTCTTCATTTTCCCTTTCAAACCTCCTTTATTCTCCAGCTTCCATAGTAGTCTTGTATGTGGAACTTTTTCGAACGCCTTATTCAGGTCCAAGTAAATGCAATCAACCCATCCGTCCCTCTCCTGTATTTTGTCTGTCACTCTTGTGTAAAAGCTCAGTAAGTTTGTTACGCATGAACGCCCCTTTCTGAAGCCATATTGTTTACTTGTGATTATATTATCCTCTCCTAAGATATCTCACATATTTTACATACTACACTGGTCAATGATACAGGTCTGTAATTCAGGGGTTCTTCCTTTTGTCCGTTTTTTAATATAGGGACAACTTCAGCCCTCCGCCACTCCTTTGGTACTTTACCAGTTGTTAATGAGCATTTAATGATATCATATACCGGTCCAACCAGCTGATCTCTGCATTCTTTCACTATATAACCTGAGACTCCATCCGGTCCTACTGTTTTCCTCTCTTCCAGCTCCCCCATCATTTAATATATCTCCTCTTTAGTTACTTTGACTTCTTCCATATGAACATTTATCTTGTTTTCTTGTGATTCGTTGGATTGTGATTCTTTTGTAAAAACTTGCTGGAATTTTTTGTTTAGAAGCTCAGTCATGTCTAGGATTTTCAATTATCATATTCCCATCACTCAATCTTTCAATTGTTTCCTTAGGTTTGATTTTTCCATTTATAAATCTATAAAACAGTTTAGGTTCTTCCTTACACTTTTCTACGATATCCTTTTCATATCCCTTCTCTTCTTCTCTCCTTATTTTCACGTATTCATTTCTCGCTATCTTAAAATCTTTTTTATTCCTTTGGTTTTTATTTCTTTTCAATCTTTCACGCTTTGTCTCTTTTTTTCTTTTGCCTTAATACATCTTACATTAAACCAGTCCTTTTTTCCTTTTTCTTCAGGTTTGTATTCTGGTACAAATTTCATAACTCCTGATTTATACGCCTCCAGAAAAATAGCATACTTCTCTTGCACCTCCCTTGTTCTCTTTAACTCTGCCCAGTCTAGCTCTCCATAGTATTTCCTGAGATTTTCCATGTTTGCCTTCCTATAGTTTAACCTGTTTCTTTTATATGATTCATCCCCCTCACTTCCTTCCTCTGTTTCCAACTCAATTATCACATGATCACTCTTTCCCAGGGGGCACCCATACCTTAATTCATTTATCAAATGCATTCCCTTTGTTAACACCAGGTCCAGTCTCGCCAGTTCGTCGTCACTTCTGAATCTCGTGTATTCCTTCACCCATTGCGTCATCAAGTTTTCCATCGCCAATCTTAAAAATCTTTCCCCCCATGCCGTTTCACTATCTCCACTTTCAAATGTCTCCCAATTTACCTACTTACAGTTAAAATCACCAACTAACAAGACTCTTTTGTTTGCTTTGAGTAGTCTACTCAAACTCTGAATGGTATCTTCAATCATGGTCTCTTATTCTTCTTTACTCCATGAATTAGTTCTTGGTGGTACATAGGTTGCTATTATCGACATCATTTCTCTGTTTTTATTCTCCAGATTTACACTCACATTTCCGCCTTTCCTTCTCCATATAGGTACCACTGTTTTCGCTAATAACTCCTTCCTTGTCATTATCATCACTCCTCCACTACCTTTACCCTTTCTGTCCTTCCTCCATACACTGAAGTTATTATCAAACACTATTTGGATGACCTCAATTAGTTTAGTTTCTGTTACACATACAATCTTGGGCTCTCTTTCCTGCAAGTAGTCTTGTAATTTCAGTTTACTAGATACTATCCCGTCTACATTCGTATACATCACACTTAATCCCTTACTAGTTTCAATCTTGTTTAGGTTCTGCTCTCTTTCGGCTTTTCCCTTATGCACCATTTCTTTACTCGATCTCCCAAAAAATACCCTTTTTTCCTCTTCAAATCTTGCATTATTCCTTTCTTTTGCCTCTGCTAGAAGTTCGTTCCATTTCTTCCTTTCTTCTTCATTTTTATTCTTCTTTTTATATATTTCCTTACATTCTTCTATTTCCCTTAACTTAGTTGTTCTGTACAAAATTTCTTCTGTTGCCTTCTGTGATCTTAATTTCAATTTAACTGGCCTTGTTTTTCCTTCTATGTAGGGGCCCATCCTATAGATTTCTTCCACTTCTTCCTCAAGGTTTTGCAGTTCTTCATCATTTAAGTTCTTAAGTAAGTATTTTACCGATTTCAGTTCTTTCTTTTCCCATTTGGTTTGTACGTTATATTCTTTTCCTTCATGCCAAATATTATTACACTCTTCTTCTCATCTGCCACATCTCTTACTAATTCTTTGTTTTTCTTCAAAGCCTTAACCACCTCTTTCTCTACGTTTTCCTTGTCTTCTTTCAGTTGTTGTTCAATTACTTCTTTGAGGACTACATTTGCTCTTTCATTTTCATCCTTCCAAGTCTTTATTTCCCCCAACACTTCCTCTCTAACCCTTTGTTCCTCTTTGCTCACTATCTCTTTCAGATTCTCATTTTCCTATATTGCCACTCCTAGTCCTTCCTTCGTCGATTATTCATATTTTGCCAATTTCTCCTTCAGCTCTTCTTTTTCTTGAATCAGTTGTTTCTCCTTGTCCTCTAACCTGCATACTCATGTTTTGAGGTCTCTTTGAAATTCTCTGCTCTGTAGTTCCTCTTCATCCCTGCTCTTAACTATTCCTATCCACCTGTCAAGTTTCCTTACCATAAGCAATATTCTTTTATATATAGCTCGTCTTCACTGCTCCCTACATCCGTCCTTCGTTCTTTTCCTCGTGCTCCATATCCTCTTCTTCTTGGTGTTATCCATTCTAAATCATCCTCCCTCCCACTCATCTTACAAACTGGTCAATACAGGAGATGAGCCCAATGCAATGCACATTACCCCAGGCCCCACAACACCACAAACAGGTAGAGATGAACAGCTGATCCTAGCGTCAGGACGGTCGCCCATACGTCTGTCTTCCACCACGTCTGGTCCTTGTGTATTTGTGTGTATTTACCTAGTTGTAATTTTACAGGGCCTGGGCTTACACTCATGTGGTCCCGAGCATAAGCCCAGGCCCTGTAAAATTACAACTAGGTAAATACTAGGTAAATACACACAAACACACAAGGACCAGACGTGGTGGAAGACAGACGTATGGGTGACCGTCCTGACGCTAGGATCAGCTGTTCATCTCTACCTGTGTGTGTGTGTGTGTGTGTGTGTGTGTGTGTGTGTGTTTCCCTAGTTGTACTATACAGGGCCTGATCTCATGACTAGGACGAGACCAACATTGTAAGGTTTATCACAGCATGGGAAGGTTGGAAAATTATGATCGTACAGAGAAAAATCATGGCTGATTTGGTTTACAGGAGGCCGTACAGCATTGTAGTGTCTAAAGATGTTACCTGGCTAGTGCTAGTGATGATACACGAGCGAGTCCTGCAAGTGCCAATAGAGTGCGTTGAGGGAGCATGCATGACGTGGCCATTCTTGCAGTGATAATCTCTTGCACACATGCCTGTTTAGAGCACAGTTCACCTCTGTGTACTTCACATGCAGGTGGTCCTTGAGCTTTGACGGGGTTCAGGACTAACAGGCCGGTTCGAAGTTGAATTATCAAGTCATAATTTACAGTGAAAATAAAATATTATTCAAATGTCCAGCTGCAGATAGAGATAGATGCATTTTTGCACCTTCTATCCTCTCCCCCTACCCCACCTCTGTCCTCATGTGCTCACTGCACCCCAGCCCTTCATTCAGGTGACCTGTTTGCCATACAATATTGTGGAACATTACACAATGGAGCTACCAAGCGTTGCCAAGATAGCGGCAGTAGCCATGTGCCCACCAAGTCCTAGTGTGGGGGGTTGTCGGCTGGTGGGATGAGGGGTATTCTTTGTAAACAAAGGACATGTAGTTATATGAGTGGCCAAGGTTGCCTCTGCTGCACCTTATTACCTTTGTGAATATTTAATTCAACTATGATTGCTATTTGTAGTAAACAGCAGTGTTGGGCGTAGCAGCACTACTAGTAGCGCCACTATGTAGCGAAGCTACTTTTTTTAACAGCGGTAGTGCCACTCTTTTTTGGAGAGAGCGGCAAAAATGGTAGCGGCGCTACATTTTTAGGTAGGGCTAGTCACTACTCACTACTCGGGGTGGACCAACTACATACGTGATGAAAACGCAAATGAAATGTGTACAGTTCAGTGGCCCGTCACTCTTGTCGGTCACCTAATGCTCACTCAGCAGTGAATCTGGGACTGGAGGTGTGGCTGGCTGCCTACCTGTGGTCCAGTGGTTTTTTTGTCTATTGTCATTTATCTGAACCTTAGTCAGTCATGGAAGACAGTGATCTTCAACCAGAACCTGAATCTTCTACTGGTAGACAAGAGGTGGACACTGGAGCACGGCAAGCACAGTCACTCGTGGATATTTCTGATCATGGCTCAAGAAGCCTTGGAAACTGGCAAAAACTGGGTGTCAACTAGCACAGCAGAGGGAGGTGAGTGAATCTTCTAGCCTCACGTACAGGAAGTGTAAAGTAACTTATTCAGTACTCTATCAAGGACGCAGAACGTAACAATATGTATAAAAGAGAATTATGTTTTTTCAGTACTTATTGTTCACATGTAGCGGTAGCGGCAGTAGTAGCGGTAGTGCACTACATTCAGAAATGAGTAGCGGTAGCGGTAGTGCCACTACTTTTAGCAGGTAGTGCGCACAACACTGGTAAACAGTAACCTATAAGGACTGGTGAGGGAATATTGTGAGGGAGCTGTTGTTGTGGGATGCCATTTTGGTTGCAATCAGCTGATTAACTGACCAGTCTGGCTTCCCTTCTTCCACCTGCAGGGAGTTGTGGGGTATAATGGGTGAACCAAATGCAGCAGAGAATTGTAAACAGTAAGAGATATCTGGGTAGACTCTCTCCACCCTTACTCAGCTAACATGCTAGGCAAGTGGCATCTGCTAGATCTAGCAGTATGCTTGTGTAGCAGACTGTAGGCCTATGAACTAGTGGAGTAGTGACTTGCAACTGCAGCATGAGTAGTACTTACAGCTTGAGTTCCAAGGGGAACTGAATGGAAAGCATGGGTGGACTGGCCCAGACCCCTACCCTTCCCCACTCCTGCCTTATCCCAGCCCAGCTGGGGGTGGGGCCAGTGCCTGAGGACTGAGGATGGGGGGGGGGTGCTGGAGCACTGTGTAAACAAATAGCTGCTCTACACATGGCAGGATATTTGAAATGTCGACTCATTCATTACTTAACCAAGAATTACTTATATAATTGGCCTGGTCATAAGTGCAAGCGGTCGTAAGTCACATACATTATGACTCAAGGACTGTATGTGTATGCAGTACCCACAGTGCAGGGATTGCATATACATGGCTAGCTAAACGTGTGGCGTAAATGCATGAAGGGTGCAGGGCCCGCACTCTTCATACACACACACACACACACACACACGTCAGGTTTAGCTAGCTCGTTTGCAGGGTTGCCAGTTCCAATGTAACTTAATTGCCATGACATCAAAACTTAATGGTAATAAAAGTTTCATTATTTTCCTAGTTTAATGAGGGAAGTTTAGTGTGTGGTTTGGGGGTAATTTTTGTAGAGTGTTGGCAGAATTGGCTGGTGTTTTGGTTGCTTTTGGTGGTTTATTCTCCCTGGACCTGGCGATCTTGCTCATTCAGAAAATGCAGTACAGACTAAAAGCTTGAAGATAGGAGTCAGAAAAAAAAAAAAAAAAAAAAAAAAAAAAAAAAAAGCCTGGTCTTGGTCTCACAGGGGTCTTGGTCTTGGAAGGTCTGGATTGGGTCTAGGTGTCAGAGGGTCTGGTCTTGTCTCTTAAGGTGCCTGGTCTTGACTACAAAACTGATTATCCATTATGTATGTGTATTTGACAGGATATGATTTCTCTGTGGTAACCACTACAACCTGAGGTAAATCATTCAGTCCAACACTTCTGTGATGGATAAAAGAGGGAACAGAACATTTAAAGAAAGCAAAGCCACCACAAGACTGCAACAGGAAATCAAAAGATGTGAGAAACATCATGTGTTTCAGCATGGCCAACACACCAATAGAGTTTGGCAGATAAGACAGACAGAGAGGAAAGCTTCTGTATCAGCTAAAACCAGGAAACCAAACATCAAACCTGAGGCCAGCATCAGATTTGTAGTTATCCATGACTACAGGCATAGAGCTCGCATGCTGGGAAGTATGGTCAAGGAAATAGAGCCAAGTGACCCCCTGGAGCAGGTACCTTGCTATCTGGAAAATAATGGCAAAACTGTACCTTGTCAAGCCTTGAGGCTCATTAACAGGCGACGTGCTGCACCAAGAAAGTTACTAACAGATATATGACCCATCAACATCTATGAGTTAACTACAGTAAACAAAGTGACTGGATTAGCAATGATTAGCAAAAACAAGAAAGGAAATGCTAAACTATGTACATATATATGTACATATATATATATATATATATATATATATATATATATATATATATATATATATATATATATATATATATATATATATATATATATATATATATATATATATATATATATATATATATATATATATATGAGGTATATATATAAGTAACTGGAATAGTTTTCTGTGGGACAAACCGTATATATATATATATATATATATATTTTCAAAGTGCCGCCATTATCTCCTTGGTGTGCCTCGAAAATTTGGGTGGGATTTAGATTTGTGTACATAATCTAATGAAACTACTGTAAAGTGTAATTTATATTCATCAAGGGTATATATATATATATATATATATATATATATATATATATATATATATATATATATATATATATATATATATATATATATATATATATATATATATATATATATATATATATACATATATATATATATATATATATATATATATATATATATATATATATATATATATATATATATATATATATGTATAAATAAATGGCAGGTGTGCCGCAAAAATATTAGTTGTTTCTTAGTGTGCCGTCATACTAAATAGTTTGAAAACCACTGCTTCTGTAGCTAGATGCAGCATGAGACAACCGTTAGGCATCAGTCTGCTGACTGGGCTCATCGTGGGAAGACATACGGCCCGTGGTTCGCCATTGTTTTGAAGTTTTTTGCGACATTTCGTCTATTTTTACGATGGATGAAAGGAAGGAGCAGCGTGCTGCCGTGAAATACTGTTTTTTGCTGGGGAAAACGGCAGCCGAAAGTTATCATGCTTCAAACAGCTTATAAAGATGTTGCCATGAGCAAAACACAAGTTTACGAGTGGTTTGCACACTTTAGGAATGGTCAATTGTCGCTGGAAGACCGATCTTGTTCAGGGCGACCGTCAACCTCCCGAACGGATGAAAACATCACAAAAATTCATGAACTGATCTTGGAGGACCATCGCCGAACAATTGACGAACTTGTTGATTTGACTGGTGTGTCCTGGAGCTCCTGCCAACAAATTTTGACTGAGGAATTGGGGATGAAAAGAGTTGCAGCGAAGTTGGTGCCTCGCTTGCTCACAGATCATCAAAAACAGTCACGAATGAATGTGTGCCAAGAACTGAAAGAAGAGTTGGAAGTTGATCCAGACCTTTTTTCGAAGGTCATCACTGGTGATGAAAGCTGGTGCTACGGCTACGACCCGGAAACGAAGCAGCAGTCAAGTCAATGGAAGCATCCAAGATTGGTCTTCCAGAGACAATTGACCATTCCTTAAGCATGCAAACCACTCGTAAACTTGTGTTTTGCTCATGGCAGCATCTTTGTAAGCTGTTTGAAGCATGGTAACTGTTTCGGCTGCCGTTTTCCCCAGCAAAAAACAGAATTTCAAGGCAGCACGCTGCTCCTTCCTTTCATCCATCGTAAAAATAGACGAAATGGCGTGAAAAACTTCAAAGCAATGGCGAACCACGGGCCATATGTCTTCCCTCGATGACCCCAGTCAGCAGACTGATGCCTAACGGTTGTCTCATGCTGCATCTAGTTGCGGAAGCATGAACTATTACGGGTTTATCCCACAGAAAACTATTCTGGTTACTTTTGGGTACCCCCTTGTATATATATATATATATATATATATATATATATATATATATATATATATATATATATATATATATATATATATATATATATATATATATATATATATACACTTTGAACAAACTAATAGAAAGTGGAAAGATGTTAGGCATGCCAAGGAGAACATTAAGAAAAATACATTTAGACAAAATGAAAATCATTGTTAGTCATGTTCTTTCACAAATCCAGGCAAGATATAGTATCCAGTATTAAACTAAACTAAGCAAATGTCTCTATTTATGACATTCAAACATGCATAATTTAACACATTTTACAATATGGAAACTTTACAAACTACTACTGAAGAGCCAGGAAGCATTCTTAAGCTAATTCAGCACAGTTTAACACTCCCAAAATTGAGGTGCTCAGGATTCACTAGTCTGCAGCCACCCAAACCACACAGCATGGTAGTTCACAGACAATAGCTCATGAAACGGAGCAACCCTCCCAATATATCAGACACACACACACACACACACACACACACACACAAAAAAAAAAAAAAAAAAAAAAAAAAAAAAAAAAAAAAAAGATGTTTACACACAAACTAAAGAGCATTAAAGATAAGGATTTCTTGGGGGAAATTAAGTTCAATTTCTTATGAGCACTACAGATCCCTTTTCTAATGGTGGGCTAGTTACTGAGATGTTTTCTTAAGATTTACTATCATTTCTATATCATAGTAGCCATTTTTACATTCCTTTAGTTTATCAATAATTCCCTCCAAAAATGTGATCAAGATGTCCATAGCTTTCTTTTCAGATACTCTCTTCCTCTTCTCTTTTTCAAAAAATTATTCTTATATTCTGATACCTTAATGCATATGTGATTCTGCAACATAAGACAAAATCTTGTTGCTAATTTTCTTCATTTTATCTTGCCCTGAACCATGTCATAGTATGTGGACACCAACAACATTGAGTTCAAACTTCTCATGTAGTTAATACTCATGATACTTCCCAAACGGTACCGGGCTAATATTCTCACTCATACGGGTACAATATTCCTGACCTTTTGCTTAAGTGGTACATAATAACTGAGAAACTGGAGGACAAAGGACACTTTTAGCAAGAAGCAGCAACAACAGTATTCCCAAATAATATTTTTTCCTTTATGAATCAATCATAACTATTACTATCAACATACTATTAACTTTTTATGGGTGAAAGAGATGTTAAAATGTGTGGCTGAAAGTATAGCAGTAGGAGATTTGGGTGTGCAGTTGAACATTACTGGAAAGTCAAGTGAAAGTCATACGACACCTGTCCAGCTCTTTCATACGCAATATTTTGTGGAAGTAAACTTACCCAACACAGGCTCAAAGGCTAATGTGCCACAGATGAGTTCCAAGGCCACATGTAGCTATAGTATATGCCCCCATTACAGATACAATGAAATTGAAAATATTGACTGCTCTTTCATCGTTACAAAAAAATTAGAGAAACAGCTCAGTGACAAGGACTGGCCCCCAGGGCTCAAGCATCCTGTCTGTGTGCTTGGAGCTGCTTTCCCTGGTAAGTGTAATGACCCCAGATGAGACCAAGGAATAATTGACTGATGGGATGGCAGGCAGACACATAGCCTGCATGGGTATGTGTCCCCACAATGTACTGCAGGTAATCCTCAAGTTAAGATCGCTCACAATTATGACCAGGTCAATAATATTAGAGTAAATCTTCACTTCTACAAACCAACTGAGAGGAAAGGAGCCTTCGCACTCCTGCTAACCATGATCTTTATATTTCTGCCTGGAATCAAGCCAAATCTATTCTTCGATTTACCAAAACATCTTTCATTAATAGAAAATGTCAAAATCTTGCTTTTTCTAATTCCTCCCGGGACTTCTGGCACCTAGCCAAAAACTTCTCCAATTTCACTTTTTCATCTTTCCCTCCTCTCCTTAACCCTGACGGCAGCACCGCTGTCTCATCTATCTCTAAGGCTAAACTCTTCTCTCAAACTTTCTGTAAAAATCCACTCTGGACGATTCTGGGCATATTCCTCCGACACATCTCCCCCTCAGATTCCTTTATGTCTGTCATTAAGATTCTTAAGAACGATGCTTTCTATGCCCTCTCTGGCATCAACTCTCAGAAGTATTATGGACCTGATGGAGTGCCTCCTATTGTTCTTAAAAATTGTGCTTCCGTGTTGACACCCTGCCTGGTCAAATTCTTTCATCTCTGCCTATCAACATCTACCTTTCCTTCCTGCTGGAAGTACGCCTTCATACAGCCTGTGTCTAAGAAGGGTGACCGTTCTAATCTCTCAAACTACCGCCCTATAGCTTTACTTTCCTGTCTATTTAACCCCTAAAGGTCGGCTGACGTGGTATACCGTCAACCCGTAGAGGTCGGTTGACGTGGTATACCGTCTGGGCTAGAAGGTCGGCTGACGTGGTATACGGTCAATATATATTTGTAGCCCAATTCAGCAACATTTCGCTGGATATGCTACACTGCTTATTAGTGTGTACGAATAGGTCCTCAACCCGCTTTGTAGTCAGTTTCTGCATGCTTGTGATAATGAGTTAGAGTAATTTTTCGAGTTTTTGTGCGTTCGGATCGCTGTGCTCCCCTCAGCCCAACAAACGCAATGCTCTTTCTCCCTCTCTTCTCTCTCTCTCTCACCACGAAACGTCATGTTTGGGGTGGAGTGAGAAGACGTTGAGAGACTTTGGTGTGGCGGGTGGTATTAGCACTCAACCTGCACCAACCCATCGCCATAGCCACGCCGCGCGAACGAACACATACGCTCTCCAGCACGGAAAGTAGTCTACTTATACTCGTCATATCTCAGCACACACGCAGTGCAGAGAATTCTAGTTGGTCTCATTCGAAAGATGAAGACTTGAAGGTAACCAATGATGTGTTGATAAGTCAGTACAGTATATAGGTTAAGAGTGAGCGCGGTGGGAAATAGAGTGAAAATCGGCAATTCCCACTCACCCAGCTGTACTCTATTGTAGTGGGCGGGTGGGGGGGAAAACTCGTACAAGCTCAAACCCGTCGACCTTTAGGGGTTAAAGGGAAGAGGAATGAGAACAGTGTTAAAGGTCATGAAATTGGAATGGAGAAATGTAGATAGCGGGGTACCTCAAGGATCGATACTGGCACCAATACTTTTCCTAGTGTATATAAATGATATGCCAGAGAAAGTAAGTAGTTACATGAGCTTGTTTGCAGATGATGCGAAATTGCTGAGACACATAAGAAATAGTAAAGACTGTGAAATTCTACAAGAGGACCTAAATAAAATTTGGGATTGGAGTAAGAAATGGGAGATGGAGTTTCATGTGAAGAAATGTCATGTAATGGAAATGGGTAAGAGTGAAGGGAGACCAAAGTGGACATTTAGAATGGGAGGTGGAGAAATACTAAAAGTTCAAGAAGAGAGAGACCTATTAGTGACAATACAAGATAATCAACAGTCTGAGTCATGTAAATAGGTTATTCGGAGATACATATAGAATGATAAAAAATATAGGAATAGCATTCCACTATATGGATAAAAATATGATGAATAAGATGATTATCACTATGATTAGACCAAAGTTGGAATATGCATCCCCATAAGAAGAAAAATGTGAAAAAACTAGAAAGAATACAAAGGATGGTAACAAAGATGGATCCAGAACTGGAGGGATTGTCATATGAAGAAAGGTTAAAGGAAATGGACCTGCCAACATTGGAACAAAGAAGAAAAAGGGGAGACCTAATACTAATTTACAAATTGTGGAATAAAATGGAAGAAGTAGAAAAGGAGTTGCTACAAAGAGAAGTAAAAGTTGGAAAGTTTTGTTTAGTCGGTGCAACATCTGTGGTCATATGCCGGAGAGAGACAGAAGGAGAAGGAATTATAGGAGAAGGATCAGATCCCTGGAGAAGGGACACAACTCCCAATTAATACCTGGTACCCATTCACTGCTGGGTGGACAGGGGCGCAGGGTATCCACTCTGCCCGGGAATCGAACCCGGGCTCTCTTGGTTGTGAGCCGAGTGTGCTAACCACTGCACTACGAAGCCCCCTCTAAGAGAAGTAAGAAACACCAGTAACACATGGACAGTAAAAAAATTGAGAAAGGGAAGATGCTTGAGATGTAATAAAAATATAGCTTCCCACAAAGAAACACAGAGGTTTGGAATAGCCTAAGTGAGGAAATAGTTTTAGCGAAGTGTGCACAACTTTAAGGAAAAACTGGACAAGTACAGATATGGAGACGGGACCACACAAACATAAGCCCAGGCCCTGTAAAATTACAACTAGGTAAATACCACTAGGTAAATACGGGTTGAGAATCCTTTATTCAAAATTCCAAAATCCTAAAGTTTTAGTAATGCTGATATGACGCGTTTTCTTTTTCTTTTTTTCCCCACCACCTAACGGGTGGGCACACAGGCTATATGGAGTCTGTTAGGGTCAAGCACGTACATCCCTCCAAGGAGGGACCACAGACCCTTGCTGGGTGACGGCTCATGAAGGGGAGAGGAGGATGCTGATAGACCAACTCTATCAGCTGACGTTAGCCTCGCCGACCAAGTCGGTCTTTCGACGAGGACTGGCGTGTCTCTTTGTACAAGTTGAAGACGTGAGTGTGGGTTCCCTTTGTTCGCTGCAAGACGAGAATGCTCAAAGCATAAAAGAATGGGAATAGAGTCTCAGTTAGCCCTTAAAGGACGGCTGGCAAGAATTCTCACTTGGGCGGAGAAAGGCAGAAAGGCGGGGTGCGGGAATTCTCATCATCCAATTTCCTGCCAGGATTTGTACTTCCCAACATCATATCTCTGCCATGCTGCAACTGAGGAACTTCTAGTTTCTTTCATCATGTAAATGAAAGACTGGCGGTGTAAAATGACTATGAACAACTGTTTTGGTCTCAAATTGCCACACGGTATTGATGAAGAACACCTATTTCACCAAATTTTATCAAAGCGGCACACCCTCCCTCGTGAGCAGAAAACTGCCTTCTAGCCTGTCCTTTAGGGGTTAGGGTTGCCACCTTGTGCTAAGAAAAATAAGGAATGCAACATCCCATTCTCCAATACGGAACGAATCCATATTTTAAGGAACGGGTGGCAACCCTAAAATTTCTCTAGCTTACTATGACTGCCGGCCGCTGCCTGCTGCTGGTGAAGGCAGGAGGAAAGGGGGAGAGACATTACAATGCGTATTTTACACATATTTCAGGACGACCCTTGACAAACATAATTTTATGGACAAGTTTTGTGGTTCATCAAAAAATGCACTCACTACAGTTTTAAAATGCTGAATTTTATCTGCTTTACCAGTCAGACAGCCAAATCAAAGCTAATGACATATGTAAAGTTAGGTTTGGTTAGTTTAAATTTATTCAGCACGCAGTGTGGGGCGGCAGAAATACGTAACACAGCACAGGACGGGACACGGCGGCAGCGGTCCACTAAACACGGGTCGGTGTTGCAAGAAATATTTCCTCTCAGAAATAAGTCACTCTGCTGTTCAGTACGCATGCACTCAGGGGGAATACACAACAGGAAAAACATTAATTTGCCTGGTTTTGTTCTAGTTTTTCCACTTGTGATATTTGTGAGTGGTGAGTGAAATATAGAAACAGTAAGCAAGTTGAACCTCTCTGAGAGCTATTTTGCGGCTGTGGCAGCGGGTGCACAACAGGCAATTGAAAAGTCAATCATTAAGTGATTTCTGGAGAAAAATAATATCTCCATAATAAACAGCATCATATTTTGCCCAGAAATAAGCAGCCAGCATCTCAAAATTAATAGGGTACCCTCTCATGAATAATCCCCTATTTCAGTTTTCATTTTATTTAGATTCAAATAGAAATATTCCAAAACCCCCCAAAATCTGAAATCCGTAACTCTTGGTCCCAGGAATTTCAGATAAGGGATTATCAACCTGTGTGTGTGTGTGTGTGTGTGTGTGTGTGTATATATATATATATATATATATATATATATATATATGTGTATATATATATATATATATAGATATATATATATATATATATATATATATTTATATATATATATATATATATACACTTATAGATATATACATATATATATATATATATATATATATATATATATATATATATATATATATATATATATATATATATATATATATATATATAAATATATATAGTCGACGCTATGGTTGCAAACGTTGAAATTGCAAACTTTGAACCATTATTCTCATGGGGAAAATTGAAAACTGTTGACATCTTGCGCTTGGGCACCCACCTGGGTGGCCAAGCGCATGTGTGCAGACGCCCCCGGCCGCGCGCTGGGCCCGAACAGCTGACGGGCGGCTGATGATGGTGATGGTGGTGATGAGTGTCAGTGGTGTGGCCTTTACATCGGCGCTGCCTGAACGGTGTTTTTGTTGGGGCCCATGTGTGTGTGGCTGTGTTTGTTGTGGGTTTGGGCTTCTCAATTTGCCGATTCTTGTTTTCCACATGTTGCACGGGACCCCTTTCTTTTCTTCTATCTCTTTTTTTTTTAAAAAGAAGAGACGGAAGAAAGGAAAGGGGTCCCGCACAACATGTGGTAAGTGAGAATTGGCAAATTGAGGAGCGTGGGCCCACAATGGGCACAGCCACACACACGCGGGTCCCAGTGAAAATGCTGTTTGGGTGGCGCCGATGCGGGGGCCACACCACCGACACTCATCATCAGCCGCCCGTCAGCTGCTCCGGCCCAGTGTGCGGTCGGGGCTGCTCACACACATCTGGATGTGGATCTGGATCTGGATGATAATGTGCAGGGCACCTTTCAGGTGCATAACACGCATATTTATGTTGGCTGTTGGGGGGACGGAGGAGCCGAGTGTACAGGGGAGGGAAGTGAATCAACTGTTGTTGTTAGTGTTGGTGTGTTGTGGTGACAAGTGATTGTGTATTTGTTTTCTGAATGAGTCTATTGTACCGCAGTCTAAGATCTGTTGAGGGAGGCTGTTCCAGTCACGTATGCGGTGCGTGGAAAGTATGAGTGCTTGTATGCGTCAGTGTAAGTGTGATATCTTTGGTATTTATGGATGTGTGTGTTACGAGTACGTAGACTGTTTGCGTTGTGTAAATATGTGTGTGGGTCAATGTCAATGTGAGTGTTTGTGATCTTGTACATAAGTGTAAGTCTGTGTGCTTGTCTGCATATGTGAAGAGGTTCCATGTTTACCTGTTCTTTGATCCGTGTTGTGATTCCAGACGTTCGAGTGTAATTGTTTGTAATGAACCGAGCCGCCTTGGTGTTGATTTGTTCTAACCTATCAATGTTTCTGTGTATGTAAGGATCCCACACTGAGGAGCAGTATTCCAGTGTTGGTCTCACAAGTGTGTCATAAGCTATGTGTTAAATGTCAGGTGTGCAGTTATGTAAATTCCTCCTCAGGAACCCCAGTGTTTGGTTGGCTGTGGCAGTGATGTGGTCTATGTGAGTGTTGAACTTTAGGTTAGTGGAGAGGTAGACACCAAGATACTAGTGTGTGTGGACTGATTCTAGGTCGGAATTATGGAGAGTGTAAGTGTGATGGATGGGGTTGTGAGCTCTGGTAAATCTTAACAGTTTACATTTGTCTGGTCGGAACTGCATCTGCCAGGTGCGCTCCCACCGCTCGAGGGCGTCCAAGTCTTTTTGTAGTAGTCTGCAGTCGTCAGTAGTTTTTACTGCTCTAAACAGTAAACTATCGTTGGCAAATAGTCTAGTGGAAGAGTAAGGTGTTGAGAGTGAAAGATCGTTAATGTACAGGAGGAAAAGAAGGGGGCCTAGAACGGTGCCTTGTGGGACACCTGAAGAAACAGGGACAGTGTTAGAGGAAGATCCATCAAGAAGAACGTGTTGAGTCCTGTAAGTAAGAAATGCAGTGATCCAGTGAAGAATAGGTCCTGAAATACCGTAGTATTTCAATTTTAATGTCAGTCTTTTGTGCGGAACTTTGTCAAAGGCTTTGGCAAAATCTAAAACAATAGTGTCAATTTGTTTGACCCTTTCCATCCGTGACGCAGACGTCGGCATCACAGTATGGAAAGGGTAAGAGGAAATGGAAGAGGATTAATCCTCTTCTAAACCTCTCAATCCTCCACTAAATTCCTCTACCATTTCCTCTTAAGAGGTTTAGAAGAGGACGAAGATCTTCAGAGAGGACTTTTAGTGCGTTGGACACAGGCAGGAGTGTCTCTAGAGTGAAGGGGTTAATGTCACGTCGGTCGAGTAGCCTCGTAATGTCATGAAATGTAGTAATGAGTTGTGATTCACATGAGCGTTTGGGTTGAAAGCGTGTTGTGAGTCAGTAAGGATGTTGTTTGTGTCAAGGTGATTCATTATGTGTTCGAAAATTTTACATGGAATCGATGTTAGTGAGATGGGTCGATAATTGGATGGGTAAGTCCGGTCATCTGTCTTAAACAGTGGATTAATGTTTGCCAAAAGCCAGTCAGAGGGTAATGAGGTGGATGATAGGGAGTGAGTGAAGATGGCTTGAAGGATGGGGGCAAAAGATTTAAGCATGAAGGCGGGAATGTTGTCAGGGCCAGTGGATTTATTTGTGTTGAGTCCTTCCAGTAATTTCTGTATTCCGTTAGTCATAATGTCAAGGGGGAGTATCGGAGGGAAGGGGCTGTGTGGCATGTTTGGGGTCAGGTCGTGTTCTTGTGTGTACATTGATTGGAACTGTGTTGAGTATTTGTGCTTTGTGTTGTGGTCTGGTTACTAATGTGTTAGTGTTGTTTTTCAGTGATGTAATCGTGTTAGTGTCATGTTTGCATGCCTTAAAGAATTTGAAAAGTTTCTTTTGTTATTTCTTACGTTGTCTGCAAGGTAAGTTGCTATGTGTTTGTGCTCCACTACTTTTATGTTTTTGGCAAATGTCTTTTGGTGATTATTGTAGGTGGTCCAATTATCTGTTGTGTTGTATGTCTGTGCGCGTCTGTAGAGTGTTTGTTTCTTATGATGTTGCCTGTGTAGATCCCTGTAAAACCAGGGGAGTGTGTACTTACTAGAAAGTGTTTTTTTGTGGTATGTGTCTGTTCATAGTCGTGTATGGCGTGTTCCCGCCTGGCTGCCTGGATCCCACTCACCATGCTCCCCGCGGCCAATGGAAAGGTCCAGGGTGTGGGTAAGAGTGAGAATGGGAGTCAAGGACAACAAGGTGTGAAAAAACCCGGTTTTGGCAGTCTTTTCCTTTTCCTTTCGAGTCATATCGCAATTTCAGTTTTCAATAATAATCAAATTTTGGGGGGTCTCTATCGCAAACTCGGTGAATCGCAAACATGAAACTCGCAATCCTGGAGACATTACTATCTATATCTATATCTATATCTATATCTATATATATATATATATATATATATATATATATATATATATATATATATATATATATATATATGTGTGTGTACAGTAGAGCCCCATTAAGCGTGAGAATTAGGTGGATGAACACGGTCGCGCTATCTGAATTCGCGCTAATTGAATAAAGTAACCAATATGAAAAAAATTATTTGGTGCACACGTGGGTCTGACTTTTGGGTTTGATAATTACTCAAAATAATCACTCACATTAAAAAAAAAAAAAAAAAAAAACAACCTACGATTGGCTGAGCTCTGAAAACACTTGTGATTCGCTGGGAGTCTGATGACGTCATCGCCGGCGCTCACCCGGTCAGCAGCCTCGCTGCCTTAAGGCAGTATCACACTGGCCGTTTTCTTTTAACTGTTGTGGCTACTGGCAACGCCCATGCGCCCATCCGGGAGCGAGTTGTCGGTTCACCATAACCTGGTGTCCCACTGAGCCCTTTTCTTCCCATTGCGTTGGTGGCAGCTTGGACAACCGGCAAATCCAAATTTTCCGGGTGTGCATCACACACGGCCATGGTCAGTTGCCCGTATCCACATCCACAACATAAACAAAGCACTTGCCCCGTATCAACATGGCGTCATCTGCTAAAGTAAGGGCTCTCGCGGCTTGTGCCTCACATCATGGCGGCTTGGCGCAATTTTCAAAATTCAGTCGTGGTGGCTGCTCGCGCTAACTGAGGCTTTCGCGCTAATTATTTTTTTTCTTGGTAGATGGTGGCTCGCGCTAATTGCGGTTCGTGCTAATTGATCTCGCGCTAAGTGGGGCTCTACTGTATATATATATATATATATATATATATATATATATATATATATATATATATACACATACAGTACCCTCTCGAGTTTCGCGCTTGCTTCATTCCGAAGGTATAGTGCTAAACTCGAGGATCGCGAAACTTGAGGTATTGAAATACATGAAAAAGAGCTTACTGGTTCCGGCCCGTGGAAATTTTTTTTTTTCGGCAACTCCCTTGTTATCACAATTTTTTTGACTTTACTCTCTTGTTATCTCAAAATACGTACCTTCGTAATAGGCAGAAAATGGGAAGTAAGAACAGGTCATTCTGAAGCCGCAGTTGAAGGCGGCTGCCTTACAATTGGCTGGCAGTTCTGAATACACGCTTGTGATCCACGTGGTGTCGTCTGCTAAAGTAAGGGTGGTTGCTTGCGGTCACCCGTGGTACAGTTGGACAAACCTATAGCTTCTGGTAGTTTCCTGTGTTATGGTATAATCTGCTAACTTTTTCTGTTATATATCATCAAATCACTAATATCATGATTGACTTTTCGATGCCTATTGAACGTAAAGTGCCGCTGCAATCGCAAAATAGCTCGCAGAGAGGTTCAACTTGCTTACTGCTTCCATATTTCCCTCACTGCTCACAAAGACCACAAGCGGACAAAAAAGAACAAATCCAATCAAATTAACACTTTTAACCCCTAAAGGGCCGGAGGCTATGTACGCTTCCACGAAGGGCTATAGCCGCTTTTTTTTTTTTTCATTAAATTTATTTACTTTTTCGGGTATCGATGACCCAGAGATATGTTTTGCCAGAGATATATTTAGGCTACTGTTTCTGCTTCAATTGCCCATCCGATGGACAGTTCTTCTGGCATCGATTTCCTTTCTGTCGGATTTTCCTGCCAGACCCTGCGAGAGCAACGAAGAGTAGTATAATGATATGAGAATGATATGTTGACTCATGACACACACATCACAACAAGACAATGGAGATATATAGTAATATATATATATTATATATAGGCATGGGCATTTACATTCATTACGCACAAGGCAACACCAAATACAGGAAAGCGAACACATGCAAGAGCCTAACTCAAAGTCTCTCCTCTTCAACTCAATATTTCTCCAAAACCACAGCACATAGAAACGTTTTCATGCAATAATTAAAAAGAAGAAGAGTTGATGATGACTATGACGACAAAGTAATGTGTTATTGCATTGTAGTTCAGCAGAATCAAGTGTGTGAATATAGGCTATTTTCGGTGTTTGGTGCTGAGGTGCCGGTCCTGTGGATGTTGTAGATGACCACCCAGGCCGGCCCTTTAGGGGTTAATGCTGTGTATTCCCACAGTCAGATGTGTGGTGGACAGCAGAATGACTAGTTTCAGCGGGAAGATATTTCTTGCAAAACCGGCCAGTGTAGTGGACCTTCTTCTTCTTCTTTTGACCTGTAATGCTTTGTATCGCTTCTTTGGTCCTCCTTCTCCACACTTATACTTCACAACATGCACTTAGGGCCGCTTTGACAGTCATTTTGTGTGTATTGATCGTTACCAGTGGCGGCGATCGCCGCTCTAGTATTTCCACGTGAAACTGGCCGATGGGTAGTGATGTGATGTGATGGTGTCGGAGGTATTGCCTTTACAACGGCACCTCGTGGCGGCTGCGGGGTTAGCCTCGCCCCGCACCTTACCACACACTCTCAACACCTGTCGCTTTCTCTGCAGCCACCACTACCCCATAGGCCAATTTCATGTGGAAAACTAAAGCATCGATCGCCGCCATTGGTAACGATCAAAACAAACAGTGACTGTGAAAGCGGCCCTTATTTACTTCACAGTGCGCACTTATACACTTCACCCTGAACTTAGGTGTTTTTCTGTTCTTTTCTTTCCCTGATTTTGGTTTTCTATGCCCTTTTGCTATTTTCCACTGTTACTTTTCACCGTCGCTGCCTTGCATTACAGGTCAAAAGAAGAAGAGGAAAACATCACTGGGAGATCTACAATTTTCATACTCGAGTAAAAAGTTTTTTGGACTGTGGTTCACCAGCATGGGGTGTTCTCTTATCTTGTCAATCAAGTAGTAAGCAAAGCAGCTCTGCCAGTCCATTTTATGAGTCTCTTGGTGGGCCATTTTCCACTGCTCCTCACTCCTCAGCCACTGCCGTCGTCTGTTTGTTTACATACAGCCATGAGGTACCCACGTACCCACGCTCGTACTCACAACCATTTTCCATTCATACGGACAACCAACAACTCGCTCCCGGTTGGCCATACTGGCAACCGTTGTTGCCCATAGCCCCAATGGTTGGACACCGCCTTATAAGGCAGCACACATGACGCCAACGGTAGGTAGACGTGACCCGTACATGTCAAAGGAGAACTATAATGCGAAAGTCGTGATGGTATATATATATATATATATATATATATATATATATATATATATATATATATATATATATATATATATATATATATATATATATATATATATATATATATATATATATATATATATATATATATATATATATATATATATGTACAGTACCTCTCGAGTTTCAAGCTATCCGAGTTTTATGCATCCTCGAGTTTAGCGCTTAGTCCCAAACTCTTACCATCATCACGATTTCACAAGATTAACGCCAAGTTTTGCACTTTTGACATGTACGGGTCACATCTGTTTGTTTATATATATATATATATATATATATATATATATATATATATATATATATATATATATATATATATATATATATATATATATATATATATATATATATATAATGTCTTTGTGCAAATATGTGGTTGGCCTCATCCCAATGTTTGCATATGAGAACAAGCCTCAGCCAACAAAATGGGGGAGTGAGATGAAGCCATTATAATAATGATGATGATAATAATAATAAATAATAGCAAAAGTAGCAATAAGACTAAATAATCACTATAGTGTAGTACACTACAAATATTTATGACTTGGTATGAGGAGCCAAAGTTTTGACCACACTAGAACATGTCACACAGATATGCACTTGAACATGTCAATCAGTTTGGGTAGCAGCAGGGTGAAAATTACCTTACTTCACTGTCATGAAACAAAGACACCTAGGAAACTAGTTGTTACTGCATAATGCAGAAAAAGGATTCCAGTAATCAATGCAGATACATATTCCATACTTGTACTGCTTCGATAGTTTTCATTTAATTTGAAGTGGAAAACATGTCTATTCATGCAAAAATGCCTGGATGGCATAAACGGCGTGTCAGACCCATCCAGCATTTAAGGTTTAAGAAAATAAAGATATATTTCCTGGGACAGGCAATATTTTCAGTTAATCTTGTTTTTAGCATAAATGTCTCACTGAAATTACTGATATAGAAAGCAGCTTTTTATCTGCATTTTCATATAACATACCTGATGCTGAACTGTAAAATGATGAAAAAGCAGATGATAAATAAGATTTGTTCTACACTAAAAAAGAACGCATTATACGTGAGAGATAAGATACAAAGTAATTATATGTCAACTTACCGAAAATAGACATTTTCTCGAGAAGGTTGAGGAATGCGTGAGACCTTCATAGGAAGACCAGGGTGGGATACTTTGTGGTGCCTACTTATGGGCTTATGACGTCCTCGTTCACCGCAGTAATCACACTTGTACTCGGCACGGAACAGCTGTTCAAACACCTCTCGTGACAATTTCTTGATTTTCACATCCCTCTCTGGGTGTATCTGTAGGGAGAGTTTTATGTCACCAACATCCTCAGTGTTACAGCTCATCACTTCCATAACTAATTACCCTCTATATGTGACATTCAAAACTTTACAAACACATTTTAATTGTTATTCTCTTCCATTCTGTTCACAGAATGCTGCATACCAATGCTACTTTGAACATAAAATTTTGAGTGGTATTTTTTTTCATTTACCTTTTTAATGTGAGCCTGAAGTTCATGAAGTTTGTCACTGCTTTTCTTACAAAGTCCACATTTGTAGACCACATCTTTTTCAGCTTCTGTTCTTGACTGTATCTCAGATTCTTTGCTTCCCAGTATTTCTGAGAGGTCTATTATTTCCTCTTCTTCAGCATCTACACTAGACCTTGATGATGGTGTATCTTTTTTACTCTCTCTCTGTCTTGATATCGGCATTGGTTTAGAGTTTGAACTCTCTGAACTACTGGTGATATCAGAGCATGAGGGAATAGCTGAAGAGTTTATGGTACCTCTATCTATCCCAGCAATGCTCATATCTGCATCATCTAAATTAGCATTATTCCCTGTGTCCATCACTTCATGAGCCAAATCTTTGTCAACTGTTGTGCTACTGACAACCTGATTGGACACTTCTCCAGAATGCCTCAAGACCAGATCAAACTTAAAATCTAAAAGTGGATGGTTCTGAATCCAATGATCCATAGCTTGTGCCAGTGAAATACTTTCTACAACACAGTGGATGCATTTGTAAATGTGAACTTCAGTGAATATCCGGTCTTTTTCTTCCCTTCTCACTTGGTAAGGAAGATCTCTATGCTGTTTCTTCATATGCTCCTCCATACCAACCTTACTTGACTGGTGACTGCAATGACAGCAAGTGAAAGTAGACTCTACACTCAAGCTACTTGAAGGGCCACTTGTGGAGCTACCTTTGACATGGCTGAATGATGATGATTTTGTAAAAGACTTCTTAGCTTTAGATCTACCAGGTTTAGGTTCCAACATAAGCTTTGGTAATGTATTACTTTTAGAGGACAACAGCACTTCACTGTTTTCTGAGAAACCAACCTCAACTTGTTCTTTAACAAAATTTTCTTCTACCTTATTGTAGGTCATATGAATAATCTTTGGTTTTTGAGGCATATGTTTCCACTTATGATGACGCAAGGCATCCATCGTGGTGTTGAACCGTCCTTTGCAGTACATACACATGTATAAACGAGTTTCACTGTGCTTGCTGCGATTATGGTGGTTCAGCCTTGATGTAGTGGACGTAGTAAAGGAACAAAAGGGGCAACTATATATTTTTGCCAATAATGATTGTGAGTCTTCTAGATTGTCACTAAAGCTGTCTGTAATGTCACTCTCTAATGTAAAATCACTATTATCTTCACTATTCACACAACTTTGATCTAGTTGAGAAACCAAAGAACTCTCCATTGAAGGTGACACAGTTCTCTCTAGTCCTTGGTCCTCTTTGTTCTTTTCTGGGCTTGTGATGTCCTCAGAAGCACCACTGTCCCCTCTTTGAACTTTGATTCTTTGTGATACATCCAAAACTTCACTCTGGAGCTTTGGATGCTTTACACTGCTGTGTTGCTTGACTGCATCTTCACTGTTACTTGCAAATGGACAGTAATGGCACTTGAATCTAAAAAGAAGAAAAAAAGTATGGCAATGAAAAAAGTTATTTCATATTTCTCATGCTGAGACACTTAAGAAGTTATTGAAATTAGAAGAATACATGAAATACAATAGTCAATTACTATGTATGAAAGTTAAAACAGTAAAATCCTTATAATCTGAATAACACCAAATTCACGCCCGCTGAGATACCTAGGCACATTTATTTACCATTGGCTGACGTTCCAATAGTGGTACACCAAGTTCTGCCCCTGATTGAGACCATTGTAATTGGTGCAAAACTCGCATCCCCGAAATTATATGCATTGACCTTATGGGAAATAAGCAAGTCAGGACCCAGAGCTTCCCTCCCTTGACTGACAGGCCAGTGGGGCTGAGGGAGTTGCTGCTCTCAGTGTCGCTGGAGCTACACTCATCCTGGCTGGCGACAGCCTTGTGCATGTGGCCGCTGGGGACGTTGTTGGGCAGCCTGGGCTTGCGCTGGCTGGACTTGGTGACCGTGGCCTTTGCAGGCTTGCAGCTTATCCTGGCAAATGAGCTAGACAGTGACCCTTTACTTGAATACTAGAGGTGGCAGAAATCATATAAGATGTTCATAAGAGACACAAAAATGATGATAATGCTGAAGAGGACAAGCAAGGTTCCCATGTCCGCCATGTTTCTTTATTTACACAATGATACTCTGGAGCCCGGAGCGCAACACCTCCCTGGGCTGGTGGCCTTACCCTGCCATTTCAAGAAAAGATTGGTTTATGTCACAAACACCCGTCTCTGTTAATTTTTTAAGTCAAAGAAACACAACTCCCATTCTTTACACATATTCTTATAAAACTATTTTTGGTGAACACATTATTTAAAATTATATAATCCCTTTAGGAACATCTTTCTCAGGTAAAACAAGAATTAAATGAACCAGCTGACCATCTGCTTGTAGCTATCTTCATCACCTGTTTCATTTTTTTTTTTATCTAATTCTTACAGGAATATAAATGCATTAGTAAAGTAATTAGCTGTAGCATGATACATTTATACGCTAGAAGAATTATTTTCTTGGTGATGAGAAGACCAGTCCCCTAAGTCTGCAATTCCGTTAAGTCAGTAGGGGCTTCGTCCCAATTGCACCAATCTTTACTCAATCATAAAAGTCATCAACAATTTAATTTTCCAAATGAAGACATAGAGATGATGGCTGAGTGGTCAGCATGTGGGTGCAGTGTTCTGGAGATCCAGGTTAAAGTCTCCCCTGCTGCTACAAGTTGATAATTTTTAGTTATCTCAGAATGGCTGAAGACAACCCTAATGCTGTCCTGATGAACATCTATCAACCCAGACTCTAGAAAAACTCTCTCAAGAGGATCAAGTGGAGCTCCAGTGGTGCACCATGAACTTAACAAGAATGGCACTGCAATGAAAAAAATATTTGTCTGCACTACTAACAAGCTTGGACCAATCAACAGGCCCCATTACCATTGCTATTGGTTGAACGTAAAAATAAATAAACGAATAAATTAAAAATATATAAATATATAAAATAAAATAAATAAAACAAAATAAACAGGTACAGTCAAGTTTCTTTTATCTGAAATTCACGGGACTTTAAAAGTGCTGTTAAGTTGAATTTTTCGAATGAATGATAATTTATAAAATACAAGGGAAAACAGATGAAGTAAACGAGTTAACGAAATTTGTTGACAAATTCCTCTGCAGAGTCTGTGTCGGCCAAATTTTTCTCACCACATCCATCTAGTTTCCTGATGCCATGTCTCTTTTTAAACTTTTAGAGCCAACCAATAGAGAATTCACATGGCTCTTGCAGTTTCGTGAGTTCATAGAAATGCTAAGCCTTTTCTATGATGAGCGGGCCAGTCACTGCATGTCCCTCGGCGTGTCTGGTAAGAAACCACTCGTATAAAACTTTGCTCCTTTTAACCCATTCACTACAGCTGGGCGAAAACAGCGCCCCGCCCCGTATCTGGGATGGCCGTGTGTGCCAAATTTCCAACGTCGCTTCTGATGATAACAAGTTTTCAGCCATAATCTCAAAATAATCATCATGTATTATATATAAAAACATGCTAAATTAAATGGTGTACATAAAGAAACATAAGTTATTTGATAATTTTGAGATGTATGCATAAATATACAGAGAAATTTGTGAGATTAGCATCTCTCTCTCTCTCTCTCTCACACACACACACACACTGCAGATATGAGGTGGAAGGAAGGAAGGAAGAAAGAAAGAACAGACAGCGGGATGGATGTGAGAGGGAGGCCGGAGCTCACGCGTGGTGGCGTGAGCCTCACACCGCATCACACACACACACACACACACACACACACACCACATAAGAAAGCTGGAAAGAGTACAGAGAGCGGCAACTAAGATGGTACCAGAACTTAGGGATCGGACTTACGAGGGGAGACTCATTAGCATGGGGCTCACAACCCTGGAGAAAAGAAGAGAAAGAGGAGACCTGATAGTGGTGTACAGGGTGGCGAGCGGGGTGGAGAATCTGGACAGAGAGGACCTGTGTGTGTGGAGCAAGAGAGAAACGAGAGGACATGGAAAGAAGTTGAGGGCGACCACGTGTAGGCGAGATGTGAAAAAGTTTAGCTTCCCAAACAGAAGCATTGAGCTATGGAATGGACTGGAGGAGGAGGTGGTTTGTGCAAGAAACATTCATGATTTTGAGGAAAAGTTGGATAAGAGAGGATATGGAGACAGGACAGCGCGAGCGTAGCTCTTTTCCCGTATGTCACAACTAGGTAAATACAACTAGGTAAACACACACACACACACACACACACACACACACACACACACACACACACACACACACACACACACACACACACACTGCAGAGAGGAGGTATGAAGAAGGAAGGAAGGAAGAAAGAACAGACAGCGGGATGGATGTGAAGGGGAGACAATGCACTCACTACCCAGCCACTTAGCAACTCCAGGAAAGAGGAACTCCACACGCACACACACACACACATATATCATTTCTTTCTCATCATTTTTATTATTTTCTGTAAGAATCAATTGTTACTGTCAAGTAAAAATGAGGGCAAGACACACTGACGTTATTACACAATAACAACATTAAAAGTCATATAAGACACCGTATCATATCCGACCTACATCCTAAAAACAATCGTACAATATCTGGGATGAAATAACTCGTGTGCTGGCTAAAGTGAGCCAGGACACAGTATACGCGTCCTCGGATATGGTACAGAGCATGCAAGGATGCAGTATACGGGTCCTCGTGTTGAAGGGGTTAATGTACATCACTTTTCCATAGTCTGTGAAACGTCAGAATTAACCACGAAACTGAGAAGTTTGTCTTTCTGTTTTCGTATGTGGTACAGCATGGTAGACCCAACATTGTAATCCTTCATCAACACAGTTCTGCTTACACCACTTTCTATCTTCTTACATATTTCTGTTTCAGAGTAAGCACAACTCTTTTCCTCTTAGTACTTCCACCAACTAGGTTTCCTTTAACCCCTTCACTCCGGCAATGTCGGCGTCCAACGGCGTCACCGTTAGTCCTCTTCTAAACCTCTTCCATTTCCTCTTAATTCTCTTCTAAACCTTTTAAAAGGAAATGGAAGAGGATTATGAGGAATTTAGAGGAGGATTGATAGGGTTAGAAGAGGATTAATCCTCTTCCATTTCCTCTTGACCCTTTCCATACTGTGACGCCGACGTCTGCGTCACGGATGGAAAGGGTTAACCCTTTCAATACGGTGACGCAGACGTCGGCATCACAGTATGGAAAGGGTTAAGAGGAATTGGAAGAGGATAATCCTCTTCCATTTCCTCTTAAGAGGTTTAGATGAGGATTAAGAGGAAATGGAAAAGGTGACGCCGATAGTGACGGCGACGTCGGCATCATCGTACTGAAAGGGTTAAGAGGAGTGGGGGAGGGGGGAAGCTGGTGGTGGCTGGTGCACGCTCTGGTGAAACATTCGTAAATGAACGTAAGTGGCACGAGCTTCAGATTTCTGATAAATTTCTGATTTCTTCGGTTAAATGAAATGAGAAAGTTTAAGTAAAACTTATGGTTATTCAAATAATTCGGTTAAGAGAATCTTGGATAAAGACTTGACTGTACATAAATATATCTAAACTAGTAAAAGGAGGAGCAAACCTGGCTTGATGCATGGCTGTTGTATGACTTTTGAGTCCAGCAGCTGAACGACATTCAGAGCCACAAGTATCACAGGTATAGCGGCCACGCTCACTGCCAGAGTCATGTAGGACAATGCCACCTTGCTCCTGGGTAGTGTCACCTAGGGAAATAAAAGTATCACAAATGACAAGGTTTAAATTAAGAATTTAAGCACCCCAATAACCAGAATAAAACTACACACACACACACACACCAAGCTTGGAATGTGCAGCAGTGATTTGATCTCAGGGAAAGAAAAAATGTTGGAAAAATATAAAGAAATCAGAGAACAGCAACATAAATGGTGCCAAACTTGAGACATGATATATGAGAAGAAATTGATAAGATTGGGTTTGCCTTCCTTGAAGGAGAGAAGATAAAGAGACCAATGAAAGAGGGCAATGAAGAAAATGGAAACAATCGACAGTTATGACCTGTTTATATGGTAGGTAGAGTAAAGTTGGGGAAACATTCTATAACTGTGCATGGTCTCAAGTGCTTATCTCCATCTCAATGGTCCTTGAGCTTGTGGTGGATGAGACCCCTTAACCCCAAGACACAGGGCAATTGCAAAGTCCAGGTTACCTGTTTACCTTCCTTAGGTTTCCAATGCACCCATTTATTGACCAGGCTGAAAGAAAGGATTAATACCTGGGTTCACTGTAAGCTGACTGCCCAGGCCCATAGATTAGTAGGTGGGCATGCCAACCACTAGACCACAGAAGTGCTAAAGCCTGTTTGTATGGAACACACTAGAAATACAAGAAGTCAAAGGAAGAAATTGAAGAAGAAAAGGAGCCTGAAAAATCAAGAACATCTTTTCCATGGATACATTGACACCTGGAATGCCCCCCATCCCCCCACACTCACACCCACAAAAAAAGATGTGTTGATATGGAGACAGGACAATTTGAGCATAGCTCAGAGCCTGAGGACAATTTGAGCATAGCTCATAGCCTGTACAGTACAACTAGTATTAGTCATGTGATTCAAGATCAAACACAAAGAGATGCTTTTAGATACACTACATGATTGTTGTCTCTAAGTCATGGCATAGGTAGCAATGTGACTGTGTAAACAGGTCAGCAACCCATAATTCTAGAAGAGCCAGTTTCTTCATTCTTGGCAGAAGAGCAGTGCTGCTGGAGCCGCAGTGTAAATTATGAATGGAAATTATAAAACATTAAAGTTTACCTCCTCCATATGGGAGTTAGATAATATACCAACAGACAAGATAATCAAATACTATAATCACAATAATAATAAAAATAATTATAATTGCAACTGTCAGACTATTTTATTTATGAAGCCACTCCTTTAACTTAATACTATGTCCGGAACCTTTGTCAATTCTCTATAGTATGTAACCACGATTGAACAAATATTTCATACTTTTAATCAACATGCTAACTGTACTTAATATATTTGGTCACCATGGTGGGATTAAACTTTAACACGTTAAGCGCCATTAGCCAGTCCTGGAACTCCACCACATGGCGCCTGTTGCACTGTAACGGTCGCCAACAGTGCATGCAGCAAAACAAGGAAAAGGTGGTATTGCTAAGCCATTATTAGCCCTGAACTCCAAACCCACCGCCTATGATGTGATGTTTACTGCTGTGTTGTCAAAGCTGTGGCAGCAGCGAGCGTAAAAAAAAAAGGTGTTGCCTCAAATAGAATCTCTTAGACCCGTTAAAATCCTTGTACGGGTGGTACATATGGCGTACATAGTTCTTAGTATCAGCAGCAGCGCCATATGAGCACACAGTGGTCATAAATATTCTATGGTGCACGTGGCGTGGGCTAAAATAATTGTATATACTATTCATATTGAATATTTTAATTTTAGTAACTAAAGATAAAATAATAAATTTTAAGTTTTATGCTTCACAAACACACACATATCTATAATATAATATACACCTACCCTTCAGCCTCATCAGTTTTATGGACATCATGTCACATCGTCATCTCGATGATGACAGGAAAAAAAAAAAAAAGAACCACCGTCACCCCAAATGAAGTTCAAGTGATGAATCTGAATGCAATGCATGTGACCCAGATGATGATATGATACAGCATATCATGTATCATCAAGAATGTGAATGAACAGCCTGCCGCTGCTTCTAATCATCACTGCATGCACATCACTGCAGGCTGCGAACCAATTTGCAGCAACAGCAGCAGATACATTACACATTGGTTATCATCATCATCTGATCCGACAGATATTCAAAGCATTTTTTGATTTTTGTTTGTATGAGGGTTATTGATATGATATTATGATGATATAACTAATATAGGTTGACTAAACAAACTAGCTTGAGCCATTTACGGCTCTCTAAAATGAATGCATGAATGAACCAGTAACCTCCAAGGATATTCAACAGTTTCATGATTCTTATCATGATGGCTTAAACAGGGCAACCACAATTTGATTGTTACTGGGCTAAAAAAGTAAAATGTGTGGAGTAAGAATGGAAGAAACTGTCTCCATTAACAAATTTGAGCTGATCCTTTACAATTCTCCACCATCACCAAGAACAAGTGACAGATTAGGAGTCTCTGGGCAAATCATAAAGCTTACCCTCAGAAAAGGCTGAAAAAAATAAGATAGAAAAAAAAATAGTTATGAAGAAAAAGGTTGTACAATATAAGGTGGCAGAACAATATTAAGTAAATCAAAAAACAAAAACATAAGTATGTATCAAAATATATAAAATGCAAAAAGACAAGATGACACAAGGAAAAAATTCAAGATTTAAAACAAAAGGAATATAAACAAAGAATTTAAAACATTCAGAATATGATTAGAGTCCTCTCTCTGTATATTGACAACTTTTTAAGACCTGGTTGAGTCTTGAGAAGCTCTCCCTAGCAACCTGACAGTCTAGAAACCTTACGAACTAATTGACAGAGAAAGAAAAGAAAATGAAGAACAACAAACAGAAAAGAAAAATAAAAAGGTGAAGAAAAAAAAAAAGAAACTCAGAAGGCAAAAAGTGACAAAAGAGGAAAAGTTAGAAAAAAGAAAATAACAACTGTTCCAAGACATACTGTCGGAAAAAGTGACAACTGTCTTGAACTGACAACAGAGCATCCCAGAACAAACCATGCCAAAAATACAATGTTGCCAAAAAAAACAGAATTACTTGCTGAGAGTCATCCTAAGATTATTCACCCCTAAAATAAATAAAATAGTGAGTAAGAAGTCATTTTGAAGCAATTTTTTGCTAGCATTGAAGCTTTTTTCCTTTGGGATTCATACAAGAAAATTGTTGTCAAACAAGAGCAGTGATCAATTCCTTCTTTAGTTCTTTCTCTTACCACAGGAATTCCAACAGAGAAAATAAGCATTGGAGAGAGTTCTCTCTCTAGGTAAAAAAATCTCATCATTTTGTTGTGTTGGCAGGTGGGTCAATGCAGACAAAAGAAAAAAGGTGCAGGGGTGTTATCAGACCCTTAGTCTAAAAGAAGGAAATGCTGCAGCAAAAAGAGCTAGAGTAAACTGGTAAATAATTATGTAATCAATGTGATGGCGTGTATATCCTTGAAAAAAGAAAAGAATTGAATGAAGAAAGTGTTTGTAGGGATAGAAAGTTTTTTTTGACTTTGATGAGTGAACAATACTTTTTGACTTTTTTTTCTGCTATTTTTTTTTACTGAAGAATGGAAAAATGAATGAAATTCAAAAAGAACACTGTGTTTATAAAAAAAAGTTTTTTTTTATTTTAGGTTAAATGTTTTTCTTATTCATTAACATCTTTCATTTCTATTTTTGAAAAAAAAATAATAAAAAAAAGAATATTTGTGTTTGTGTTTAGTTTGCATTTTGCCTACTATTTTGTTAGAAATATTGGTTGAAAAGGAAGAAAAAACTCATTTAATCACCACCCCGTGGTACGTGTATAGCGACTAAAAAAAGTATGGAAATGTACCATCGATTGGCATAAACGTGTTAATCTGACTTTTGCTCCCGAGTTTCTTTGGAGAGCTGCTCAATGTCTGGAGCATATGCTTTCATTTTTCTATGATAATTTGGCCCTTTTTAACTAGGTGGCAGGAGTCGCACGCATCTCTTAAAAAAGCCGCAAGTTGCCGACTGCTGGTGCAAACCCTGTTTTGGCAGTTTCTTTATCACATTAATAAGAAATATATTTGCATAATTTTGTTGTATAGCCAGTAAAACAATCAGATGATTGTATTTAAACAGCATATGGAGATGCTGACATGAACAATTTCTGAATGACTGCTGATTGAGGGAAAATTTTCTCTTAAAAATCATCCAAGTTCTGAACATTTTTAGCATGGAGCAACAAGGAAACTATTGCTTGATTCGGAACCTATTCTAAAAAGAACTCAAAATTAACCAAATAATTTACTTCCACACATGGGTTTTTCATTCTTTTCTTAGGAAACATAAGACAATTTACTACCAACCTGACAAAGAATGAGAGGATGCATTTGTTGAAGAACGTCGTGATGAGATGACGGCTTTTTCCTGGGACAAGGAAGTTTCTACAGAAACTTCTGAGCCTCCTCTCTCATGCCATCTCTTGATAAGATCTTCTTGATGACTAATTACTGACTCAACCTGAATTACAAAATATAAGAAATCTTAAGTCAAAATCTTTGACCATGGACTGGAACTCGAAAATCAAAACTAGAGAAAATGAAATCAAATTACACCATTTCTTTGCCATTTCACTATCCATCAGTGATATAATTCTTTCTTTGAAAATCTAAAGTACTATAGACCTCAAATTTTGTGATTACTTGAATTCCCTGCTTTAAGTCAAACTCCCATTATCTTACTTGAAGGGTGATACACCCGACACTCATTTTCACTGACTCATGGTGGGAGCATCTGTCTGGGAACCACAAAACCAATACAGTCTGGGGTCCACAACCAATTCCCAGATATTTACCTTACTTGATATGGCAATTGCTAATTTCAGTACCTGCCCCAGACTCTTGCCACACTTTCTCCAACACATTTAAGCAGCATATCTTAGAAATTAACTAAAACATATTATATGAAGATTTGCACTGTGTCAACAAAGGACGCACCTTCATTGGCAGCTGTGGCAGCTGCTACACTGATAAATATAAAGAAATAGGCACAGTGTCTGCAGCTGTCAAATTATATTTCTAATGTAATTATTTATGTATTTCATTCTAGTACATAAAATTGTAAGGTCACTGCGTGGCTACAGTTCAGAACATGAGACAACAATAAACAAATATGTCCAGTGTGCATGGTGCTGAAAATGGATTTTTTTTTTTTTTTTTTTTTTTTTAACGTGCCAGCCTATGGCGCCAGTAGGCTTTCTTGAGGGGCCTGGATGGTAGTTGGCCCCAGCCCATCATGGCACAGGCAAGTGTTTTATAGTGGCGCCATCTTTTCTTGGCTCATGCTGCCCTCTGGAGCTCGTTCTTGATTCACTTGGACGGTTTAGTCTAGAGTCCGGGTTGATGGGTGGTCTTCAGGACAGCATGTGGGTAGTCTTAAGCCACTCAGCGATGACTGAAAAATCCCACGCGGTAGTGGCGGATTCGAACCTGCGTTGTCCATCATAGGGTGAATGCGGGGCCAGCATGCTAACCACTCAGCCACTGCTTACCCAAATGATATTTTGTTCCAACTTTTGGCAGCCATTATACAATGAAGACAAAAGTTCTATTCACTGGAAAACATCTAACTCTACTTGTATTTCTAAATAAGAGAAGCATGCACTAGGTGTAAAAATAGTCAAAGACAGGCTCAGTTATTGCAGCCATATTCTCAATATTATCCGCCATGTTTCTTTACACTTCAGATCATTCACGTTATCTTTAACACTACCAGGTAGTGTGCTTTGTGATTTTCACTCCTTGCTGAATTATCCTAATTATATTGTTGGCCTCAACTGCTGGAACAGATAAGATAACCAATGTTCAACTATTGTCAGTCATGTTTGTTTAAACATAAAATTGTTCCTGTTATTGTCATGATCCCAGGCAGTGTGTTTTGTTTGATTTTCACTCATTATGAATCCTCTTAATTACCCAGTGTTAGCTCAGCTGATGGAGGGGAACCCCATTGCTCAGCTGTTATCTACCATGTTTGTTTACATTCTCAATGGGGTCCTTCACTGAGTTCGACCTGCCATCTGATGGCCCTCTTGAACTATCTAAAAAATTATGCATTTGCATTTGCTGCTGGGAGCGTACGATACGTTTTGCAGCAGTGTAAATAACTTCACGTGCTCTGATTGGAGAGACGGAGGAATGCATCGTGTGTGGGGCAGCAGCTTACCAGCTGGAGGTATGCTGAGTGGCAAAATTTTCAACACCTTCCACCACTACTGTAAGAAATTGAAAGCATGACACCATGTTGGACTTCTTTAACTTCTCTTTTCTTGCATGTAGGAAATATTTACCCATGAGTACGTGCATTGATGCATTCCTATAAACTGCAGAATGAGGTGTTGTAGGATATATCATTGAATGCTCTTATTTTGCCAACAATGTTCATTATAATGACATAAATATAATGTGTAAACATGATAGTGACCATTACAACTTTGATATGTTGCTAGTTTGGTACAAAAAAATGTCAATTTAGTCTCGCTGGACCCCAGAGGTCCGCAGGTTTGGGTCTGACAGAGGTTCCAATAGGGTCACCAGATGGCAGGTCGAGCTCGGGGAAGGACCCTATTATCTCGGAAGGGGCTCTCACACATTCCCGGTCCCGGTCGCGACCGTCCCCGATGACTCCCGATAAGCCGATCGGGGCCTGACCGCCGACAAAATAGGCAATAATCCCCGGACCGGCTTACCGCGGTTTATCGCGTAAGCCGCGTAGACCGCCGACCATATACGATTTTCGATTTCTCCGACCGGCGACTGCAGCAGGCGGTAGACCGGCCTACTGGCGGTAGACCGGTTCATCAAGGCAGACCTGCTGCACATCGACGAGCAAACACTTTCTTTGCATTTTCATATATTTATAATTACCTCATAAATAGCTTCATACCTAAATTCATTCGTGCATAAAACTCTCTCTCTCTCTCTCTCTCTCTCTCTCCTTTCACCCATTCCTCTTCCTCCTTTTTTTCATCTCTTTCCACCCTCTCTCCCTTTCTTCTTCACTCTCCTCCATCCCTCTCTCTCTCTCTTCCTCCCTCCCTCCCACCTGTTCCTCCTTCCAGTCCTTTCCCTTCTCTCTCTCTCTCTCTCTCTCTCTCTCTATATATATATATATATATCTATATATATATATATCTATATCTATATCTATCTATATCTATCTATATCTATATATATATCTATCTATCTATCTATCTATCTATCTATCTATCTATCTATCTATCTATCTATCTAGATATCTATATCTCTATATATATATATATATATATATATATATATATATATATATCTATATATATATATATATATATATATATTTTTTTTTTCTCTCTCTTCATCCATTCCTCTTCCTCCTTTATTGCATCTCCTCTCTCTCTTCATCCTCGCCCTACCTGTTCCTCTTCGCTTTCCACCTTCCTCCTCGCTAATCCCCAGGTCAGACACAGGTGTCCACTCATGTCGATCATGGTCTACCGCCGGGTCTGCCGTGGGTGTCGGCGGCTGACCGCCGGTCGACCGCCGATCGACCGGCGACATTTTTCCACACCGTCGACTGGCGATCGCCGATATCTTTGAAAATAAAGTTGACCGCGGTGGTCGGCTGCGCTTCACGGTCCTCAGGGTCGACCGGCGGTCTGCCGCCGACAATCCCCGATCTTACAGCCAGTCGACCGGCGACCGGCTTATCGGGAGTCATCGGGGACGGTCGCGACCGGGACCGGGAATGTGTGAGAGCCCCTTTACTGTTAGTGCTGCCAGGCAGTGTTTTCTGTGTGAATTTCAGTTCTTACCTACTTGTAATTACAGTGTCTATCTCACCTACTAGAAAATATGATGGGAGAGACAGCCACAACACCCTAAAGGTCCCAAGAGAGCAAATTGACAATACAGAGATAGGAGAAAAGAAAAATAGCAGTAAATTTGGATGAAAATTCAGACCAGGTCTGCTGGCTTAAAATTAACTGTGTTCTTTCCAATGAGTTAGTCACTTTATATATGCAAATTTGTATTTAGTGATCAATTTTGCCATGAAATACGTTCTATGTGAAAATGTTTTACATTAATAATGTTAACAATATTACCATGTTCCCCATCACCATTATAATCATAAATATTGCAGAGGAATGTGTTCCCTACAGCCATCTAAAGACTAGCCATTCAACAAAATAATCTTAAAGATTAGATTTTCAACTATTTATTATTATTTTCTATAGAGCTCCCTGTTAAAGAGAAGAAAATTTAGCTTACTTACCCATGCTTCTTTCTCTTCTTCAACTGGTAACTGAAGATAAGACACAGAGGTAAATGGGGCATGATGCATTTTGGTGTAGTGACGCTGGAGGCTGGGTAAGAGGGCATTGCTTACCCCACACTCTCCACACTGATACCTGTGAGATTGATGGTGTTGGTAAAACTCTTCACCACCCAAAATGTAGGGCTCACACAAATGACAGGAAGCTGGCTGCCAACACTATTTTTTACCTTTATTCCTTTTTTTTAATGGAACCAATACATGGAGGTAGAATAGGTGGAGTCGACATGGGCCGCTAATCCCATTCATTGAGGTGAAGCCGCCGAACTGTCATTTTTAGGGCCGCAAGATGAGGGATACCTGGGTGAGCTCACACTCACTACCTTAGTTCCTACCTCCAGACCCCGTCTCATTCACTATAATGGTGGAGTTTTTGATTACCATACATTTAGTGATGCGGTAGATCTATTTCATGAATACCTGGCCCGACAACACCTGACACCTGACCGGTGTCTGCCACCTTGTGGCCTTAAAAATGACAGTTCGGCGGCTTCACTGGTCATGGCTGATGTCAACTCCACCCCTTATACCTCCATGAACCAATAGCAAGAAAAAGTAAGATAAATTTCTATTAGTTGGAATTATGGGTAGGTCAGCAAAAAAAATAAATAAATAAATAAAAAAAATAAATAAATAAATAAAATAAATAAATAAATAAATAAATAAATAAATAAAATAAATAAATAAATAAATAAAATAAACAAATAAAAATAAATAAATAAAATAAATAAATATATCATCAAATGGAGTAACCTCAACACCAACAACTAATGGCTGCAGTTGGCTGGAGATGCATCCCATACAACATTTACCACTGGTCATGCTAGACCTATACTTGTAACCCTGACTAATAATCTTGCCATTGCCAGGCTTCCTCATCTCTGAGTCTCAGTACATTCACATTCCAATGCCTGAACTCATTTGATAGGTAAGGCAGGCAATGATCCTTCAAGAGGTTCAGGATGTTTCAAGAGCCCACACATAAAAGCCCTCTGAAGATTACCCCAAGAGTCCTCTATAGGTTATGCCATACCTGATTCTGTAAACAGGTCCCACATCTGCACCATCCTAGCTACTCTCAAAACTCATTACAGAGCTGAAGAGGCTGTGATATGAAAATGTTCGTTGTTCTCCAGAATAATCTAAATATATATGCCCAGGTTCAGCAAAATTGCCCAAAACAGTCATACATACCTGGCATAAGATGCTTCCCTACACAGGTGAGAACGAAATGTGGATACACAAGCAGTTTTGAATGATCCACACTTCGGGCATACAAACTCCCCTCTGTCTGGCTTTCCTGTACTGGTTTGTCTAAACCAATTCTAGAAGGAATAAAACAAATTTTAGTGTTTCTACGTGTTTGTGGCAAGAAACAGTAAAAAAATAATATATATATATATATATATATATATATATATATATATATATATATATATATATATATATATATATATATATATATATATATATATATATATATCATCCATTACATAATTTTCCACGATGAGAGGTTTTATTCGGCTGGTATTCTACTCCTACTTTTGCAATATGATTGGAATCTTTGTGTATATCATCACTCTAACTTTCCTTGTAACTTTTATAGTTCAAGCCAAAATCAATGACAATACAAAGCATAACAATTTTATACTGATTAAGATAATATATGATTCACATGCTAAAAAGAATTTGACCATGGACTGGAACCATCATCATTATTGATTCAACTGTTTTTTTTAAACTGAATATGAACACATTTACCAGCTACTACATATTACACTCTAAAATACTTTCATAGCAACAAATTAATATTCAAAATGACTACCTTTTTGATTTCAGGGTCATCATCAATCAAAATGCCTCGAATGTGACGAATACGTTCAGGGTCATTACGTTTCCAAAGGGGCTCGTGCATGTGCTGTGCATCTCCATGATTTAGAGGCTCAATGTCCTCTGAATCTAACCGATAATACATACAAAGTACCTGTGAAGAAAAAATACAATATCAGGTGCAAAAAGTGCTGTTTACAAATTTAAGCATCTATATTTTTAGTAAAGCAAGATAAATTTGAACTTTACATACTATAATACTTAAACTACTGGACCTGAAAATAGAATCCACTGTTGAAGTCTTAGTAAAAGGTCATCATGGGTGCCAGAAACATATGCTCAAGAAAATTCAAGCTGCACAAGCTTGGCTTCAGATCTTTCATCCAATGAAGTAAGAAGCTCACAAGTGATGGTCAGAATGTGTCAGTGGTATTCACCTTTTTTCTGCATGCAAACTGGCAAAGTGACTACCCTCGACCCTTGTTTTCCTGGACAAATATGGAGAGCACCTGTCCCAGAACCAGAAAAGTCCAGGAAATGGAAATTGCTACAGTCAGTGAACCACAGCCTGATCCCAGACATTTATGATACTCAGACTGGCAATCACCAATATTCAGAACCTGCCCTGGACTTTTACCACTTAGTTCAGCAGATTTAAGCAGCACATCTAAGAGATTAACTAAAACAAGTTATTTGAAGACTTGCATTAAGTATCAACAAAGGATGCACCAAGCAGTCTCCACCATTTTCTTTTTCAAGTTCAGGAGCTTAACCCTGTCAATATGGTGGCGCAGACATCGGCGTCACAGTATGGAAAGGGTTAAGAGGAAATGGAAGCGAATTAATCCTCTTCTAAACCTCTTAATCCTCTTCCATTTCCTCTTAAGAAATTTAGAAAAGGATGAAGAGGAAATGGAAGAGGATTAAGAGGTTTAGAAGAGGATTAATCCTCTTCCATTTCCTCTTAACCCTTTCCATACTGTGACGCCGACGTCTGCGTCACGTATTGAAAGGGTTATCCACATCATGCCATGTGAAGTACTTAATAATGAATGCTTCTTTCTACAAAAAATCAGGTAATAAACATTTGAAAAGAATAATAAAAACTGGATCATAACTAAAAGCAACTGCTCAGCTGATAACTGTAAACAAACAACCATGTTGACAGCTGGGTTGAGCAAGTATCAGTACTGGCACTGGTACTAAAGGCACTGGGTATATGACATGGTGCCAGTACCAGACTGCTCAGTACCGGTACTGGTGGGATTGCTACTGCAATATTCAGTACAAAATCTCACACTTTAATTAACCAATAGAGGGAAAGGGGGTGATGTTAAATATAAAATCAAGTTATATCTGAGGGATATTAAGTTTTCATACATAACACACCTTGCTTGTTATATGAATTGAAAAATAGCTATTTCTGACCATTTTCATATATGAGGAAGATTGTTTGTTGTGTAAGATTAAAAGTGGGGCACGCAAGGACAAGAGCAGAGGTGATTACAGTCAGGACAGAGCTAGACTGACTAGACATGCACCACCAGTCAGCTTTATTTACACTGTCACTGATCAACGTGTGTATATATATTTGGCTGGTCCACCACCAATTCGAACCCAGCACTTACTGATTGATTGATTATTGGGGCATTCAATTCTTGGCGACGCAAATGTAGGGTTATATGGCTCTGAATATAAAACAAAATAAACTATAGTATAAAACAATAAAAATAACAGTGAATAACCCCATTAAACTGCAAAAGTCATCAAAAAATACACTTTGAAACTGAAAAAAGTCATAAAAGATGTTTTATAGAAAATTTTCTGACACATCCTGCTGTTAAATCCATTTCTTTCTAGGTTGTCGCATTTGGCTGGAATTCCATGATTCCCCCAAAATTCCAACTTTTTACTGGTGCGACATACAGGAAAATTTATTGAAGGAAAGTTGTTCATTTTATCACAATGAAGTCTGAAAAATATAGTTTATAATCTTTGACCCAGAAATTTACTGCCTACAAAGAGACAAAGTTGTGGTGAAACTCGAAAAACAATTTTGGTAAATTTTTGTAGTTTTTTCATTCTGGAATGTATCTCATCGAATAAAAGTTGTAGAAAATCATCCGTATAACTCAACTGTGAAATCAGATTATGATTTGGACAGACCGTTTGGCTGGAATTCCACGATTCCCCCAAAATTCCAACTTTTTACTGGTGCGACGTACAGGAAAATTTATCGAAGAAAAGTTGCTCATTTTATCGCGATGGAGTCTGAAAAATATAGTTTATAATCTTTGACCTGGAAATTTACTGCCTACAGAGAGCCAAGGTTGCAGTGAAACTCGAAAAAATAATTTTGTAGTTTTTCATTCTGGAATGAATCTCATTGAATAAAAGTTGTAGAAAATCATCCGTATAACTCAACTGTGAAATCAGATTATGATTTGGACAGACCGTTTGGCTGGAATTCCATGATTCCCAAAAAATTCCAACTTCCGCTTCCCACTCCTAGATGTTGGTTCATCTAGAATATCATGTATATAAGTGGAGATGTCAAGACTACACTCAGCACGCACACAATGAACAGAAACCAAAGGAAGACCGCCAAAACAGATTGGCTGAGGGAAAATAATCGCTCTGCAGACGCCATGATAGGAAGCCATGTGTATACCTAGTGTGACCTACTCTAAGGCAGACCTGCACTTACTGAACTTGTTTGGCCAATCCCCTTTACATGCTGTACTGGACCAAAAAGTTCATTAAAGCTGAAATTCGTCATATTGTGGTCCACAAAAGCAAGGGTTTACTGTATTCTTCAGAGATAGTAAAAGTCCTGTAATTCAGTGTCTGATAGTCCGGAAATCCTGATGCTTCAAAATTTTCAGCCAAGGGTCAAATATAGCTTTTTCAGTAACATTGAAGCAAATCAAGGGAAAAAATAAAAAAATGCCAAAAAATAGACAAAAGCAATGCACCAAACAATTCAATTGCACTCCAGTCAGTCAGACAAAACAAAACAATAAAAAAGATAAACAAGAGATGAAAATGTTGATTAAACACAATAACATGTGTAAGGACATTGTGGAAGGAACCTCATACTTTGCTTTTTTCTGAATATTCATGCTAATGTTCATGTTCATCTTCATGTGCCTTAATGAAGATGTATATCACCTCTTTAGTTACTTAATAAATTAATGAAAATCATGAGTCCTTGTCATCCCTAGATCACATCTATTATTACTATTTTAAATTGAATTATGTTCCCAAATGGATAGAAAGGTGAGTGTTTTGAGATGCAGCATAGAACACAATAAGACTTGGGGCACAATACTCAGTCATCTGATATTCACCAATGGTTTGGAGTTTTCCAGTACTGGGCAAGAATCACAAAGGCTTATAACTTAAATTTTACATAGATTCCATAAGTTGCTATCCCTCAGTGGGAAAATGTTCTAAATCAATATTCAGATGGAACTCTGGTGCTAAGTAACAACCACATGTGGTGCTGCAAGACACACTGAAGAAAAAAGACATCAGATGGTGGTTACACAGGTAGACAGGTTCACTGTGGTGCTTCCAAAGAGACACTGACCTTCTCACCTCAGTGACCAGTGGTGACCCAGCAGCCATGTCTTCCTCTCACGAGCCTCTACTCTGGTACCCCATGCCTCAGCAGCAGGCCCTCCCTCACCTTCATCCTACTTCCCTGCCGGTCATGGAGAAAAATCTATGGCTTTGTCAGACCCTCATGTAATTATTCTGCTACCTAAGTTTATTGTTAAGAATGATATATATATATATATATATATATATATATATATATATATATATATATATATATATATATATATATATATATATATTATATGTGCTGAAGCACATTAATTTTAGGTATCAAAGCATGTCCAATGAAATAAATGTACACCCATATCAAAATTAAAGCAGTTCTGTACCTCTAAGTCACTGGCTTCCCAAACACATCTAGATAAGGATGCTTTATACTGTCATTAATGCAATTCTGGTTACTGTTGATCATTTGTAATTACAAGGTCACCTGTTCTCTTAAAGCAGGCATGATGTCATCTTGAGGCACCAAAGCCCAGTCAGTGTCACTGCAGGGACAATTCTCATCACAAGAGGGACACAGTGTGGCTCTCAGCTTGTAGAGCACTTATGAACCTTTATAGTTGCAGTTTGCAGATTTTAAGAAACATTTTCTACAAAATTCAGTTGCTTTGTAGAGTTTATAATATCTTGCACAAACTTGGTTTTGCAACTTTTCTTTTCTTTCAGCTGCTATGGTCAATTCACATCGTGGCCTTCAGAAAGCAACCATCTTCTTTGTAATTTCTTTTCACCAGGTCAGTAGACATGTAAATTTATGCAAGAAAAATTAGGCAGTGATAGCATGACATAAAACTGAATTACATTGTGTATTTTACCCAACATTAGCTGTTATATTTTTTTTCTATGTAGTGGCAAATCCATGATGCCATTTGTTCATGTACACGATGGTGTTTATATGAAAAATAAGGTCAGAAGTTACAAGTTAATGATACATTTCAGATTTTGCATTCACTTGATTGGTAACTACTAAGTTGGTATCCTGGGACATTACAGTACCTGGACATAGCTTACTTAAGTTTTGTTCTTTATTAATTTTTTATAGAAATCTCCATTGCAGCCTGTTATATCAGGAAGAAACTGAGGTGAGCAATTCTTTTCAGCCCGTACTGGCTCCAGTCTACTCCCTACACCTGAGTATCAACAACTATGGGGCTGTGATTTTTAGTTCAATGGGTATCAAATATCAGTTGATGACCACAATTTATGGGCTGTAACTATATCTTCTGAAATACAGAATCATCACTGGTCATGGATCTCTCTCTCTCTCTCTCTCTTGTGTGTGTGTGTGTGTGTGTGTGTGTGTGTATTTACCTAGTTGTAATTTTACAGGGCCTGGGCTTACGCTCGTGTGGTCCCGTCTCCGTATCTATAATTATCCAACTTTTCCTTGAAGCTCTGCACACTCTTCCCCGATACTATTTCTTCACTTAGTCTGTTCCAAACCTCTATATTTCTTTGTGGGAAGCTATATTTCTTTATGTCTCTTGAGCATCTTCCCTTCCTCAACTTTTTACTATGTCCTCTAGTATTCCTGCTGGAAGGTTCTTCTCTTAGTAGCAATTTCTCGTTATCTACTTCTTCCATTTTACTCAATAGCCTATATATTTGTATTAGGTCTCCTCTTTCTCTTCTTTGTTCTAGTGTTGGTAAGTCCATTTCCTTTAGTCTCTCTTCATATGTCAGTCCCTCCACTTCTGGAACCATTTTTGTTGCCATCCTCTGTATTCTTTCTAGTTTTTTTATGTGTTTCTTTATATGTGGAGACCACACTGTTTCCGTGTATTCTAGTTTAGGTCTGATCATAGTAGTAATTAATTTTTTTCATCATTTCTTTGTCCATGTAGTGGAATGCTATGCCTATATTTCTCACCATGTTATATGTATCACTGAAGATCCGATTTATATGACTTTCTGGTTGCATATAATCTTGCATTATTACTCCCAGGTCTCTCTCTTCATTTACTTTCTTTAATATTTCACCATCTCCCATTTTATATGTCCATTTTGGTCTTTCTACACTTTTTCCCATTTCCATAACATGACATTTCTTCACGTTGAATTTCATCTCCCATTTCTGATTCCATTTCCAAATCTTGTTTAGGTCTTCTTGCAGCTCCTTGCAGTCTTCATTGTTTCTTATATGTCTTTGCAGTTTAGCATCATCCGCGAACAGGCTCATGTAGCTGTTTATTCCCTCTGGCATATCATTAATATAGACTAGGAAGAGTACTGGTGCTAAAACCGACCCCTGAGGCACTCCACTTTCCACCGTTCTCCATTCCGATCTAGTGTCCTTACCCATGGTTCTCATCTCTCTTCCTCTTAAGTAGCTTTCCATCCAGCACTTCATTTTCCTTCTCAATCCTCCTTTATTTTCTAGTTTCCACAGCAGTCTTGAATGTGGAACTTTGTCAAATGCCTTCATTAAGTCTAGGTAAATGCAATCCACCCATCCGTCTCTTTCCTGTAATATGTCCGTCACTCTTGAGTAAAAGCTCAGCAAGTTTGTCACACATGAGCGGCCTTTCCTAAACCCATATTGATTGTTTGTGATTAGATTATGTTCTTCTAGAAATCTCATCCATTGTTCTTTTATTAATTTCTCACATATTTTACATACTACGCTGGTCAGAGACACCGGTCTGTAATTTAGGGGTTCTTCCTTTTTTCCACTTTTGTATAGGTACCACTTCTGCCCTCTTCCACTCCCTAGGCACTGTGCCAGTTTTTATTGAGCACCTAATGATGTCATACATCGGGCTGACTAACTCATTTCTACACTCTTTAAGTATAAAACCTGAAACTCCGTCTGGTCCCACGGCCTTCCCTTCTTCCAATTCCCCCAATAGTTTTTTTATCTCCTCTTTTATCTCTTTTGACCTCTTCCATATATACATCTAAGTTGTTTTCTTGCAGTTCATTGAATAATGATTCTTTAGTAAACACATGCTGGAATTTTTTGTTAAATAATTCCCCCATGCCTTTGGGATCCTTGATCTCTACATTCTCTTCAGTCAGTCTTTCAATTGTTTCTCTTGATTTAATTTTTCCATTTATAAATCTATAAAATAGTTAAGGTTGTTCTTTACATTTTTCAACAATATCCTTTTCGTATCGTTTCTCTTCTTCCTTTCTCACTGTCATGATTTCATTATTCAGGGAGTGGTCCGTGGAAAAATACCGCGGGAGTCCCCGACATTTTGATTGAGAGAGCGGGAGTAGTCACAAGTCAGGCGGGAAAACTAGAAGGCGGGAACAGCGCACTTTTCAAATCATTTCGTTAATACTGCCAAAGCTGAGCTATGTGCAGGATGCATGAACCACTATTTATCTAGTGCATGTGTTAGGTTATTAATAAATAATAAATCCATAGCCTTTAGGGCGTTTTAGCGTAAGTGTTGCACAGAAAACGAGATGTCAGTATGGCGAGAGCTGGCATCTTGACCGCGGCCGGGGAGCGGAGCATTGTGGGCCCGCTGCCATCTTCCTCCCAGACTTCGCCGCAAGCGGACGTCCCTCACATCCTCCCGCGCCACGTTTCTCATCGTGGTGGTCTTTCCAGCCTTGTAGTATCCGCAAGTCCAGAGTGACTGTGTACTCAGGTCAGGGAAGCCCGTGGGAGGTAAGGAGGGCACGGCGTGTTGCAGAGAGAATTGAAGAAGGACTCCAGGGATCCAGACCACGAGGCAGATCAGGGTGTGGCTCCCCCTTTCTCCCACCTACAGCTAAGTAACCATTTGCTAGGATGTTTTAAGATAGATAGCTAGTTTGCTGTGTGCTTGGTATTGATTAATTATTTTTAATTTCCAGCGAGTTTCTTTGTTGCTTTCAATAAACTTAAGAGCAGGTTTTATCTGGCTTTTGCTTACCCTATGAGAGATGTGACTGGTCAGATATTTAAATAATAATAAGGACTAGAGGGGCTGCGAGTCCGAGAACTCAATTTTCAGATACTTTATTTTATATTTTTTTATTGCTGAAAATTTACGGGATTTTCGGAAGTCCAGACCTTTCAAGGACCCCACACTCACTTTCACGTACTCATTTCTCGCTGCCTTAAAGTCTTCTTTGTTTCTTTGATTTTTGTTCCTTTTCAATTTTGACCACGCTTTGTCTCTCGTTTCTTTTGCCTTTGCACATCTTGCATTAAACCAGTCCTTTTTAGCCCTCTCCCTCGGTCTGTATTTTGGTACGAACTTCATAACACCTGTGTTGTACGCCCTCATGAAAATATCATACTTTCCTTGAACTTCGCTTGTACTCATTAACTCTTTCCAATCCATTTCACAAAAAAACTTCTTGAGATGTTCCACCTCTGCTTTCCTATAGTTTAATCTATCGCTTCTATAAGTCTCGTCTTGTTCCCTTCCTCCCTCCTCCATTTCCATCTCTATGAGCATGTGATCACTTTTTCCCAGGGGGCAATCATACCTCAATTCATCCTTCACGAGAATTTCTCTTGTCAACACTGAATCCAGTCTTGCCGGTTCATCGTCTCTTCTATATCTAGTGTTTTCCTTCACCCTTTGTATCATCAAATTTTCCATCATTAAATTTAAGAATCTATTCCCCCATGCCACATCACTACCATTGCTCTCAAACCTCTCCCAGTCAACCTCTTTGCAATTGAAATTGCCAACTAGTATTACTCCTTTGTTTGCCTTAAGTAATCTCCTCAAACTCTGTATGGTGTCATCAATCATGTTTTCATAATCTTCTTTACTCAATGATGTAGTTTTTTTTTTTTTTGTTTTTTTTTTGGTGGTACATATGTTACTGCAATCGTCATCCTTTCTCTATTCTTGTTTTCCAAGCTTACGCACACTATTTCTGCTTTTCCTTCTCCATATTCTATTGATTTTACTAATAACTCTTTCTTTATCATTATCACCACTCCTCCTCCGCCTTTGCCCATTCTATCCTTCCTCCATACATTGTATCTTCCATCTAACTCAATTTGGATGTTTTCTTTTAGTTTAGTTTCAGTTAGGCAAACTATCATGGGATCCCTCTCTTTTAGATAATCTTGCAGCTCTAATTTACTAGAGATCAACCCATCTACATTTGTGTACATTATTCTTATACCCCTCTCTGTATCTTTCTTATCTAGTTTTCACTCCCCTTTCTCTTCTCCCTTATGAACCATTTCTTGATTCAATCCTCCGAAATTCTCCAAAAAAATGTTTCTTTTTCTTCCTCAGATCTTGCGTTATTTTTTACTTTTGTCTCTGCCAGTAATTCATTCCATTTCATCCTTTCTTCTTCATTTCTATTTTTCTTTATATATACATCCTTACATCCTTCCGTTTCTTTTAGTTTAGTTGTTCTATATAACATGTCTTCGGCTGCCTTTTGTGATATTAGTTTTAACTTAAGTGGTTTAGTTTTCCCTTCAATAAATGGACCCATTCTATAAATCTCGTCTACTTCCTCCTCGATACTCTGCCTTTCTTCATCATTTAGGTTCTTGAGCAGGTCTTTGACTGATTTCAGTTCCTCTTTATCCCTTTTTGGTTTATATGTTATATTCTTTTCTTTCATCCCAAAAATAACCACTTCTTTTTTTGTCCGCTACTTCTCTCACTAATTCTTCATTTTTCTTTAAGGCCTTGACTACCTCTTTCTCCACGTCTTCTTTATCCTCTTTCATTTGCTGTTCTATTACTTCTCTTAGGCTTACATTTGCTTTTTCACTCTCCACTCTCCACGTCTTCACCTCTTCTCTAACTCTTTGTTCTTCTCTGTTTACCAATTCCTTCAAGTTTTCATTTTCCTTTCTTACCACTCCCAAACCTTCCTTCATTGATCCTTTGTACTTTGCTACTTTTTCCTTTAGCTCCTCATTTTCCTTAATCAATTTCTTCTCATTTTCCTCTAGTCGTTTTATCCTATTTCTCAGGTCGCGGTGGAATTCTCTATTCTGCTCCTCTTCCTCATCCCTTCTCTTTACCATGTTGATCCATTTATCCAGTTTTTTTTTTCCATCAGCAGCACTCTCTTATATAATGTCGTCTCATTTCTCGCAAAACCAGAAAACTCAGCTGAAGTACCTCCAGCTTCGTACTCACTTTCCTCCCCACTGTTGTTGTCACCTCCTCTTGCTCTACTTCTTCTGCTTAATGGCGCGATCCATCCCTGGTCTTTCTTCTTATTACTCATCATACTAAACTGCACTAATGGAAACCTACCAAACCAACATTAGCACAGCCCAGGCCTCTGCAACACTACACTAGGTATTTTTGCTCCTCAACAGCTGGCGCGGGTCGAGGATTGTGTCTTTCCAACGGCACAGAGTGGAGCGGCCCAGATGTTTACTAATCCGACGGCTGAACGCAGTGTGTGTGTGTGTGTGTGTGCGTGTGTGTGTGAAAAAAGTGGGAATTTGCTTTAGGGTCCTGGCATTCCATAGGTACAGCGAGGTCAGTTGGAGATGTGGCAGCAATGTATAGGGGGCTGTCTACGTCAGAGACGCCAGTTTAGATGTGTCGGACTAAAGTTAGCTCTAGCAGGACTTAACAAAGGATACCATAGATGCCCATTTAATGTGCTAACTACATAGACACTACTCATTAATGATACCCCCACATTATTATCCTAAGTCTGTCAAACAAGTAAGCAGCAAAAATAAATTACTAACCCGAAACTGTTGAGTTGGATGCTTGGCAGCAAAGTGAGCATCAAAACTAGTCCTCACTGAAGATCGAACACTGCAATATCCACACTTGAATTGACTTTTGATTGAATGTTTTAAGCTTGTGTGATTTAACATTTCTTGCTGTGTCACAGAACTGAACTTGCATAGACCACACTGCCACTGTGGGTCCTGTGTTGGCTGTGGGATATTTACAGCAGGTTCCTGTAAAAACAAATTCATTACTGATATACAATGACTACAACATATCAAAATACACTATGACTCCTCTAATATATTTGTGAACAATTCTTAATATTACTGATTATTGTGAAACTATGAACCCTGTCAGTATTCTAAAAATATTTGAGTTTTATGTAAATGATGATTTCCCTATATTTTATTGCTAATACTCAAGTAATAGTATTTTGCAAAGAGCATTGCACATTTGTCTTACCTCAGGTGGCTTCTCATCAGATTTTTTCTGGGCATCAGGATCTTCAGGTTCCCTTATGACATAGTCAAATGGTTTCTTGGAGTGATGCTTCTCTTTCATGTGTCTCTCAACCACATTCCGCCGAGAGGAGATATACTGACACCAGCCACACCTGCAATATATTTCATATGAATTAAATTTAAGAGTTAAAAGGAAAGGACTGGACAGAAAGTGAAGATTATTCTGAGTACAATGACAGCAGTAATTAATACATTGTGAGCAGTGACAGAGGTAGTGAATGCTGTAGATTGTAGAATGATGATTTCACTTCAACAGCTCAACTGTAGACGTAGAGGCTTCTGTCGTAAGTGCAGCAAGTGTCAGAGTGTGTTTATTTTGAAGAATGTGGTCCTTCCCCTGATTCTTCACCACAACACCCTTCCTCATCTAATTCCTCCCATCACCCTTTCCCACATTCCCACAATCATCCTTCACCAGCTTTTCCTACCTCTTTACCTGACCCTCCCTTATCCAATCCTGTTTCCCCACGTCATAATTTATTTCTCCCACTCTCACACATCCTCCCTTCATCCCCTCATCATTCACTCTCATTACCACTGCCTGGGTTTTTGTATCAAAATCCCTTCAAAACCAGCTCCTAGGATTAAGTGATTAAAGTATACAATGTCTATGTTACTTCAGTGTAAAGTACAATTATTATTACAGTCATTCAATTGTGAGAGGAAAAGAATTTGAAGAAAACGGCAATTTGTCCCCCCTTTGACTGTAGTGTGTCTCTCTGAACTACTGTTTTGTGCTGGCAGCTCACATAACTAGCTATATTTCACACCCTCTAGCCTATTACAAGCCATAAATTAATTTGAATTTCACCACTGTTCAGTGAGTTAGCACTTTCTACAGCACGAATAAACAAAAAACAACATTAGCAGCTGTATTATACCCTGCCTCAAGATAGAAACACACTATGAAAATAATAGCCGTTGTTTAAGGGCTGAACAGTATAAATTCTTAAGCCATCTATAGCTATCATGAAATGTTGTCTTCCTTATTCCCATATGACTTTTGCCTACACAAATACTCACTGCTACACTAGTTGTATAATTATGATTATAATATATATTCATTTAAAAATATGGTCTTATTGTAAGAGTGGGGCATCAAATTTCACAAAGTTTTTATTACTGAAAAGTTATATGCAAAAGCTTTTGGGTGAGGCCAAAGCCAATTATGGGATCAATACCTCACTTCATTGTGGTGCTGATTAAACACAAAATTTGATGCACCCCCAATCACTTTACTTTCAGTTCTAATATATCTAATCACACAGAAATTTACTCTGCACATCAGCTGTTCTTACCTATAAAGCCTTTCTCCATGAAGCTTGAAGTGGGAGCTCATCTTTTCAACGGTTATTGACATGTCAATGCAATGGGGACAAGGAAAGGTTGTGGCATCTGCATGAAGTGTCCGTATGTGATACTTCAACATCATATCATCACATGAGAGGTAGTTACATCCCTCAATCCCACAGGTGTATAATCGTTCCTCTGGGACATATTTTGGAAGCCTCTGGTATTCCTCTGGTGGTATTGGATTCTTTGCTCTCAAGTCACTGTCTTCTTTTTTCTTCTTAGTTTCAAAGCTGCTGCCAGCTAAGTTCATCATCTTATCGAACATAAGTTCTTTTCGTTCTAAGCATGGAACAGGATTCACAGGCTGCTTGAATGGAATTGCAGAATTTGATCCACAAGCAATGTTTAGCCTTTGTGGGATTCCATCTGGATACTTTTCGTGAAGTCTGATATGTTTGATCAAATTCAATCGAACTTTTGACACAAATGGGCAATGATAACATTTCAGCTCTTGGTATGAGACATGAGCACGTGGGATACGGTGAATGTTATCAATTCCATACTCATTCTTCCTTTTTCTGTGTCCTTCTCTTGCTGCTGGGATAGAATCTTTAGGATACACCACATATTCCTGACTTTCAGGATCCTTGTTCTTAGAATCTTTCAAAAGTTGCTTGAATCCAGAACATTTGTGGATTTGTTTCATATGATTTTTGAAATAGTGCACCATGGTGGCTCGATAGTCACATCCTGTCACTCCACAAAAATATCTTTTGGGTCCATGTACTCGAAGATGATCCAAGAGGGTACTGAGATGACGACACTGTTTTCCACAATGGTAGCACCTGACAACAGTTGAATCTTGAGCCAAATCACAAATCTGTAGGTGTTCCCTGAGTTCGACTTGTGATAAGCTTGAGTACTCACAGCCATCATTTCCACAGCGGTAAAGAGCATGGCCACTTAGACCAGTCTTCTCTGTAGCCTGAAGGAAACTATCATCACCTGCAGTGCTTGGATTCCAATTACTATTTTCTTCATTTCCTGTAATTAAAAGAAAAAAATTGTGAACTTTGAATCTAAAAGAGTAGGTCATCAAAAGTTCCTGCCTTTTCATTAGCTGCAACAGGACTGCAGTTAAAAAAAAAAAAAATAAATAAAAAAAAAAAACGAGGTAAAGGTTTTGGAGAAAAGAGAAGAGGTATGATTACCCATTACAGCATGTTATAAAGAAAATTCCAACAACTGCTAATTTTTTGCCGATTAATTATACAACTTCCTTGACCATTACTATTGAGATTGGAGAGAGATTGGATGTTATCACACACACACACACACACACACACACACACTACCTCACACGGTCAAGACACGGCTCGGCGCTCTCCCAGCAGCCCGGGGTCAGTCTGTTGGCCCCTATTCCCCCCCTTCACTCCTTCCGTAGCTGTAAGCCCTCATCACTCTACTTACAGGGACCACACCTGCTAAAGTTGAACAATGTAGTTCCGCAACAGTGGATGGCGACCAGAAAACGCCACCATCCTGTACATTTACGAGTGACATACGTGTGAGCGTGCGTGCATGCTGCAGCTGCCAGTGTTAAAATAATGTGCGCCCCCGCCACCTGTCGCTACTGCCCTTGTGACTTGCTAAAACTAAGGCGAGGGAGCGGCTACCCTCCGACGGACGTTATTACATGCCCGAAAAACACCAAACTCTTCTGCAATCAAAGCAGAAGGAGAGGCAGACGAGTGGCGAGAAACATCCCTGTCATTACAAGAGTGAGTCAAAACAAAGCAGTGGTGGAGAAGGAGTACAAACATTTTGAGGTGCCGTGAGCATGGTATAGTCTGCCCTTTTTACTCCTCTCCAATGTGACCTCCCTTAGCAACAAGATCGAGGAATTAATGGTGACGGTCAGGTCCACTGGTGCTGGTGTGGTGGCCATCACGGAGGCGTGGCAAATAGTTCCCGAGATCTGCAACATCGATAACTATGAACTATTTCACCATCTCAAGACTAACAGGAGAGGAGGGGGAGTGGCCCTGTACTGCCGCTCAGACCTCCCTCCTTCACACCTTCAGGTCGACACCCCCGAGGGAGTGGAGGCCTTGTGGGTGAGGGTCACACCTGCCCGCCATCCACGCCACACTGCCTCCATCATCTACTGTGTGGCATACCACCCTCTCGTGCGCCAACTGCACAGCTGCTGATTGACCACATCATTGACACAGCAGACGCGCTTCGAGTGAAATTTCCCCCTGCCAAGTTGGTCATCTGTGGGGATTTTAACCGTCTAGATGTCAGCGACACGATGCACCACCTGAATCTCACTCAGGTCGTTAATTTCCCCAACCACCAACAAGCTACTCTCGACCTCATCATGACCGACCTGAGCCAGCAGTACTCACCCCCCCAGCCTCTTCCCGCCATGGGACGCAGTGGCCACCTGTCAGTCCTGTGGGAACCAGCTCACACCACCTCACTGCCTCAATCATCCTCCGCCAGGTCATTCAGGCCCCTGACTGACTTGGCAATCAGACGGTTCGGGCAGTGGATTATGCAACACTCTTGGACTGAAGTGACAAATGAGCCAGATGTCAACCACAAATGGGAGCAGTACCAGCACACTATTACCAGCGCCTACCACACCTTCTTCCCTGTCAAGAGGTTCACAATTCATCCATCTGACGCCCCCTGAATCAACCCCCACCATCAAGAGGCTCATCGCGCAGAGAAACAGGGCCCACAACACAGACCCTGCCCACTACAGACAGCTCAGGAACAGAGTCATCAAGGAGATTAAAACTGCCAGAGCAAACTATTATCCAGATAAAATACACCATCTTGAACAGGCCAACAACAGACAGTGGTATTACAAGGTCAGGTCTCTTTGTGGATTTGGCAAACACTCACCCTCCTTCCCTTGCACTTCACATTTATCACCTGACCGAGCGGCCGAGGAGATAAATACCCATTTCGCGGGTATCTGTCAAAGCCTCCCAAAACTTGATTTCACCGCCCTCCCCACATACCTACCATCCCCCTCCCCACCCCCCTCTGTCCAGGAGGTGGATGTTTTCAATAAATTAAAGAAATTAAGGACGAACAGAGCTACAACGCCCACTGACTTCCCAATCAAAATTTATAAGGAATTTGCCCCTGAACTTGCCACCCCCATTTGCTCCATAATAAATGCTTCACTTGAACAAAACACTTGCCCAAGCGACTGGAAAACTTCCTTTGTCACTCCCATCCCCAAAACTTACAGCCCACAGTCCCTTAATGACCTAAGGTCAATCGCCATCACGCCCATTCCCAGCCTCATTTGTGAAGGTTTTATTTTTAACTGGCCTTATGATGATATTAGTAGCCTCATTGACATCCAACAATTTGGCAACATGAAGCACTCCTCCACCACTCATTGCCTGGTCAGCTTTCTAGATTTCATACACAGCCACCTGGACAAACGAGACACCTCCCTTGCCCTTGCTTTTGTCGACTTCAGGAAAGCATTTGACCTTGTAGACCACACTGTTGTCATTACTAAAGCCATTGAGCTGGGGCTTCACCCTAATATTGTATCATGGCTGACTGATTTCCTCAGCGCACGCCAGCAAATAGTTTGCTCCCAGGGCTCTAACTCCCCCCCTCTTCAGCTGACATGTGGCGTCCCGCAATGCACCAAAATTGGTCCGCTTTGCTTCTTGGTGCTCATTAACAACTCCCTCATGGACACACCGCATTGCTGGAAATATGTTGACGACTGCACCTTGGGCATCCCCATCAACAACAGGGATCAAGACTATGCACCTCTTCAAGCGTCGCTCGACAACCTTCAGGCATGGACGCTGGACAACAGTGCCACTATCAACCACACCAAGACCGTGGTGATGCACGTCTGCACGTCCAAAAGAGATGTGCCACCTCCACTGCTGTCAATTGGCTTACACCACCTCCAGGCTGTCCAGTCCACCAAACTACTTGGCATCACTGTGGATAACCTACTCAACTGAAAGCTCCACGTCTCCAACACTGTCAGAGCAGCCTCCTACAAGCTGTACATGCTGCGTAGACTCAGGATGCTGAAGGCACCAGCAGCTGAGCTGTGCAATATTTAAACATCATTCATACTGCCAAAACTCATGCATGCCTCCCCGGTGTGGTCATCGTCACTTACCCTCACCCAACAACAGCAGCTTGAGAGGGTTCAAAAGAGGGCATACAGGGTCTTTAGGCCCTGACTACCACACCTACAACAATGCCCTGACCACCCTGAGTCTCTCTGACAGGCACCAGGACGCCCTCAGAAAATTCGGCATCTCCCTGCTTCACCATCCTCGCCATCGCCACCTCCTGCCACCAGACGTGCCTCCCCCCACCCCCTTCACCAGACACCACAACAAACTCACCCCCTTCAGTGCGCCGCGAACTGACCGTTTCAAACAAAGCACAGTGCCAGCGATAGTGCAGATGATAAACAATGCCCAGCAGTGATAGTCAAACCCAAAGGGCCGCAGTGCAGATTAGCACCTCGCCGCCACCCTCTCAGTGCCCCCTGCACACCACCCTCCCTCTCCCATTTGTCTCTATTTTTAGCTCTCCCAAACCACCTCCTACCCTCTCCCTCCCTCTAGTGGAGCCTATTTAGTATTAGTATTTTGTATTTTTAATTTATAAATTTTCAGCCTAATGGCTGCCATACATTAATAAACCTGTCATCATCATTATTATTATTATTACACACACACACACACACACACACACACACACACACAGTTGTTAAGAGAGAAGTTGGCAAAATATTAAAAAAACATGAAGGAAGGCCTAGGAGTAGCAAGAAAGGGAAACGAAGACCTGAAGGCAATAGTGAACAAAGAGGAACAAAGGGTCAGAGAGGAAGTGTTGGGTGAAATGAAGACCTGGAAAGTAGAACATGAAAAGCTAATGTAAATTTTAAGGAAGTAATTGAAAAGCAACTGAAAGAAGAGAAGGAAAATGTAGAAAAAGAGTTGGTGAAGGCTTATAAAAAAAAAAAATAAATAAATAAATAAAAAGTTAGTAAGGGATGTGGCATATAAGAAAAAGAGTGTAATAATATTTTGAATGAAAAAAAAGAATATAACATATAAACCAAGAAGGGAAAAGGAGGAACTAAAATCAGTGAAGGACCTACTGAAGAACCTGAATGATGAAGAATTACATAACCTTGAGGAGGAGGTGGAAGAGATTGTTAGGCTGGGTCGTTATGTAGAAGGTAAAACAAGACCAATGACATTAAGACTAAAATCCCAGCAGGTAACAGAGGAAATATTGTATAGAACAACTAAACTAAAAGAAATAGATGAATGTAAGGAAATATATATAAAGAAGAACAGAAATGAAGAAGAATGGATAAAATGGAATGAAATCCAAGCAGAGGTAAAGGAGAAAAATAGTGCAAGAACAGAAGAAAGAAAATATTTTTGGGGGGAGAGTTTTGGGAGACAGGGTAAAGAAAAGGTATATAAGGGAAAAGCCAAAATTGTGCAGAAACTAAAAAAATTGGAACAACTAAGGGTTTAAGTGTGATGTATACCAACGTAGATGGGATAATACCTAGAAAATTGGAACTACAAGATTACCTAAAGGAAAAAAAAGAGCCCAAAATTGTGTGTTTAACAGAAACAAAGCTAAAAGAGAAAATTCAAATAGTGTTTAGCAATAACTACAATGTATGGAGGTAGGTGGAGGAGTGATGACAATGACGAGAAAGGAGGTATTACTGAAATAAGTAATATATGGAAAAGGAAAGGCGGAAATAGTGAGTGTTAACTTGGAGAATAAAAACAGAGAAATGCTGATGATAATAGCACCCTATGTACCACCAAGAACAAACTCATGGAACAGAGAAGAATATGAGACGATGATAGAGGATACCATTCAGAGTTTGAGTAGGTTACTTAAAGTAAATAAAAGTCTTGTTGGTAGGGGACTTTAACTGCAAAGAGGTAAATTGTGAAACATTCGAAAGTGGAGGAAGTAAGACGGCATGGGGGGAAAGATTTCTAAAACTGACTACGGAAAACTTAATGATACAGTGGTTGACTGAGAATACAAGATACAAGAGTGATGACAAACCAGCAAGACTGGACCTGATACTGACAAAGGGAGTGCACCTGTTGAATGAATTAAGATATGTGTCCTATGGGAAAAAGCGATCATGTAATAATAGAGCTGGAAACCGATGAGGAAGTCACTGAGGAAGACGAATCATGCATAGGAAAAAGGAGAAACTACAGGAAAGCGGACATAGAAAATCTCAAGAAATATTATGAAGAACTGGACTGGGAAAAGTTAAAAAGAACAAATGAGGTGCAGGAAAAGTATGATATTTTCATAGAGGCATATGAGACAGGAGTAAAAAAATGTCCCATTATATAAACCATTAGAAAGAGGAAAGCAAGATTGGTTTAATGCAAGATGTGCAGGTGCAAAGAAAAAGAGAGACAAAACGTGGAAAAGATGGAAAAGAAATAAGAACCAAAGAAATAAAGAAGACTTTAAGATAGCAAGAAATGAATATGTGAAAATAAGGAGGGAGGAAGAGAAAGGATACGAAAAGGATATTGTTGAAAAGTGTAAGGAGGAACCTAAATTGTTTTATAGATTTATAAATGGAAAAATCAAACCATAGGAAAAAATAGCAAGACTGAAAGATGGAAATAAGATAATTGAAGATCCTAAAGACATGACTGAGCCACTAAACAAGAGGTTTCAACATGTTATTACAAAAGAATCAAAATTTAATGAACCACAAGATGTCAAAATGAATGTTCAAATGGATGAAGTAATAGTAACTAAAGAAGAGATATATAAAAGAATGGAGGAGCTGGAAGAGAGGAAAGCAATAGGACCGGATGGAGTTTCAGGTCTTAATTTGAAAGAATGCAGAAATCAGCTGACTGGAACGGTATATGATATCATAAAGTGCTCAATGTCAACTGGCAAAGTACCGAAGGAATGGCAAAGGGCTGAGGTGGTCCCTATATATAAAAGCGGGAAAAAGGAAGAACCTCTGAACTGTAGACCAGTATCATTGACCAGTATAGTTTGTGAAATATGTGAAAAAGTGATAAAGAAGCAATGGACAATTTCTAGAAGAACACAATATAATTACAGAAAAACAGTATGGCTTTAGACAAGGGCGTTCATGTGTAACAGACTTATTAAGCTTTTACCCGTGAGTGACAGACATTACGGGATTGATGGATAGACTGCGTGTACTTGGACTTGAAGAAGGCTTTCGACAAAGTTCCACATACAAGACTATTATGGAAGCTGGAAAATAGAGGAGGATTGAAAGGGAAAATGAAAAACTGGATGGAAAGTTACTTAAAGGGAAGAGAAATGAGAACAGTGGTAAAGGACATGAAATTGGAATGGAGAAAGGTTGATAGTGGGGTGCCTCAAGGATCAGTACTGGCACCAATACTTTTCCAAGTATATATAAATGATATGCCAGAGAAAGTAAGTAGTTACATAAGCTTGTTTGCAGACAATGTGAAATTGCTGAGACACATAAGAAATAGTAAAGACTGTGAAATTCTGCAAGAGGACCTAAATAAGATTTGGGATTGGAGCAAGAAATGGGAGATGGAGTTTAATGTGAAGAAATGTCATATAATGGAAATGGGTAAGAGTGAAGGAAGACCAAAGTGGACATATAGAATGGGAGATGGAGAAATATCAAAAGTTTAAAAAGAGAAAGATCTGGGAGTGACAATTTACAAGATAATCAACAGTCTGAGAGTCATGTAAATAGGATATTCGGAGATACTTATAGAATGAATGGTAAGAAATATAGGAATAGCATTCCACTACATGGATAAAAATATGATGAAAAAGATGATTACCACTACAATTAGACCAAAGTTGGAATATGCAGAAACTGTGTGGTCTCCCCATAAGAAGAAACACGTGAAAAAAATAAAAAGAATACAAAGGATGGCAATGAAGATGGTTCCAGAACTGGAGGGATTGTTATATGAAGAAAGGTTAAAGGAAATGGACCTGCCAACATTGGAACAAAGAAGAGAAAGGAATAAAATGGAAGAAGTAGATAATGAGGAGTTGCTACTAAGAGAAGTAAGAAATACCAGCAACACATGAGGACACAGTAAAAAATTGTGAAAAGGAAGATGCTTGGAGAAAAAAAAAAAAAAAAAAAAAAAAAAAAAAAGCTTCCCGTAAAGAAACATAGAGGTTGGAATAGACTAAGTGGGGAAGTAGTATCGGCGAAGAGTGTGCACAGCTTTAAGGAAAAACTAGACATGTACAGATATGGAGACAGGACCACATGAGCGTAAGCCCAGGCCCTGTAAAATTACAACTAGGTAAATAGAAAGACCATTCACATCATCTTCGTGTCATCTTACCTACTTATTTAGGGAAACTACTCTGCAGTATTATTACCTTTAGCATTATCTAGTTCAGTGCTAGAGTTTCTAGACGGTCTTCTTCTTCCAGGGCCAGGACCCACCTGTAAACATGAAATATATTTAAGATTACCACTCTAACCATGTTTATGAAAAAATCATTTTTTTTGTCACCAAAATATTTTACTGACAACAAAAAAAGACTACAACTATAAATATGATTTACTGTCAGATAATCAATCATATTCTTAATATAACTAAAACAATTACTATTTATCTGGGCAAAAAGTATAACTTCCAGTTGGAAAAAAATATTACACTCATCTTTCTAACCTCTATTTAGTTCCCTCCTACTTTTTCTGTTGTAAATGTCAATTCAAAGCTGGATGCTATGTCTATGTATATAGTGATTTTAATTGTTGTCATATTCACAACTAGAAATATAAATTATTTTCCACCATCTGCAGATAACAACTTTCACTATCACAAAATATGTGTTGTGTATCTCACCTAACTTGCCATGTAAAATTCATTGGGTATATGAATTCCTATGAGGGTTTCATCTTGACCCACTCTGCTTTTGCTGAAATCTCTAGCTTAGGAGACCTTTGTCTGTCACATGCTTTGGATTTCATCCTTCTCCAGTTCCCACCCTGGTGACAAACCTACAACATTGCTTTTCCTAATGATCTAAAACAGTTGGGTCAGCACCCTACATATATCAGTGACTTCCATGAGACAACCAACATTCCAACCTCTTCCAAAACTCTGACTCTTCAGCTTATTCTACTGGGCTCATTCAATCACAACCAAATTTCTGAATTTTGTCCCTTGAGTCATGAGCAGCTTCTGGATCCATCAAATGATGCAGTGCTTCTGGCATTGTGATGCAGCTGAGGAAGTATTTTTCTGATTTCACACAGAATAACTACTATTTCCAAGTTGAAAACCCTTACGTGTCCAGATACCATTGAGGTTATTGTCTCTGTGATGGAGACACACATTCCATGCACTCTCTCTACCCAAATTACGCAGGTTCAATCACACATTCATATTGTCTCAATGATAGCGAGGCAGCTCACATAACGATTATGAGCTTTCTAACACCTAAAAATCACATCTTTTATATTTCTGCACAAAATCAACCCAAATCTCTTCTTCAGCTTAGCATGAAGTTCTTTCATCAATAAAGAATGTCAAAGTCTTTCAAAACATACTTCTTCCCAAGGCTTTTGGTACCTAGTAAGATATATGTTAACAATTTTACAGCTACATTTATCCTACCTCTCCTTTATTATGATGGCACTGCAGCTAACACCTCTATCTCTAAAGTAGAACTTCTGCTGAGACTTCAACTCTGGCCAATTCTAGGCAACAATATACCATTCGATCATCTCCCTATGACTATTATACATGACATTAAAATTTTTAATAACATCTATGCACCTGCGCATTATATGGAAAATGTGTCCTGAACTTAGGTCTTGCGTAATAAGAAAATCCTTAAAGAGAAACGTGCTAAAGGGAGGGTCTACTGTGTTGTAATGTTTAGAAAAAAATCAAAACCATATGTTCATAAATTAAGTTTCTTTTGGTTATTAAATGAAAGTTTACTACATAATTATTTGTATGTGCTTAAACTGTCCTGACCCTTTAATTCTACAGGAGCTGGAAAAAATAAGAAATAAAAATAATATATATATATATATATATATATATATATATATATATATATATATATATATATATATATATATATATATATATATATATATATATATATATATATATATATATATATATATATATATATATATATATATATATATATATATATATTATAACACCAAACATTTTTTTCAACTGCAGACTAATAAATACCTTTGGCAGGCTCTTCATATTTGCTTGAGAAACAGGTTTAATCTCTTCATCAGGTTTGTCATCTACTGAATCCTTTGAAAAGTTCAAACCATCACAATTTGAATCATTCTCAGTGATGGCAGAGGAGGAGGGAGGAGGTTGTTGAGGCAGGGGTGACAACATCTCAGGACAAGGAGCTGCACTGCTAACAGATGAAGTTATTTGCTTGCGCAGTAATACTTTCCCTGGGCGCCCTGAGTGACAGTTCAAAAGGTGACTCAGAAGTCTCTCTTTCTCAGCATCCCCGTGCAAGCAGTATGGGCACTGGTATTCGTTCATCTGATGTTCCCGCATGTGCTGTACAAATAAATGAATAAATGGAGTGTTCCTTAAATAAATACTATAAATATAAATATATATAATATATATATATATATATATATATATATATAGATATATATATATATATATATATATTTATATATATATATATATATATATATATATATATATATATATATATATATATATATATATATATATATATATATATATATATATATATATATATATATATATATATATATATATATATATATATATATATATATATATATATATATATATATATATATATATATATTATACAATACAACTTTTAACAAAATTATGACAATAAGCTTTTCAAGGTATGATTAGACATAATTTTCTATACGTGACATATAAAAGATAGTTGTGAGGTGACATATCATTATGAAAAGATACATGAATGCAAAATTAAAACAAAGTGATGAAACCTGTCAGGTCATTTTTAATTTGTCATTTTTAATAAGCATCATTAGAGAAAATGAAAATTCTAAAATATTCTATTCACAAAAAGGTAAATTAAACTTTGCTTTATCCTTATAATATCCTGTAAAATGTAATATCCTGTATACTAAATAACTCACATCAATGAGAGGAATGACATGAAGATGTTTGTGGCAGAAATCACAACTCAAGATAACAAAGCTTCCATGACTGTTTACATGTGTTTTGAAAGCTTCAGCATCCACAGTGCGATACTGGCAGTCCTCTGTAAGAAAATAAAGAAAATAGATAATAGTGTACAGAGCAAGTGGGTATATGGTTGGATGCTGATATTATATTAACCTATTAAAATTATAATTCAAAATGATTACTTAAATTTATGACAACTTCAAATTAGAGCAATTTCTTTCAATCTACAATTAATGTATTATACTGTATTTCAATAAGAAACAGTGTATAGATGCATAATAGAGGAATTAATTGTTTTTTTTTTATGGTGGAGCAGCAGCTGTTGTAAACACAATTCCATAGAGCTATTTAAGCAAACTCAAGTAAAAGACGTAACTTACGGTAAGTGCACTTGTAAGGCCTTACAAACTGGTCGATTGGAGGGTTTGGAGGAGGGTGAGACTGAATTGTCTCTACTTTTATGTAGCGAGGTTCATCACGTGGATGAAAATTTTTCTGAAATCACATAATTACACACAATAATTATACAACCATTCATGTATAAATATTCCAAAAAACATGATGTCTGACTTTCATGGAGTATAACTTAATTAAAATAAAAACAATTTTGCATGATAAAAGATATATTTCCCACGTAAAAAAACAAATGAAAAGTCATACCAAATGCACTCCCATGTAGATCTTGGTAAAGGCTCGATAAAGGCAGTATTTGCACTGAAACTGACAATGACTGTGTTCTGTGATGACATGCTGCACTAAATGCTCAGGAGTAGCCATCAGCACAAGACAGTAGCAGCATCTAATCAAGGGGGGAAAAATAAATTAATAGATTACACATGACTACAGGAAATTTTAGGTTTATACTTTTACCAATGCACTTTTTAAGAGTTATTAAAAATACACATTTCTATAATCATGAGCGTGGTGAGAGGAAATCAAAGAGGAACAATCTCTCTCTCTCTCTCTCTTTGAATGTTTCAGAATACTCAATGGTTTTACGAATGTGGACAAATCCAAATTGTTTTTGATCGATGAGATGTTGAATGAGAAATAATAGCACAAAACTAAAGAGTAAACAAATAAATTCAGACTGCACCAAATTCTCCTTCACCAGTGTTGTAGCAAAAGAAAGGAATAAACTCCCACTTTCAGTGATCCAGTGCAATATGATTAATTCATTCAGAAACAAGCTCAACTGCAATTTCCTTCAACTTTCATATTCACAAAAGTTGGAAAGGGAAGGATCTGCCTCTTTTTATCGATAGCCCAAGGGTCTCCATTTCGATATACTATGTTAGTACCCCAATCATCATATCCAAAAATAGAATGAATTGTGATTTTTTTCTTTTTTTATAATTTCTTCCACATTATTTGAAAATATGTGAAGTTTATCTACTCTGCCATTTTTGCACCAATTTTTTTGTCCTTTGCACACAAAATATTTTATAACTTTCCAAACAAAGTTAGTAAAAAAGATGGTTATTTTTTATTATTTAGTATCAAAAAAAATATCATGAGAAAATCTGCAGTCCGGACTTATTTGTACTGTATTATGCAAAAAGAATAATGATACTGGTAATTTTTTTTAATAACGTTGTTCTATAACGTCTAGCTCCTAACCCTAAATTCTTATGGTAATCGTGCAAAAACTAGAGTAGGAGATGCATTTTATGTACTCTTACCCCTAATTTTGAGGAAACGGCAGTCAAAAACTGTTATAATATCCCAGACCTGTTATCATATGATTCCTTAGCATTCATTAATCACATATCAATGCATTTATCAAATGATGTGACTTCTGGTTCCCCTTTTCAAAGGTATTAATTGCTCTAAAGCGAGGGTATTGTGTAACGCCAAGTAATTCATTGTTGCCAGGTTTGATCTTCAAAACTCGCCTGGTTTATACTCATTGCTTACAGTGTCATCTACTTTTCTTCTCTTTTTGCCTTTGGTTGGAGTGGCACTTCTTCTTTTTCTGTGTTTCAACCCTTTTCTATACTGATGTTTGTTCTGAACATGCTTGTAAGTAGATGACACCTGTCATGGACAAAATTATATTCTATTACTGTCACTTGGGTGGCAAATTTCACTCTGACATACTTCACTTTCATGCATTTTAACCATACTTTTAAATGCAACGGTTGGTTTGGTGGTTGTGGTGTTGGATCTTGTGGTGGCAAGGTGCTTGAACCTAAATTTGCAAGTGCTGGCGCGTAGCTGTTATTTGCATTTACTCTTGCATAAGCTGTCATTTGGCGGTTCTTATCCACATGCTGTTTCCACTTTGACATGATGTCCATGAAAGGCTCTAATGCCTTAGCAAGAGCTTATGAAGGAAGATCGCACTGTAATCAGTGTTCCCTCAGGCACCAATTCATTTGGGTGGGAGGCAGGAAAGCCATGGTGGGCCGGGGAGAGGTTGCCAGATGCACGAGAATAAATTGGTATGTGATTATTTTATCATATTCATCCCCTTTCCCTGTGAGTGTCCCATATATGAAACACAGACTTTGGTGCCGTTGCCTGCGAGTGTCCCACATATGGGCCAGGATAATTTCAAAGTAACGCGCCAATTCTTTCACGCGGAAATTAGGTGGAAATCGTTATGTGGCATCTGCTGCAGTGCTTCCAAACATAAATCATATTTTGTTTGAATTGTAGTCAGTAGCCCTTATAATGTCGAGTAGGGATGTACGACACTTTCGCGCTGAGGCACGGCAGATTGCTCACTCAGCTGAGGACTAATGTGATTAGTATGTCACTTTATTAGATAATATAGAAGTTGATTCTGATAACAAAGAGTTTGCTGGTGGTGACGATGATACTGAATGTGATGTTTTGGATGAAAATGTAGCAGAAACTCATGTAGAGGTAGAGAGCGGTACATCGAGTAATGTGGCCGGTGAAGGTGCTGGTGGTGGAGACGTTGTTGCTAGCACGAGTGGATTAAAGCAAGAGGCTGAGGTTCATGAACATGATCCTAGTGAAAGTGAAGACATTGTGCTACCCGAAGCATCTGGCATATCTGTCATCAGCATCTTTCGTCAGGCAGCGCAGTATTGCAAAAAGCTTACTCTGTAAGATGCTGATTACTTAGGTAAGAAATGTTGTAGCATTACAATATTTATATATTTGTGTTCAGGAAGAAAAGTTTTATTTATTGAGGGCCATATTTTTTTTCCAAAAATGCTCCACACTGAGGTGTTAATTAATTTTAAATTAGATTGCAGGAAAAGGGTTAAAGGTGAATATCATAATATACGAAGAATCAAAAGAAATTGGTGATATACTATATAAAAATTTCATGTTTACAAAAGAATCAGATTCCAGAAATTCACAAAGAGAAAACAGAACAGAGACAGGGGGAAACTAATGAGTAGAGAAGAGATACAAGAGATGATGAGAAGCCTGGAGGAAAGACAATAAGTTCAGACACGGTATCAGGCCATAATCTTAATGGAGTATAGCTAACAGCTGATTGAACCAATATATGATATAATTGACTGTTCACTATAAAAAGTGAGTCACAAAGGAATAAAAAAAAAAAAAAAAAAAAAAAAAAAAAAACATGATAAAATTCCATTTTATAAAAGTGGAAGTAAAGAAGAACCACTAAATTATAGACCAGTTTCTTTGACAAGAATCATAAGTATAATCTATTAAAAGATAATCAAGAATCAATGGATGGAATATTTAGAAAAAGAAATAATTAACATAAGACAATTTTGTTTCAGAAGGGAAGGATTACGAGTTACTAATTTGATAAGTTTCTACTCTAGTGATAGAAATAACTCATGAGAGGGATGGATGGGAAGACTGCATATATTTGGACCTAAAAAGGCCTTTGATGAAGTACCACATGAAAGATTATAAAGTGGCTAGTGGTGTGCCACAGGTTTAAGTGTAGGCAACAAATGTTTCTAATTTATCAAATGACATACTAGAAGGATTAAGTTATATGAGCTTGTTTGCAGATGATGCACAATTAGTAAGGAAAAAAAAACAAAAAAACATAAGGACTGCAAGAATTTGCAAAAAAGACATTACAAAAATATATGAATGGAGGAAATCATAGAAAATGGAATTTAATGCAAAAAATGCCATGTCCTAGAATGGGGAAAAGTGAAGTGAGACCAAAATACACCTATAAAATGGGAAATGGTATAATTGGAAGAGTAAAAGTGCAGAAAGACCTGGGAGTAGTGATCCAGTTGATTCATCATCAGAGAATCATATGAAGATATATCATATTATATGCATATGCTATGGAAAATAAAAATGGCATTTCACTATCTTGACAAAGATAAGATGAAAAAAATAATAACCAAAATGATTATGCCAAAACTGGAATATGCAGAAGCTGTATGGATGCCTCAAAAGAAGAAACATGAAGAAACTGGACAGGATACACAGAATAGCCACTAAAATGGTAGAGCTGGAAGATCTAACTTATGAAGAAAGTTTGAAAGTAATACAGCTGATAAAGCTGGAAGAAGAGAGTGGAGACCAAATTACAATATATAAACTCATGAATGACTTAGAGGAATCAGATAACAAAGATCAATTATCGAAAAGGGAATGTGACATCATGAATTTAAAGAGGAGACTAGAAAAAATGAGAAAGGGAACATGGCAGTGACACAAAAAGGTAGTTTCCCACATTAAAATATACATACTTGGTATGACTAGAAGGCACAGAGCCTGTAGCAATTCTGGGAAAAACTGGACAATAGAGATTCGAAGACATGACCCTATGAGTGTAGATCGACTCTGCATACTACAACAAGGTACATACACACATACACATACTCAGCTCCAAACAGTCACCTGTTCAGCCAGAAATGTCCCCCCCCCCCCCCCTTTTTTTTTTAAACAAAGGAGACAGCCCAAAACTGGCAAAATTTCTATTTAGGGGGAGGTCTTTTTCAGGAAAGTAGTGAAAGGGTTATCTTCTCATAGCCAATTTTTTTGCTTAGTTTTAAATTAGAACTACACATGAAACCCTTTGAATTCTACTGATAACAAGATATAGAAATTCACGAGACAAAAAAAATCTACAATATTCCAAATTATACTCTAATTGACTACATACCTGTACTCACACCCATGTTCTGTGATGTGATTTATAAATGCCTCAGCATCATCTTCAGCAAAAACACAGCCATTATGCATACACTTAAAAACTTCAGGAGCAAGTTTTGTGATTAATGTTTTGAAAACATGTGCTGTTTGATATCTGTAATGAGAAAAAATATGAAAGTTGACATTTCATGGGATATGTATGCATGTGGTATGCAATACAAGAATAAAGTAGGGAGCTTGGATGGGAAACTCTGTTTCGACACATGGCAGTAGAAGGAAAGTGAGACCATAGCCCCCCCACCCTACTGTCATTATCGCCAAAGGCTTTAAAATGGGTAAATTTGGATAATTTGAGTAAAGCAGTAACCTTGATGAATCAATGACAGCCAAATAAAATAATCTCAAAAAGAAGAGCAATGCAACTTACATTTGGAATATAAACTGAACAGGAACTGTTGGTGGGCTCTTGGGTAATGTGGCCATTCCAGGTGGTGGTGGATGTTCTTTTTGTTCACGGCCCTCCTCTTCATCAATTGTCACAATAGAAGGCTGACTGGCTTTCTCAGATGTGAGTAATAGACTGCTTTCAATTCCCTCACTTTTCTTACTTGTAGCTGTAGTAGATGTAAGGGAATCTGCCACAGTTGTTGTTGTTGTTGTGGCTCTTGTTGTGGTGGATACAGGCAGGAAGCTTAATCCAGTTGAATTAGCAGATGCAATGCTTTGTGCTGGAGTAGGACTTGTGACTGTAACAATTCTTTCAGACGAAGTTGGACTTACAACAGTTGTAAACAATTGTGATGTATCAGGTGATTTGGTTATTCTTGGAGGAATACTTATAGTTATTCCTTGTGGACTACATATAGGTGTCCCTTGAGGAGTAGTTATAGTTGTTCCTTGAGGACTACTAAGAGTTATTTTTTGAGGACTTGCCACAGCTGTTCCCTGAGGACTACTTCTTGGTGATTTGGTCGGTGATTGGATGAGGAGAGAAGTTGATTCTCCTGAAGTGGATGCATAATCTGGGAAAAAATAATTTGCTGCAGGTACATAAAAAAAAAAAAAAAAAAAAAAAACCTTAGTAGTGAAAGATACGGAAGGGATAGTGTACTAATGTTCAATGATTAAACTTATCCCTGTCTTATCTCAGGATGAATAAGGGCAGTTGGTAAAATCAGATAACACAGCACTGAATGTAATATACTCTCCAAAATTTACTGATTTTGTGCAAATTTCAAAGATAAATGAAAATGGAAATGAGGCAATGCCATTGAATTAAATGAAGCTATTTACAAAATGGACAGTAAACCCCCATATCTACATGAATAGAACATGAGTTAGGTTGGAGAAGCAAAACATTCAGATATTACAGCATACATAGTTCAGTTTAGTTCTTATCTCAAGTGAGCATGGTTATGTATGTATGCAAATGATAATATAAAATAAAATCTTTACTTCTGACATGTGAATGATTTTGAAATGAGAAAACACTGATATATGCAAGAAATACTTACCATCACCAAACATCTGAGAGGCTGCAGCAGGATCTAGAGTGCTCACACTTTCAATTTTCAAGAAGCCTGGAATTTCAGAATCTGAAAAAAAATAATAATAATAAATAATTAAATAAATAAAAAAAAAAAAAAAATAATAATAATAAATAAATAAATATTTGTAACATTGAAAATTGCAATCTTGACAACCATTAAAGCATATATAAATAAATATATATATATATATATATATATATATATATATATATATATATATATATATATATATATATATATATATATATATATATATATATATATATATATATATATATATATATATATATATATACAAGTTTGTATGATTTTAAGTTGTTCAAGTATTTTCTTTCATTTTGAGTCTTGGATCTTGAAATGGATGAACTTTTGGGGAGCACACAGAAATGCATCTCAATGTCTATAATGGAATTATATACACATATATACATATACTGTATATGATGTAAGCCGGACATAATAGCATACAAAATCTTGGAATGATTGCCACCGAGTTGGCGAGGATGAGGTTGTGGCAGTGAGGTGTTGAGGGCAGCGGGGCAGGTATATAAAGGAAAGTGTGAGGTGCACCATGTGCTTTTCACAGTGCCCATCTACATTTTCATCACCTGTTTCCGTATTTTCTGCCTTGTTTTGTCTGAATGACTGGAGTGTCAGCGTGGTGTGGTGGTAATGGTGAGGTGGCGCCGGCGGCATTGTTTGTAAACAAACAAAAGTACAGTTATACCTCGGTTTGCGAGTTTAATTTCTTCCGAATTTTTGCTTGCAAATCAAAAAACTCGTACCAAAACGAATTTCCCCATTTAAATGAATGGGAATCCCACTAAAGTATCCCATATCCCCTAAAATATTAATATAAAATTCATTTTACATGTTGTTTTATACTGAATAAAAGTAATTTTACTAACAAATAACAATGATAAATAATATAAATAATATAGCATCATAATAAAAATATAAACAATATAAATAATATAGTATAATATACGAATAATATAGTAATAATATAGTGCTGATAAGACAAAGATCGCATAATAGAGCACAAATGCGCGGGGGCTACTTCTGTGAGTGTACATCGTGGACTGAAGGCGGTGTCACACTGGGTGTTTTCCTCCAACCCTTGGAGCTAGGAGAAACTGCAGTTGCCTGTATGCCCAACTGAGAGCGAGTTCTTGGTTTGCGTAAACACTCCTGTCCTCCCATCTTTGAAGCCATGATTGTACATACAATCGCTTCTTCCTTCCATTTAACTATAGCAACAAGTCCATAATTTGAGTAACAGCAATACAAGCTACAACAGCTCTTACTTTTACAAACGACGCCATGTGGATACAGGGCAACTGGTGTGTTTACGTTGTGGATATGGGCCAACTGTGGCTGTGTGTGACGCACACCCAGAAAAGTTGGAGTTGTTTTCCTTCAATGTGGTTGCAGGAAAAAGGCACAGTGTGACACCAGCTTGAGACCCCATTCCCATTGTATTCCACTCTGAGCACTCTCGGCTTGCGGCGAACAAAGGGAGCCCACACTCACGTCTTCGAGTTGTACAAACAGGATGCTTTTACACTAAATCACCACTCATAAACCAAGGCATTTTTAGTGATTTTGTTTTGCTCGTATATAAAAATGCTTGTTAACTAAGGCACCGTAACCCCAGGTATTACCATAGCTGGGCACAATAACAGAAAACCTTATTCCCGATAACCGATAACTGATAATGAAAAACCTTATTGGTGATAACCGATATTCGTTAATTGGAAACACAAATATAGCTGATAACCGATAATCGATATTAATCCACAATTCTGATACTAGCTAGCGATAAGTCTGATAGGCGAAAACGATACTATATAGATATTTCAAATAAAAAACATAGATGAATTCAAATTTTCATTATCTGTATTTTAGAAAACTTACAAAACCTGAAAACCACACGTTGACACGTACATATGGACGGTAATACTAGAAACGCCTGAACCGATGTTGTGTTATTTGGCGTCTCCACCGTCAAAAGCTGGTGCTTTTTTTTACAAACACTGGTCTCTCGTGAACTGCGCATGCTCAGACCAGCAAGCGTAGACCTATACAGTCTCACAAAACTTTTTAACCGTAATTAAGAGTTGTTGGAAGGCTGAATCAGACATACAGTACCACTGCCACTATCCCTGCTGTTTCTAGAACGACACTCTGTACGAGTTGTATTTATATGTACAGAGTGTCGTTCTAGAAACAGCGAGGATGGTGGTACTGTATATCTCATTCAGCCTTCCAGCAACTACTTTTAATTAATGTGTTAAAGAGCTTTGTGAGACTGTACAGGGCTACGCTTACTGGTCTAAACATGCGTAGTTCACGAGAGACCAGTGTTTGTAAACAAAAGCGCCAGCTTTTGACGATGGGACACCAAATAATACAACACCGGGTGCCTTCAATACCATGGCATGCTCACAAACGAATATGGAATATCAAATTTGAGGCAGTGAATAATCATTTTGGGGGCAAAGTTAAATGATTTTTCTCTTTGATATATTGATTTTTGAGTCTAACATAAAAAAATAACCTAGTGTTTTAATGTTGATGATCTAAGTATGAAATCTCTTCAGCGAAGATATTTCAAACACCGAAGATTTTTCATACAACACCGGGCCACGCACGCGCAGTAGGGAGGAGACAACGGGGTTTTTTTCTGAGAGGCGGAAAAAAGTAGTGATTATCGCAAGTTTGGTTACAAAAGTAACGAAGATACCGATATATATTTAAATAAGTAGCGGATGGTCGATAACCCGATTTTATCAGCGATAAAGTATCGTGATAACTTATCACGATAATGCCCAGCTATGGGTATTACTGTATGAGGCATGCCATGTGGATTCCACAGTGCCCTTTCACAAGTTATTGTGCTATTTTGCATTTTCATTGCTTGTTTCTGTTTTCTTCTGTTTTGTTTCTGACTGACTGGAGTGTTGGCAAGATGTGGTGGTGACAATGAGGCAGCAGGTGCTGTAAAGCTTGTAAAATAAGAAAAGTATGAAGTGCGCCATGCAAATTCCACAGTGCCCTTCCACATATTATGGTGTTTGTTATACATTTTCAGGAAGGAAAAGGGAAGAGATGTTATTGTCTGGAAGGGGAGTCCCTCTCCATATTGTGTATTTAGTGAAAGCTACACAGCAACTCACGCGGTCTCCTACCAATACTCCTGGCTTGTCACCCCTCGATGTTGCCGGCTAAAGTGTTCGTAGCTCGAGACAATATTCATCACCTGAGACATTTTTTGTTTGGAAAATTTGTTCGTGTACTGATTTGTTTGTGATGAGAATCTTTCGTGACCAGAGGTTCCACTGTGTGTGTGTGTGTGTATATATATATACAGTCACCCCCCGCCGTTCGCGGTCTCACCCATCGCGGTTTTGCGTATTCGCGGTCAACTAATTGTGACCCCACCCCCCCGCTTATACGGTTTTGCGTATTCGCGGTCAACTAATTGTGACCCCCCCCCCCCGCTTATACGCGGCCCCAGTTTCGCGTATACGCGAATGCATTGACGCTAAATAGGAAGGCAGAGAGGAGGGAGGGAGGCAGAGAGGAGGGGGGAAAGCAGAGAGGAGGGGGGAAGGCAGAGAGGAGGGAGGGAGGAGGCAGGAGGGGGAGGAGGGAGGAGAGGAGGAGGAGGCAGAGAGGAGGGAGGGAGGGAGGCAGAGAGGAGGGAGGAGGGAGGCAGAGAGGGAGGGGGAAGGGAGAGAGGAGGGAAGGCAGGAGGGAGGAGGGAGGCAGAGAGGAGGGGGGAGAGGAGGAGGAAGGCAGAGGAGGGAGGGAGGGAGGAGGCAGAGGAGGGAGGAGGGCAGAGAGGAGGGAGGGAGGCAGAGAGGAGGAGGGAGGAGGGAGGGAGGAGGGAGGAGGAGGAGAGAGGAGGAGGCAGAGAGGGAGGGGAGAGAGGAGGGAGGCGGGGCAATGGACGTTAGGTTGCTCCTGAGTGACGTCACGGTTAGACTGTGACGTCATGCTTTCCTATTGGCCAGCAGCTCACTCAGGGACGACTGCTATTGGTCCTAGGAGCTCCTTGGAGCTCCCACCAGGGGATGGCCACGGCAGAAGAGCTTCCAACTTTCTCTATCCAGACACTCCCTCCTTGCCTGCTCAAAGTTTATCAAAGATCTTTCCCCCCTTTCCCTAACGTACTCTTGCACCCTATCCCTCCATTTCACTGGAGGTCGTCCTCTAGCATTCCCTCCCTCTATCTCACTCACATACACCCTTCTGGTCATCTTACTCTCCTCCATTCGCTCCATGTGGCCAAACCACTTTAAAGTCTGTCGCTTCACTTCTTCCACCACTCCACACTTCTTCCCTTCACCCCTGTGACACATTCCAAAATGCTCGTACACACTTTCATTACTCATTCCTCAATATATATATATATATATATATATATATATATATATATATATATATATATATATATATATATATATATATATATATATATATATATATATATATATATATATATATATATATATATATATACTGTATAGGAATAATCTATACATACTATCTGTTCTTACCTTCATCTGGCTGATCTTGGTCCTTAAACTGCTGTGAGTGGCAGGCCGTCAAGTGGTCTATGAGTTCTACGAAGTGTATGAATACATTCTTGCAGTGAAATGGACACACCAAAAAATTTAACTGAAAAAAAAGAAAAAAGCAGGGGGTAAGTAAGCAAAAGACACATTACTAAGCATAGCATATTCACTTTGAAATACTTGAAGAGTAATGTCTATTTTTCTCTGGAATTCTAGAATTCTAAAAAAAGATGGTATCAATGAGATTAATTGCAAGAAATAAATGTGCAAAGGTGTTGTCACTAGATATGACCGGAGGCCAGGTTGGCTATCAACATGGCAATAAAGAGTCCTTTGTAGAGAGCTCCATCAATTTTCTCTTTAGAAGCATTTTGATCATATGAAACAATCACCTTCTCCACAATACTGTGCATAAGCTTCAGCAACTCTATATGAAACATAAGCATGATGAAGAAACCAAGTAGTTAAAGAAGGCTAATCTGTCCACTGAGATGACCTTGTCACACATTCATTCACCCCTTTGCATAGACCCTGACACTGGCAACAATCACAACGTAGTCACAATGACACTGTGTAATGTTCAATAGCCAATCAATTGTGTCAAGCAGCCAATGGTATCCAGGTTACAAATGGGTGAGGTGGTGCACCCTAGTTCATTTATGCTGGCATACAATTAGCAAGATGTTCTAAGGTGTTGTCACCAGATAAGTGGAGGCCAGGTTGGCTATTAACATGGCAATAAAAAGTTCTTAGTAAAGAGCTTCGTCATTTTTTTCTATAGAAGCATTTTGATAATATCAAACTTCACTGTAAATATTACTATATCAAGAAAATTTTAAACTTATCAGTCAGTATAATACGATCCTTCATCATTAAACATCTGAATCAGTGCTTATGAAACTGCTATAATAATAATGATAATAATAATAATAATAATAATAATAATAATAATAATAATAATAATAATAATAATTTTGGGAGGCAGTGACTGAGTGGTCAGCATACTGGTGTGGCATTCAAGAAGACGCATGTTTGCATCCCGCCCGCTGGGAAAAACAAGCGGGCAATTTTTCAGTTTTCACTGAGTGGCCTAAGACTACCCACATGCTGTCCAGAAGACCATCAATCAACCCGGACTCTAGATTCTCTCGGAAAGAGGATCAAAGATGAGCTCGAGGGAGCAGCAAGAGCCAAGAAAGATAGTGCCACTATAAACACTTGCCTGTGCCACAATGGGCTCAGGCAAACCACCAGGCCCCACCAAGAAAGCCTATCAGTGTTATTGGCCAAACATAATAAAATAAAATAAGTAAATACAATAAATAACTAAATATATATATATATATATATATATATATATATATATATATATATATATATATATATATATATATATATATATATATATATATATATATATATATATATATATATATATATATAATAACAACAATATAATACAAGAAAATGTCAATTCTTCCTTCAGGCAGAGCAAAACTACTAGATATTTGAAACAGCGCATGCCACTGAGTGGATCTTCAAATATTTTCTCCTGGGTATTCTAGTTATAAGTTCTTTCTATGAAAACTTAACTGCAGCATTAATGATGCAAATCAAAATTATTTATTTTCGAATTATTTCAACACTTTCAAAATTTTGGCTCTACTTTTGTCATAAATACAAAAAAAGGTGGAAAAAGAAATCTCATGTACCTACCTTTGGATGTAATTTCACCAGATGCATGTGATAAAGGTCTCTGGATTTGGTAACAAACTGGCAGCCAGAAGCAATGCACTTATAAGGTCCATGATTTTGAATGATATGCTGAATAAGATCTGTTTTGTTGATACTGTTATAAAAACAGCCACTCACGCAACATTTAAATACTGTTGCGAGAGAAATTTTCCTTAATCGTCGTTCCTGTTGCTTCTGTTTCAGCCCCTGTGAATCATTACATTTTTCATTAATGATGAGAAAATCTAAAAAAAAAAATACAATACAATTTTCCATAAAATATAGTTTTCTTGTTATTTGTACTTCTGTGATACAAGGGGAGAATGGGGCTTGGAATTTTCCTTTTTTGTTTCTCTCAAAACATAACAAAACAGGGCCTTATCCATGCTTAAAGCATGCTAATATAAGACAGGCATTTAGACATGAAGGGGTGTGTACAATGGGCTCACATGAGTAAAACATCTCTTCCCTCTATTTAACTTTCAATAGCATCAGTTCTTTTAACAGCAGACAGGGTGGTAATAACGGAAACTGTGTGCAATTGGTTCGGTTATAATAAAGTAAGGGCTTATGTTCCCTTCTTCCCCTGACCATTTTTGTATTTTTGTGTTCAATTAAATGCCTTAAGGTATAGTGGAACCTTAAATGTATGGTTGAAATGCTTGTCAAGAATTGCCTGAGGATATATTAGGAGTGAAAATATAATTCTAGAAATAAATTCAGTGAAAAAAATTTGCACTTACATAAGTTGGTGCAATAAAGCGTGCATGCTGCATGTCATTAGTTCTGGTTCATTGTTGGAATGCATGAGACAATATTGGCATTTCCATTTGACATTTTTTGCAAATTACTCTATGTGATAGCACAGAAAGAATACTTTTATTCCCCAAAATTATAGCATATAAGGCATGCTTTTATTCCCAGAAATAAGTGTCTGAAAATGACCATGTCTCGTATGCTCAAGGTCAGTGTCAAGGGCAGTATTAGGGTTGTCGAAGTGATGGTTTGGCCCTACAGTACCACAAAAAATTGGTATCCAGATTCTTTGACTTATTAGTAACTATTTTCTAAGATATCAAGATACAAAAATAGTATTTACTTGATAAAGTTGTCTATGATAATTATTTAATTGTGTTGTTTTTTTTGTTTTGTTTTCTTCGTGGGTCTAGTGGCTTTTTTCAGGGGGGGGACACAAACATTTGCGGAGATTCTCTTTTGCAGTGGTTTGTTTCCCCTAACCCCGATGAAAAAGGGGGGACAGGTGTATTGTAAAACCACTGAACTTGCACTGCCCTATTCATTTAATTGATAGATTTAAAATATCTACTGTTAATTGAACAATCATTTGGTTACATTCGACAAATGAACCGTATTGGCTATACAGGCAGTGCCACATGTGGCCACTCAGTGAACTGTGAAACCAGTACTTTCTATAGATCTCAAGTTATGTACTAGAGTGCGTCTGAGGCTGCCTCCAGGATACAAGGCCTTGGTGCCGCCACCGCTCCAAGCCAACGACTGCACACACTTTTACTCCTACCCGATTTCCTGACTCTACAATTTGACATGGAGAAAAACTGAAATTGGGTAGGAGTGGAGTGTGTGCAATCACTGGCTCGGGGCGATGGCGGCATCATGGCCATGTATCCCTGAGACAGCCTCAGACGCACTTTAGTCTATAACTTGAACTCTATGGAAAATACAGCTTAGAGCTCAGTTGAGTGGCCACATGTGGCACTGCCTGTATAGCCAATACAGTCCATTACCATTATTCAAGCATAATGCAGCCAAGAGAAAATATGCCTACACAACTGCCTATATTACATTACAAATAATACACTATGCCCAAAAAATGGCAACAGAGATGCTACAAACAATTTTTGGCTTCCTGCAATGAAAAAATAGTTCACAACTGGCAAAAGAAAACCTAAATACACAAGACATTTAAAATGAAGTGATAGTCTGGAGGGCTACAAGTATCATGCAAAAACATATTTTTAGCTTCATTTCCAAGAAAATGGCCTGCCATGAATGAGATGCATCAAACATGTTCATGCTCTTTATAAGCCATAAAATACAGTAAGCTGAAGCATTCTGTTTCATGAGATAAAATATAAATAGCCACAATTAGCCATAATTAGTGGCTTCAGTAATATCACAGGATTTTCTAAATATGTTGACAACACTAGTTTTACAACATGCAAAGCAGTACTGTTAATTATATTCTACTGTGAGGGTCTGTGTACTCTACTGCACACATATTTATGTTTTACAGCATCTTTGGTTGTTTATTTTTTTATTTATTTATTTATTTTTTTTTTTTTTTTGCTAAGTAACCATGTCTAGCTTTAACCCACTTCAGAATTGCTACATCATTACTATACTTTTAAGCAATGCAGTGTAAAAAAGAAAGGCTCAAAATCCCTCACCTTGGAAGTGACATGAGGTTCAATGAGTTGATGTGCTGGGCGAATCCGTAACTTTGGCATAGGAAGGATATTTTGGTCTTGTGTAGAAGCTTCTCGTAATATGGACTGGATGGAGTCTTGTAATGATGATTTCCCAGCACTCTCTGCATCAGATGTTGACTCCTTTGAACAGTGATCAGTCTGGGACAAGTCTGATAATTTTTCTTCTCCCTCTTTCTCAGAATCAGCATCCTCACAAATCACTAATGTATCTGAGTCACTGTCATTATCATGTGTGGTACTAGAGGCTGCACCTTGACTAGTTATTTTTTGCTTTTTAGTTTCCTTTATACTTTTGGATTCTTCACTTTGCTGTATGACTTTCTTTTCTTTCACACACTCTTCTAATTTAGCTGAAAGCTTTCTGATTGTCTCTTGAAGTAAACCATTTCCTGAGATAATTAAGTCATCTCCAAAAGCATCTGGTTCAACTGCACTGATGGTAGATTCACTATCACTGTCTGTAGATGTATTTTCTGAATCTCTTAAGCCTCTGAGATTATCCCTTGTACCTTTTCCATCACTTATTTTGTGTGATTCTTCCTCAACATTTCTCTTTATTTCAGTTACATCATCTACATCAATTTCTCCTTTAGCACTGTTTGACTCATTCCCTATTTCCAAGGTCTGGGATGGAGCTGTATCAACAGATGGCTCTTCTTGTCTCTGTTTAGACTCTGGCTCAGTTGATGGCTCTTCTTTCTGTTCACTTTTAGGCTGTGGCTCAAGAGATGCCTCTTCATGTTTACTCTTAAACTCTTGTTCTATGCTATCCTCTTCAGTTTCCTCATCCAACTTCTTACTTATGGAATTTAGTAATGACATACGTTTCTTTGCATCTTCAACTGACATAGTCGTGTGTATGTTAGATGATATCCTATCAACCAACTGCTTTGCTTTCTCTTCAGTTTCTTTTTCATCATCTTCCTGTTCTCCAATGAATACTTCAAGATCTGGGAGCTTTTTTCCTTTCTTTCGCTTTTTCCCCTTGTATTTTGGTCGTAACAATGCACTATCTGACTCACTTCCAGGCTTTCGCAATTCAGAGTGCAAAATAATAGGTCTGCTCATGTTTGCTTTATGAATATCTGCCTTTCCACCATGCTTTTGCTGAACATGATTTTCTGCTCCTGCTAGATTGATTCTCACAAACATACAGACTTTGCAGACATAAATATATAGCCAACCATTATCCTCAGTCATGGGAGCCTCAAAGAAACTTTCAGGTTGAGATTTATGATTGTCTTTATGGTGGGCTTCAAGAAGGTCTTTTTTATATGTGAAGTGGCCACACAATTCACACCTGAAGCGGTATTCTCCTGTATGACTTGAAACATGATTGTAAAAGTTTTCCTTTTTCTCACACATGTAATTGCAAAGACGACAATGGTATACATTGCTTGCTGCTTGTGGGATGTGCTCTAGATAGTGGTAAATTAAGTCAAATCTGTTTTTAGAGCAGTAGTCACATTCTTTGCAAGTTATATTTTCATCAAAAGTCATATAGTTAGGAATCCAACTTAAGTCTAAGTGCACTGCTTCCTTAATGCTTTCCTGTGGGGGTCCAACATAATCTTTTATCACAGGTGGAAAGTCTTCTTTTTTAAACTCACAAGGCAACTCTCTGTCAGTATGAAAATTGACTAAATGGTGAGCAATGTGACGGCCAACATAATCACATTGATCACACTGAAACAGGTCCACTATACCACCATCATCCCACTCTACATGTTCTGCAGTCAGGGGCTCCACTACTGATCCTCGGGTGACTCTGCGGCACTCAACTGAGGGCAAGTTGATTTGATTTTTATTCTTTCTCCCTCTCTTAGGAGGCTGCGATTCAGGAGTTTTGACATCTCGACCCTCACTTGACACGACAGATGCATCATCAACAAAGCTGCTTGTGCTTACTTTTCCAATACTTACTACATCATCATCAGTATCTTCTTGAGTCACTGTGCCTACCCCAAAATTCTTATTTAATTTTGTAACTGCCTCTGTGTCACTGATTTCTGCCTTACATGACACAGTCTCACTAATAAGAGCTTCCTCTGAACTGATTTTGAAAGTATGATCACATGATTTCCTGCTATCTGAGACTTGCTTTAAAGAGGAATTTCCAAAGTCACTGACTGATGAAGACATCTTGTCAGAAGCATCCTTTTCTACTTTAACAAGTAATAATTTTTCCTCACTTGGAGATTCTACAGGTGCATCTGATGTCCCTGATTCCTTGGAAGTTTCTTTTTTAACATTTGAATTATCTTTGACTTTTTCTTTTCCAGTGTTCCTTTCTAGAGGTATTTTGTATTCATTTACTGTTTTGCTTAGTTCTGCATCCTCAATATTCACCTCAGAATGTTTGTTTATATTTCCTTTTCTGATCCCACTTGACTCAGTTCCCAAAGTGCCTCCCTTACATTCTTCCTGTTCTTGATCCTTATTATCAGAAGCTCGTCTGCTTTCTTCTGTGTCAGCAGTTTTGATGGCAATATTAATCATCTCTTCAAGCACTGAGTCCTCTTCCATTACATTTTCCCCTAAATCCTTTACATTTGCAGTTTGCAATGTTTTTGTAACATCATAGAATTTTTCATCTGATGATTGTTTATCAGTTGGCCATATACAGTCTGCTTCAACTTTGTGATGTATAGTCTCAGTTGTTGAGTGACTTACACGTGGAGGACTCAACACACTAGCCAGAGCCGATGCATTTGGTAAAGCAATGCTTATGGTTGGATCAACATCTAAAAGAGATGGAGTAATCTGAGTTAAATCTTGGTCGTCTGGTAGTATACTAGTCTCAAAGAGATCAAAATGTGAGGTTCCTTCACTCTTTGTACTGTGTTTTTCCATTTCTAGGCACAACCTTTTGCTGTCATTTCCTTCGAGAGGAGTTAAAGGACTGCGTTTCTCTGCTCCCTTGCAGGGCTCATTTGTGTCAGTACTCAGCACTCCATGTGCCTCACTTTTGTCCACATCACTCAGGTCCCTCTGCTGGTTTCTTGATGGGCCTAAAATACCAGATCTTTGTTTCTTGGGAGTATTTCTTTGAGCCTTAGGGGATATTTTTCTCTTTTTCCCTTTCCTTGCAGTTGGTGTGCCAACAGCAACCTCCTTCCTCAATGTAACCACCAGCTTTGTATTCACTGGCAAGAACATTTCACCAACTGGACCATATTTTGCAGTATATTCCCAATAACCATCAATTGGTAAAATTACATTGTCTCCATCAGATTTCTTGTCTGAATCAAGTTTTATCCTTTCCTTGACTGGCAAAGCCTGAACAGCTTCTTTTGGTTTACTTACAGGTGATATCTTCAGGATATCAACAGACTGCACATTTTCAACAGTTTTTTGTCGTCCACCTTTCTTTTTTATCTTCTCATCCTCACATATTGTTGTCACAATTTTATGAGGAACTGGAATCAGTACTTTAAGCTTCTTTTGTTCAGGTATCAACTCTTCCAATTCACCTTGGGTGTGTCTCGTTAGCTTCAGTCCTACAGATGTATTTAACTGTAATTCTGGTTTATAAGCATTATCAAGCATATACTTATCTGAAATTTTCTTTCCACGAACTTTCTTTCCAGAGGAAGAATTATTCTGCAGTTTCTTTTTACCTTTCAATGAGACTGACTTCTTAACTGGTTTTTGTTTTCCACTGCTTTTTCTTTTAGTCTTACTATTTTTAGATTTCTTTCTGGGTTCTTTTGAAGCTGAAGTGTGTTCAAGTGGTTCTTCTGACATCTGTGAGCTTACTTCTGATTCTTCAGTATCTGATAACAAAACAGTTTCATCAATGACCATGTAGCCCTCATCATCATCAGCATCATCATCATCATCACTTCCATCATTACCAGCAGAGACAGCATCACTGTCAATAACACTTTTACTTTTAGCATCCTCATCATGAGTGACAGCATCTCTGCCACAAACACTTTTGCTTTCAACCTCTGTGCTTCCCTTACGATTAATGGCAACTTGACCTGGTGTTTTCTTCCTTTTACTCCCTGATCTCTCTGGTTCATCATCACCTGATTCAGAATCAGATGCAATTACTATCTTCTTAAATTTTCTGTTCTTTGTATTTTTAGCCTTTACACTTTGCAAATCATCTTCAGATTCAGATGACTCTTTGGAGGGCTTAGTTACCAGTGTCTTTGTTTTATTCTCCTGAATTTCTGTGCTTGTATTATCACCTTTAGTATCATCTTTCTGCTTTGGTTCATCCTTTTTAATCTTGGGGATCTTGAAACTTGATTTAGCAGCAACTGCTTTAGGTGGAACTTTAACCCCACATAACTCAGAGTATTGGCCAGTGCCTCCAGTCTCATTTCCTTCTACTGGTCCTTGTGTCTTATTACTTGCTAGTTCAGGCTTGTCACCAAGTTTTCCTGATAAGCCTGTGACAGATTTAGAAGGTGGCTTATTAACTGGTTCCTTAGACCGAGGTTTGAAAAATGGATTCCCGTTGCCTCTGGGACGTTCTGGAATACCAAGACGAGCTTCTCTCTCTCTATTTAAATTTTCATATGCATTTTTGGCTTGGCGTAGTATTCCCACAGTGCATATCCTCAAGGAAATTGGAGACCCTTGTAAAGAATGCCCATTCATAAGCTCTAAAGCCTCACGGGCACTTGAGTGACTGGGAAAGTGAATGTAAGCTGTACCCTTACACTGGAAATGATTGTCCAATTCAATTGAAATATCACGTAAAATGTACTCTTGAAAAAAATGGTAAATGTGATTTGAGTTGGTAAATGGGGGCAACCCTCTCATCATCAGACATGTAAATGTCTGGCCAATCAATGATCCACTTGCAGACTGTGATGGAGAGGGATCAGTAGTTACAGAAGGTGCTTGCACTGCATAACTTGGGGTTGGAACAGGGGGTGGCTGAAGTGGCCATACAGGAGTAGATCTGTCACCTCTTGGAACTACTCTGGGATCTCTTGGATCTCTGTGTTGATTAGGTGTCATCTGAGGAAACTGAACACCTTCTTGCCTGATATCTCTACCTCCTCTCGCTGACAACATATCCTGTCTTGGATCTCTTACTTGAGCTGCCCCATGGGAAACAATCCCTAAATCTTGCCTTGGATCTCTCTTCACAGAGCTAGATGCTCCAAAATGTCTTGAAAGATCTTCTCTATGCAAAGTGGATGAAAATTTGGAGATATCTTGCCTAGGATCACGATTAGTTTGATGACGAGGATCTCGAGACAAGCCACCTCCGCTTGATAATCGAGGATCACGAGCATGGACAGCACCAGTCAAGGTATCAGTCTCAGATGGGTCTGGGGGCTTTAACCTTGGGTCTCTTGGGATTTGGTTGATTTGGCGAGGGTCCCGAAAGGATGTTGAACATTCTTCAGCTTTTGCTTCACTTGACTCTGGAAGCAAGAGATCAAGCACTGACACAGAGTCCTTACTTTTACTTCCTGAATCTAATTTTGTGGATGTATTCAGTGATGATGGTGATTTACTCTCTGAAATACTTGACTGCTTTTTCAATTTGTATTTTTCCATTTGACTAGCAGCTACACCCTGCTGACCTGGTTTTATAAATTCACCACTCTTGTGAGCAATCCTAGAACGCACACTGTCCAATCTACTACTGCCAGAATAATTATGCGTTTCTCTGTCAGATGAATCCTCAGGTGGTCTATTTAAGGAGGATCTCTGAGGCAAAGTGGATGAAGGAGGAAGAGGAGGAGGCTGGAGAGGAGCAGCCTGAGACTGTAATTTGTGCACTGAAGGTTCTTGTGTTTTTGGTATTATAGTTTTGTGCCTCGGTAATGATGGCTTGGACTGGTGGAATCTCATGTCAACATCACCTGAGCTACTAGGTCTAGGAACTGACCCACTCTGATACCATGCAGTTCCAGGTGCCCCAGTGTGGTCAGATACAATGGATTGGTTACTTGTTCTCTGGCTCTCAAAACTTGCTTGCCTCTGAGGAGATATATTTGCAGGAGCCCCACTTCTAGGGGGCCCAGAGTTATGACTCTGGATTTCACCCTTTGAATATAATGTGGAACCTGGGAAATCATCTTTTTTATCTAACATTTTGCCTTGGTAACTCTGAGGTAGAGAGGTCATAGTCTTTGGCATTGAGCGCAAATCAGTATCCCCAGTAGGGGGTCTCACAGATGGAGCAGACTTGTCTGATACTGGAGCTTTAAAATTTTGATTATTCCATACCTCCTCTGGATCATATGGCTCCTCTTCATCTGGTTTTGATGTTGATGCAGGACCAACAAAATCCTCATATCGATATGATGGACCCTGATTTGAACTGGTACTTGCTTCAGATTTTCTTTCACTTTCCTGAATACGAGCAAGAGCTTTTTTAATTGCTTCAAGATCCACCCCTTTCTGTTGGATATTCTCCAAAGGAATGGTTTTTATTGGTGTGGTATCTTCCGTTGAAACAACTGGACTAAATGTGCCCTCTGCATCAGGAGACATAGGTGTGTCTGTAGCATCAAACTGGTTAACTGGAGACTGATCAGGTGATAATGGGGTATCTCGTGAAGGCTCAAGGTTATCATTTGGCTGTTCTGGGTTAATATTAGTGTTTCTATTGAAGCTTACAGATTTACACCGTCCTAAATTTTCTCTTGGTTCATTACCCTGTAGATTGTGAGTCTTTGGTGCATTCTGATGAGAAGTTCCAAATGTGGGTTCTTTCTGTTGCTGCATCTTGTGTCTTTGAGAATGACTCTCTACTCTTTCATCAATATCACCAGAACCCTGAACGGACCTTTGAGAGAAGAACTGATCTTTTCTAGCTCTAACCTCTTCTCGCCATCCTCGCGCCTTTGATGTATTTCCTTCCTTCTCTTTGGTTCCTGATGACTCACCATATATGCCAAACAATCTCTGAAGCTTTTCCCGGGAATTCTGAAATTTCTCATAGTTTGCTGCTGAAGCACTCCTTGATTCACTTGCGGGAAACTGTGCATCCTGAGAAAGACTTGGCGGTGGCATAGGAAGATCAAGAAGGCTGCTCCATTTTGAAGTTTTCCCATCACCCTGCTTCTTTTCTTGTTCACCAATACTCCGTCCTTCCACATGTCTTCTGTCTTTGTCACTACTACTCCCATCTTGAATTCCATGACGAAAGTCTCTGTCTTTACCATATTCACTTCTCTCTTGAGAAATACTTGTTCTAACAAAGTCACGGCTCTTATCTCGTTCATGCTCTTTATCTTTGGAACTTTCTCGTCTTCTTTCACTTTCTTTTTCATTAGAAACTCGTAATTTGGATTCCCGGTCTGAACTTCTTTCTTTCTCCCAAGACCTATGAGAGTCACTATCTCGTCTACGTTCATACTCTTTCGACCTGCTTCTTTCATATTCTCTCTCACGACTTCTATCACTTCCACGGTCCATACTCCTTTCAGAGTGTCTTCCATCACTTCGATCACTCTCCCTTCTGTTTCTATCATAATTACTTTCTCTTGGTCTTTCACTTTGTCCTTCCCTTCGCTTTTCTCCTCTTCCACTAAAGTCCTTCTTACTTTGCCAGTCAAGTGAACCTGATCTGGCAGCTGGAGAATGTTGATGAGTTCTGGCTGGACTTGGCGTTTGTCCCGTCAGAATTTTTCCACTATCCATTCCTCTGTTGCCACTAATAAATTCCCGACTGGAGCCCATGGAATGTTTACTAGATGCCCTAGGATCAGATGAGCTACTTCCTGCTCGTGAGTGGCTGGGATCTTGAGAGAAACGAGGGTTTACTGCACCAGGACTGTTTGACCCGGATGATCTAACTGATTCCATATTTAAGCTAGACTCAGGTGGCTTCTGAAAGTAAATTAAGATGAAAAATGACATTTCTATAATTGCCAATGTCCACTTATATGTTAAATATAAAATCACTACAAGTAAAATACAAATATAGTAACAATAAGAGCCTATCACAGAATAAAGTTATCAAATTCTTACCTAAATTGTTAATATATATATATATATATATATATATATATATATATATATATATATATATATATATATATATATATATATATATATATATATATATATATATATATATATATATATATATAAATTGGTAGCTATCTGACATTTTTAATACCACAAATACTTTACAAAGAACTGTTATAAAAATATAGTAATGTCTCACATCTGGATTATTTAGATTCAGCAAATGTAACCCCAATCAACTAAGTCTTTCTCTCCCTCAGTGTGTGATGGTAAAGATGGCTAATAACGTAAAGCATGATGGGTGTAGACATTCAATTCCTCCCTATTCTTAGAGAGCATCAGAGCTGCATGTCAGTTGGTGCAAGTAGGTTTATTTTGTAACAAAAAACATCCAGTAACAATATTTTTTGGGAAAAAAAAAAAAAAAAAAAACTAGTTGCTCTGAGGCTATGAGAGGAGCATGCTAATGTATATTACATACTGTTTTGCTAGTCTCATATTTGGTTCATATTTACCCATTTCTCAGCCACTCACAGCTTTAAGGTAGCTGAAGTGGACAGGTTAACTATCATCTGTACATTTCCCTGCCAAACTTTATCTATCATAAATTATATTACTTGTGTTGACGCAATAACTATTTCTATTACCTCAGGTAAAATAAGAAAAGAAAATGTAGTGATAGGAGAGGTTTAAATGGGTGAGAGTCCTGGGGTGGCAGCACCAACACTACCTTTATGCATGTTTTCTTGGTGCAAGTCTGAGGACTACATTAAGGTATCAGCAAAATGCTGTCAAAGATTTGTTATGATGTACCTTCCACCCAAAACTCTTGTTATTCAAAAGAATCCAAATGTTGTTGTAGAAACTTGAATATTTTTATCTTGTCATTATTGACAAATGTTATTTTGAAAATCATTATTGGCGATTCCCTACTATATAGTTCTTTTTGTGAGGGGACCACGCAGTTGCATATTCCAGTTTTGGTCTAGTCACTGTCGCCATTATTTTCCTTACCATGTCCTTATCCATATACAGACGCCCCCCGCCGTTCGCGGCCTCACCATTCACGGATTCGCTTATACCCGGGTAGGGTAATTGCGACACCCCCCGCCGAATGCAGATGAAAACTGGCGTATACGCGGTCTGATCCTTACTAAGTGCCGCTTTCACAGTCACTTTTGTTTGTTTTGATCATTACCTATGAGCGGCGATCGCCTCTACAGTATTTCCACGTGAAAGTGGCCTATGGGGTAGTGGTGCTGCAGAGGAAACAAGAGGTGTTGAGTGTATGTGGCAAGATGCGGGGCGGGGCTAACCCCACAGCCGCCACTACCCCAAAGGCCAGTTTCACGTGGAAATAGTATAGCGGCGATCGCCGCTCATTGGTAACGATCAAAACAAAGAGGAGTGACCATGAAAACGGCCCTAAATCCCAATATTATACATTTAAAATCCTTGATACTTACTGGGACCTGCCAGAACTGGTCCTTCTTAGAGACTCGAGGCTACTGCTTTGAGGAGTAAACAAACATGGCGGAGACTGGCAGAGGGGTAATGGGTGTAAAGTTTGTACATGCGTACTGCTGGGAACATCAACAAATGGACCAGTAAACACTCAAATTAATTAATAATATACTGAATGTATATGGATATACATATGAATATTAACACAAAGGGGAGAGACGAGAATTCACTAATACTTGATGGCTGGGTGGAAGACGGTAAACACTGATGTGCAGTATTGCCAAACTATCGTACTTATCGCATTACTTTTTTTCGTAGTTTCTGACCGATAACAACCTCAAAACACCACTCGCCTGCCAACCACCACCGCCTATGCACTCACACTCACCACAACCAACCACAGAGTGAGTGTTAAAATATTACAGTCCATATTTAATTTGTGATTATGTGTATGTAAAACCATATAACAATGCTTAGAAATGTCTTAGAAATATATATTTTTTTTATTTGATCGAGATGGTAGAACAAAACCCTATTTTCCCTATTTGATTATAGTCCTGTCGATCGCGGATTTGCGGATCTTGCGGAACCAAATACCCACAAACGGCGGGGGGCTTCTGTAGTGAAATCCAATCCTCTTATGTTAAAATTTTGTATGTGGTCTCAAATATGCTAGTGTTTCCCAGGTGACTGTCTCAGCTATTAGCATAAGTTTTCTGTGTCATTTCAACTTCTAGTATGCAATTTCACAAGGGTCTATTCCTGCTCTTTCTCACCAACATATGACATTTCTTTGAATTAAATTAAATTTCCATTACCTAAATAATAAACACATTTGAAAAATCAAAGATTTAGATTTAGTGTGAAATCTATTTAGTAAAGTTTCTTTGGTACCCACCTTTGTTATATACCATATTTGACAGTTTATAAGACGCACTTTTTTTTTTACAAAAAAATGTCCCTGAAAATCACCCTGCATCTTATAAGGTCAAAGTTCAGCTTTGGGTCACTGGCTATTGAAGTTTTAGTGCAGCAATGGCACTTGAATTAAACTGCAAACCTCTCCGCAAAGGTAAACAAGGTGGCGATTGCTTTAACAGCAACAACGGCAACTCTTTTCTAAAGTAACAACGTCTAACAGTAGTACTTACCACTACTTCATATAAAATGACACCAGTCAGGAAGAAAATTAAGTGACTTAATGCTTGTACCTAAACAAACTAGTGGACGGATGTACACCAAACCTGACAACATGCTACATTTCCTTAGTCGACAGGGATCATTGAGGTAAGACAGACATTCAAAAACTGTTTAACTTTGTTTGATTGATAAACACAAACAATATATGAATAATACTGATGAGATATCGAGAAGAAATGTTATTATTCAGTACTTACAAGTGCCTGTTTCTCCATTTTGCGCTTATCTTTTAACATTCTTACTTCACATACGTGTCCAACAAACACAGAATCACATTCAAGTTTGAAAAATGTCCTGGAATAGTACAACAACTAGACTAATAATGTAGAATAATAATAAAGAAATATGAAACACAAAATTTATACCCGTTACCCCTCTGAATGTCGCTGTCTCCGCCATGTTTGTTTACATCTCAAAGCAGTACCCTCGAGTCTATAAGAAAGACCAATTCTGGTAGGTCCCAGCAAAAATTAAGGGTTTTAAATGTAAAGTATTAGGATTTGATAAGGATCTGATTACATGTGAAACTTTAATAATGATGTGATAGTGGGGAGGGCTACGAATGTCGGGCGAAAAATCTTCACCTAAAACTCATGGTTCAAACCCGTTATTATGTTTTTATTCAAAAGCCTGCCAAAATTAGGGGGTGAGTCTTATTAGCCCATGCGTCTTATAAGCCATCATATACAGTAGTAACCCCTTCACTCTGGTAACGCCGACGTTGGCGTTCGATGGGCGTCCGACAGCGTAACCGTATGGAAAGGGTTAGTCCTCTCCTAAACCTCTTCCATTTCCTCTTAATCCTCTTCTAAACCTCTAAAGATGAAACGGAAGAGGATTAAGAGGAATTTAGAGGAGGATTGAGAGGTTTAGAAGAGGATTAATCCTCTTTCATTTCCTCTTGACCCTTTCCATACTGTGACGCTGATGTCTGCGTCACGGATGGAAAGGGTTAATGCTACTAAAACTTATGTCTCCTTAATGTGAAATAAAACATTTAAAACCTCATAAGAAGCATCATCATTTCCAATAACTTGGAATGTACATACCCCTTGAGCCCTATGAACTTTGTCTTGCATGCTGCGTATCACAGCTTCCATCTTTTCCAGCATTTCCATCCTTGGCCTGAAATGGAAAAATTTGATTATTGAGAGAGAGAGAGAGAGAGAGAGAGAGAGAGAGAGAGAGAGAGAGAGAGAGAGAGAGAGAGAGAGAGAGAGAGAGAGAGAGAGAGAGAGAGAGAGAGAGAGAGAGAGAGAGAGAGAGAAAAATCCCCTTGGATTTTGAGGATAATAATTAAAAACAAATTTCAGGGTACAAGAAACTAATACATTCTGAAACACTTAACCATCTCTCAAAACATCAACTTGGTCACTGTCCTATTAATCTGAGTCACAACAAGCCACCTTATCCAACATCATCACTTTAAGTGAGTGATATCAATTAACTACTGTACTGCATATTACATAAATTTTTAAAAATTGCCAAATGACATCTACAGGATTGTATGCACTTACGCCCTTGGTATTGGATTGGTCAGAAATCCATGCAAGCCATGCAGCCTCTCAAGCTGTCCATGGCTCGCGCCCACCTGCTGAGAGCGCATCTCAAGCTTTGAGATCATGCGTTGAACAAATGGAACATAGGAGCGCAGGTGAGCAAGCTTTTCTTGTACTTCTGAAAGTTAAAAGAAAATCTCATGAATATAAACACATTTACCTTTTATTACAATCATTGAAAGACTATAAGCTAAGAAAATCAATCATCACCATAATCTTCCCTTAAAACCAAAGGTATAGATAAAGTTGAGGGCATACTATATAGCTGTGTGTGGCCTCGGTGCTCATCTCCGTCCAATTGGCCTTTTAGCCTGTGGTGGGTGAGAACCTTAAGGGCACAGGGCAAGTATAACATCTGATTTACCACAGATTACCTTCCCCAGGCTTACCAACCTACTTAAAAGAGAGGATGAGCAGCTACACCCGCCACAAATCGACTTCGGACCTACACACCGTATTGCTGTGGGATAGGTATCCATTTTTACCTTGCATTTCCTGAGCTAATGAGTCAGATGTTCCTGCAAGAATTAAGTGTCAACTTCTACTGTGTTGCCATGAGGTAATGAGGTCCCGAGGGAGCGTCAGCACTTTCCCTGATGCAAGAGGTGGAGTATGTATTTCCTTTTCTCCGAGCTTTCACCTTCATTTTATCACATGCAAAACTGTTACAGTGTAATTTTACTGGAATTGAGCTGTCATGCCTGGAAAGTACTGTTCAAGGGAGTCAGGATAACATCCCCTATCAATACCACATGTGATCGTACTTTGCACACAAAGTCGCCCATTGTGAAGGTTCTTGCCGCAGCTCAAGATCTGCTACCTGACATCATACGTGAGTTATCATAAGCAAGCAGGTGGAAAGAAGAGGAAGACTTCCAGAGCAACAGCCACACTTCTGAAGAGGGAAGTAATCAAGAATCCTCGACATCCCCAGCTTTTACAAGACGTTGCACTTCATACCATCCAACACTGCCTGCAGAAAAACTTCATTTGCCATCCCGCACTGCCGACAAGAAACCGCTTCTCACTGACCATATGAAGAAGCAGCACATTCAATTTGCCAAGAAGTAGGCATACTGGAGATTGGCAGAGTGGAAGAAAGATATGATTTCTGATGAAAGCACATTTCAGGTGTTCCAGATGTGTTCTCCCAAGGTCCGTCACCTTGCCTCCCATACTCCCATACCCTGCTTACACAGTGCCGACTGTTGAGCACCCAGAATCGGTAATGGCATGGGGGCATTTCTCGGGTGAAGAGGGAAGGGGAGACCTCTACTTTCTTCCAACGATCTTGATGATGAACAGTGATTGGTACATTAAAGTTCTTAAAGTTCTTGCTTGACATGTTTGCTATTCACAGATGCAAATTTTTCATGCACAATTCAGCTCCATGTCATAAGTCAAGAAAGTTGAGCAAATGGGTTCAGAAGAACTGGATTGAGGTACTGGAGTGGCCTGGCAACAGTCTGGACCTAAATCTGATAGAAATTTGTTGGCATCTCTTAAAAAAAATAATAGTAGAGAAGAAAACACAGTCTCTGGAGAACCTCAAGACTAAGCTGATGAATGATTGATGCAAGGAAATGTCCTTAGATTATTTTTTAAAACTATGTGATTCGATGCCATCATGCTTCCAAAGGGTACTAAAACAAGGGAAATGTGATCCTATAATAATGTATAGCATTTCGTAAATAAACATTGTGATCTATAATGATATTTGTTTTTCTATGGCTTTTGAGGGGGAAGTCCTAAATCCATTTGCAGCAGGTATAAGTGAACTCTGCACCAACTGCCTAGGCCAAGATTTAAACCCAGGCTGACGGATTTGTAGCTAAGCATGCTTACCAATAAACCACGGAGGCACTCAAGATCAAAGGCTGCATACATATAAGTGATAGAGATAATAAAGTTACTAAGGAACACATTACACAGTAGTAATAATGAGGTATGATAGAGGCTCTGAATTAGGAAGGGTTGGCATGAATGGATTACAAGGTGGATGAATAGAGGTGAATACAGGTAATTGGCTACTCCCTAGTATCAAGACATAAATAAGGATTCAAAATATGTGATTAAGCAACTTTTACATGGACAAAAAGGTAAACTGCACATTATTGCTGTACACCATGAAAATATATGGACATTTTCTGTCTCAAAAATATAAAAATATAATAATTTCCTAAACATGAACAAAATTAACAGGATTTTTTTTTTAAATATAAAATCATACTTAAGTGTCAGGATCAGAAAATAGAACCCCACAAATAGAATGTTTATCATATGTGTTGTGTTTCTCATGCTGATCATGCTAATTAGTGTCCCAACTTATCTTAGGCCTATTGCTACTGATTACAATGGCCAACAACAAATTTATCGTCTAAGCTTTTTTAGCTGATTAGGACAATTTTGATGTGCTGAATCCAAAAATAACATTGGTTTTGCTCAATCAGGTCAACTTTTTTTATCTATCGCCACGATGTTTTTACGTTTTTCTTACACGTACAGGTATTTTCTATTTACCTATATGAGGCAAAATTCTTTCTTATTTCTTTAACCCCTTCAACACGACGATGCGTATACTGCGTCCTTGCTTACCCTGTACCATATCCAAGGACGCGCATACTGCATCCTGGCTTGCTTTTGCCAATATACGAGTTATTTTATCTCTATATTTATGCTTACATCTCAAAATTATCAATTAATTTGTTTCTTTATGTGCACCATTTAATTCTGCATGTTTTCATATATAATACATGATGATTATGTTGAGTTTATGGCTGAAAACTTGTTATATTCAATAGCAACATTTGAAATTTGGCGTGCACGGCGATCCTGAATACGGCGCAGGGCGCTGTTTTGGCCCGGCCGTAGTGAGTTTCTTTATGTGCACCATTTAATTCTGCATGTTTTCATATATAATACATGATGATTATGTTGAGTTTATGGCTGAAAACTTGTTATATTCAATAGCGACATTTGAAATTTGGCGCGTGTGGCGATCTCAGATACGGCGTGGGGCGCTGTTTTGGCCTGGCTGTAGTGAATTCTGAAGAGTTTACATGCACCAATTTTTGACTAACTGGTACTTTTCTTTTGCAGGAGAATGAAATGGATTCAGTCAGAAGATCTTGCAAAAATAAGCCCGTTGTATTCTGCTACATCTGCAGTGAATACACCGTTGTTCCTAATAGGAATCCAGTCACACGTTTCATAAAGCGTGCTTACCATGCTTATTTTGGTATGAAACTTGGTGACCAGGATAAAGCTTGGGGCGCCACTCATGGTATGCAAGATATGCACCAAATATCTGCGTCGTTGGACCAAGGGCAAGAAGAGTTGTCATAAGTTTGAAATTCCCATGGTTTGGGAGGGAGCCAACAAACCATGGCACTGACTGCTACTTCTGCGTTATTGATTTGACTGGGATCAACAGAAAGAATCAGAGCAGCCTCAAGTATCCTGATCTTGAATCACCACATCGTCCTGTAGCTCATTGTGATGAAATTCCAGTACCTGTCTTTGGAGAACTTCCTGACATTAGTGACGAAGATTCCTCCAGTGTTGAAGAAAATGAAGAAGTGGTTCTTGACAATGATGCTCCACATCCTTATTCCCAAAAGGAGCTAAATGATCTAGTTCGCGATCTCAGCTTGTCAAAGTCCTCTGCCGAACTGTTGGCATCCAGATTGAAGGAAAGAAAATTCCTCTCTGACAGTGCTCACATCACCTTCCACCGCAACAGACATCAAGAGTACCTCCGTTTTTTCTCTGAAGAGAAGGACTTGGTGTACTGTACAGATATTGCGCAGCTTCTGCACAAGCTTGGAGTGCCACAGTACCAACCTGAAGATTGGAGACTGTTCACTGACAGCAGCAAGCGATCGATGAAATGTGTTCTGCTGCACAACAGCAACCAGTTTGCCTCCATACCCCTCGCTCACTCGACTACACTGAAGGAGAAGTATGAAGCAGTGAAGTACATGCTGGAGAAAATTCGTTATGATCAGCATGAGTGGTTGATTTGTGTTGACCTGAAGAGGGTGAACTTTTTGTTGGAAAAACAGTCCGGGTTCACCAAGTACCCGTGCTTTCTGTGCACATGGGATAGTAGGGACAAGGCTCAGCATTACACGAAGAAGGACTGGCCTGTACTGGAGGAATTGGTGCCTTGCAGAGCTTGCAGAGCAAGGAACATCATAAACAACCCTCTGGTAGACAGAGACAGGATACTCTTCCTACCATTGCACATGTACATGATCAAACAGTTCACCAAAGCTCTGGACAAGGATGGTGGCTGCTTCACGTACTTGTGCCATGGTTTTCCAGGATTGACCATGGGGAAGTTGAAAGCTGGCATCTTTGATGGTCCTCAACTCCGTTAGCTCATCAGAGATCCAGAGTTTGAAAACTCAACGAACGAAGTGGAACTGGAAGCGTGGAAGGCTTCTGTTCTTGTCGTGAAGAGCTTTATTGGCAACAAGAAGGCCAGGAACTGCGCAGAACTTGTCGCCAATATGCTGACTGCTTTCGGAAACCTCGGATGCAACATGAGCATCAAAATGCATCACTTATTCTCACATATGGATCGGTTTCCTGAGAATCTGGGATAAATGAGTGACGAGCAGAGGGAGAGATTCCATCAGGACATTAAAGAGATGGAGACCAGGTATCAGGGATGCTGGGATGCAGTCATGATGGCTGATTACTGCTGGACTCTGAAGAGAGACATCCCTACCGCTGAGCATTCTAGGAGTTTGAAGAAACGGAAGTTCATGCCCTGAATTTTTGAACAATGATGACCTAATATCCAATTTACATGTACTTACCTTTATCAATGTCTACTATTCAATGTACACTAATCAATTTTTGTAACATTTAATTAATTAATTGTGTTAGAAAACAATTTTTTAATCTTAAAAGCCTATTTCGGACGAGAAATATTTACAAAAATCAACCAAAAATGTAATCGATTTTTTAAAAATTGATTTAGCACAAAAACCTGACCTGATCGAGAGAAACGGGTGCCATTTTCGGATTCAGCAGTGCAAATTTGGCCTAAATCAGTTGAAAATACTTAAGACAACTTTGCCCGCATTTCTTTTTTTTTGTAACCCAGTGTTATGAATGTTACTTTCATGTAATAGTGTGGTTCAGTAATTGAGAATACAATAAATGTTAAGATTAAACAGCCGTAATTGTGTGTGTATGTGTGGGGAGGGGGGGAGAAATTACCAAGTTGTAGCATTGGGGAGAGAAGTGATGATTCAGCCACTTTTTAAAAACATTTTTAGAAAAAGAGTTGAAGCAGCTGTTAATTTTGTTGATCTCAAAAATGTTCCTTCATCTTTAGGCTCTTTAGTTTGTTGATATCACAACAACAGCTTTTTTAAATTTTTAGGAATAGATGAAACATAAGTTATCAAACTGTCTGAACCATCCCTTTCCCTGGTGATGATTCAGTTAGAAAGGTGAGACAGTACAGACACTTGTGTTACTCAGCATAATGTTAACCCCTTCCCGGCAGCAGGGCAGATGTATGTACTACCAAAAAAATAATCGTCTGTGTATAGACATAAGAATGCAGGAGTCTACAAGAGACTGGTAGACCTGTACGAGGCAGCTCCTTTACGACGCTGTCGATTTTCATCCATACGTGTATATATAGATTCCCCGCAAGTGGGCATTCCAGATTGACGTCTATATATAGACTCTGCCGCAAAACTGAACAAACATTTGAATCTATATATAGATGTTATTTAAGTTAGATTGGTTATACGTATATTTATATATTTATATGAAGGTTTAGAGTGTAATCACTGACAGTAGATGAGTCAGGATCATCAAAATTATCAAAAAAATCAGCAACTATAACCTCAGCTACCAAAGAAGTCATTTCTTCCAGCTTAAGAGGTCTCTTTCTCCTTGACATGATAGACTATAATAATAAAAGAAAATATAAAAAAAATGCAAAAATTCCCGGTGTTAGCTGATGTGCGTAGTACATCCGCCACCGACAAAGCACAAGCGGTGACTGTCCTTGAGAGGCAATGTCAGTAAGTGTCAGGGGGTTTGAGATGCCCACTAACAATTTGTTTTCTTAATTTTGTTAGTAGTAAGGAATTGTCTATAAATAGACCATGCTACAATCTAATGTGGGCAAATGAGAGCAAACGTCTATATATAGAAGCGCCGACAAAAAGTTCCAATTTCGAAACGTCAATATATAGATCCTCCGCCGGGAAGGGGTTAATATAAAGTGATTGGATTAGCTAATATAAATGAAATGATCAATTCTAAGGCACCAATAACTGGTACCAAAAATGTAAACAGTTGATTCCTTCTGAACTTTGCAAAGTCCAGAAGGCTAAGGATTGCTGGTTTCTGGTTCCAGAGACGCAAGCCTCGCTGCTGGACTTGGTATAGCAATGCTGGCAGTGTGGCAAAGGAGATTAATCACATCCTTATTAGCATTCTTTGGATGATCCTCCAGAACTGAAGGGTTTTCTGAAGTGCTTCTTGTGACCAACAACAGACTTCTTGCAAAACTGAGGATATGCATCAGGTCCAAGAAAAATCTCAAGATGCAACCAACCAGGGCTTCATCTCAAGAAACTGAAGGACCAGGAGTGTGCTGAGGAGATTGCAGTGGCAGTCTTAAATTGGTCTGAAGTGCTTGGTACTCTGAAGGACATTGGAGTTTTGGGATGCCTTTGAAAGTGAAACTCTCAAAGCTGCTGGGGAGTGCCCTGGTATGCATCCAAAGTTTTGGAGTGGCACTGCCTCAAGGGAGACACTAGAGAATATGGAGGAAAGTCATGCTGCCAGACTGACTGAGGACTCAAGAGAAATACAGGACTCTTTAATGAAGGAGTAAAGCCATTCTGAGGAAGGATAATGAGAGGTATGTCAGAGGTCTCACTGAGGAAGCCAAGGGTTGTCTAAATTCAGACAACCTTAGACCTGTCTTTCGAACTCTGGAAAAAGCTCCGCTCCATATCCACATTTCAGATGAGTACTATCTGAATGACTAATTGGCAGATAGTATCAGATGCGGATGGGTACCACACTCATTGGGCTGAGTACTTTGGGCAGTTGAGCATGGCACAACCCACAAATGAACAGCTCCCTCTGGCTGGGATGCACATGTCAATTGCTGATCCACTAATAGACGAAACTCCACCCTCTCTTGCAAAGGTGAGAGAGGCTGTGAAGAAACTGTTGGGTGTAAAAGCAGCTGGGGTCTGTAATATCAGTGTGGAGATGCTGAAAGCAGGGGATGAAGCCATGATCCATGGGTTGTATGTAGTGCTAGCTTCTGCATGGCAGTCCAGTGCCATTCCTTTTGATTGGAGGGACCAACAGCCTCAGGACTGCAATAATTACCATGGTACAGCAGGCACGCCTACCACACGTCTTCACACTACGCAACGCACCTACTACACAAGGACCGCAGCCACAGTGTGTGTGTGTGTGTGTGTGTGTGTGTGTATTTACCTAGTTGTGATAGGAAAGGAACTACCCTTGTACTGTCCCATCTTTGTATTTACTATTATCTAACGTCCTTGAATTCATGAATTATCTTTGCATGGACCACATCCTTCTCTAGGCAATTCCAGGCCTCCATGTTTCTTTGTTCTTCTTAATATCTCTTCTACAGGCAACTTTTACATTTTCCTTCCATAGCCTCTTGAGTCTCTTGTATCCCATGTTATTAGATCTTCCTCATTCACCTTTTCCATCCCATTCAGCACTCTATACACCTCCATCAGATCTACTCTCTCAACTTATGTTGTCTCTTAGTCTTGGAACCAACTTTGTTACTGCCCTCTGAATCCTCTCTAATTTCCTTTGTACTTGACAACCTCACTATTGCTGCATATTCCAACTTTGGGTGTATCACTGTCACAATCAATTTCTTCATCATTTCCTCAAAAATATTGAAATGCTACTTTTATGTTCCTCACCAGGTTGTATGTCTCACCTACAATTCTGTTTGTGTTTCACTGGCGACAAATTATCCGATAAAATTACTTCCAAATCCTTTTCCTTTGACATTTTCTAAAAGCTTTCATTTCCCATTGTGTAGTTACCTGAAATTCTCTTCTCACTCTTTCCAAATTCCATCATACTGCACTTTCTGGTGTTAAATTTGATTTCATATCTACAACTCCCCTCCCATATCCTGTCCAGGTCCTGTTGCAGTGCTTGACAATCTTCTTCACTTCCAACCTTCTTAAGTAACTTGGCACCTTCAACAAACAAACTCATATAACTGTTTACTCCCTCCGCCATATCATTAACGTCGCGAGTGTGTGTGTGTGTGTGTGTGTGTCACTTTCCTTTCTCAAAGCTAACTGTGTACTTGAGGCACTGAATGGATAGTTTGTATTATTGACTGGTGCCCCAATCCTTGATATATTATTTGTTTTCAAATGCAATTACAAGTGAAGAGTTTCATCAGGTCTCTACTGTTGCAAACATTTATTTAGTCCTGCAAATTTTATGAAAATCTGCAAAAATAGTTACTTCTTTCAGTGATCCCAGCTCTGTTTAATTGTTAAATTAGATTAATAAGGGGTAAGACCAAGGAACACAAGCCCATCCTATCTATATATCTATATATCTATCTATCTATCTATCTATCTATCTATCTATCTATCTATCTATCTATATATATATATATATATATATATATATATATATATATATATATATATATATATATATATATATATACCCGGTATATATATAATTCTAGGTTAAAAGTGATGACAATGGGATACATACCCATAACTAAGTATATTTTTCCCCTTGCTTACCCTGAAAGATTTTGAATAAATGCTTCAGTAATGGGATTTTGTTAGTTACAATCCACAGTTACAATCCACTGACCTTTAGATTTTATCTTTTTTCATAGGAAAATTTGTGTACATGTGTAAATTACAGTATAAAAAAAAATTATCATGAATGTCTTAGATTTTCTCTCTCATTTTCTTAAACTGAAACTGACTTTCCATTTACTTTTGCCAAGTGAGATGACTAAAAACAAAGAGTAAATTGCAGTAAAGATTATTGTACGTTATCCAGAAATTCTTTCACTGAAAGTTCAAGTGGACACTTTACCCTTTGGATAATCCATCTTGAATGGGTGCTTCTGGAATTCTTTCCGCTTCTGAAATGTGAGAAAAATAATTCAGCTAAACAATGGAGACAAAGTCAATCTAACATAAAAATGTCCAGATCACATAATGAAACAAGCAAATAAGTATGGTGGATGCATGCAAACCAATTACTGGAGAAGCAATAAATGAAACCAAACAGCTAAGGTGAGAGTGTACATGAAAGATAAAACAACTAGTAATCAAAACTTTTGACTATCAAAGACATTAGCTATCTAACGGTTGGCAGAAGATTACCAACACAAAATCTATACGCATGAGTACTTTTATGTATTTGCACACCATCCAAGCAACTCAGACAATCCCAAGGTTTGTCGACAGCTGGGTCCTACTGAATATCAATTGACAATTAAATGCATGTAAAACATTTTAGTGCAAAAACTGAAAATGCACAATCATAAGTAGACTGATTGCAGCAAACTTACAAATTTCCACAAACACACTCGTAAGTAAACCCTACCTAATAACTGCTGTGCAATATCAGAACAACACTGTGGATTAAAACTAAATAGTGCCAATTTTAATGAAAAATATGGTGAAAACAACCCTCAAATTAATGTCAACATGTTAAAGCTACAATTTACATTTAAGTATCAATGAACATTTCAAAGATTAGCAAAGATAACAAGCAACTGTCACAACATTATGGCCAATGAGCTGTTCTAAACTGAAACTCACCCAACAGATTTCCATTAGACTACAGAAAGATATTAAATAACCAACTTAAATACATTGCAAAGAATTCATGAAGTCTCTGAACTTTAAATACCTAAGATAAATAAAGAGATTAAGAGGTAGCTCCAGAAAGTGGGAGGTACCAGACCCTTTGACTGCAAGCAGTCCAGTAAACCTTTATTACAATTGGTAGCATTATACTAACAAATTCATTCTGCTCATCTTCCTGATTTTAGTTCATATTAAGCAAATACACTTAAAACTTAATATATATCAGGTAATTTCAACATTTATCAGAAAACCTACTTTTCAGTTGTAATACAACTTTCGATCTAAAATATATATATATATATATATATATATATATATATATATATATATATATATATATATATATATATATATATATATATATATCATCCTTGATGGCCTAACACAACCACAATCTCTATTATGTTTGATACTGAGCCATGAGTTACTGGTTCTTTCCAATGATGTCTTCCTTTCCATTTAGAAAACATACAATCACCTACCACTCGTCTGTGCAAATGGTCTTGGTGAGCATTGTGCATAGCGACATAGCATTAGACAAGTTTAGAGCACAATACAACCCAGCAAACAACTCAGTGCAAGGATTCCATATGCTTGAGGCATCACTGTCTGGCTGCCTTGTTACTGGCTCATGGGCCTTGGCATCATCGAACACTCGTAAGCCCGAGTGGCCTACTGCAGAACACACACTGGACCTCCACGTAAACACAATATCAAGTCAGTGATATGTCTTTTCAGTTTGTTCACTGCAACAATAACGCGAACTGCCACGAGAATATACAAGGATGTCTCGATTTTCAAAGGCCCCAATGTTCCATTGTTAATTTCATATCAATATGGCCACCCCTTTGCAATGGTAGCGAATAACAAGCCAAGAAAAAACCTTTCCTATACAGATATCGTGGCACATTCCACATATGTTACTTGTTCTACTGGTTCCCCAAAGCTCTTATAATATCTGGGCCCACACATTGCGCGATATTATATCCACTTAACGCACTGATGGCCAACACTCACAGTAAGGAGAGAGCGGTTAAGGTGTCATGATGCTCGGCAAGGCTTGCTTGTGTGGCCGCCAGAGGCCCCGCGCTGCCTCGCCTTCCCGCCGGCGGCCATTTGCACCACGGGGTAAACAAACCCGGGGAGGCGAGGGCGGCGGGGCGGTACGGGGCGAGGAGGGGCTGTGGCGCCGCGGAGGAGCGGAGTGTGGGCGTGAGCAGAAGAGAGGCCAAGGGAGGAGGACCTGCTAGGCGACGCGAGGCGACACAGGTCAAAAGAAGAAGAAGAAGGTGTGTAGGTGCCCCGCTGCCCCGCCTCCCTGACCCGAGCACTGCTCCAGCCGCTGAGCCCCGGGGGGCGGGGCGGGGCGGGCCACTAGGGCATAAGCCTGCTGGAGTATTCTTAAACGTCTCGGCGCCTCAGTTCGCCCGTTTGAAAGCCTCTCGGAGAAGTTGATAAGCTTTTCATGTAGTGCCTTGTGTTCTTGGTGATAGCCGTACACGACCTCTACATCTTGATCGGGAAAATCACTCACGAAAACACGGTCAATCTTCTCTGTGGCCTTGGGAAATAGTCGTAATGGGAGTCCGAGATCTTTAGAAATACGGACCATGACTCGGGCCAGAACCCAAACTAGCACTTCTCGGCCAAGAAGGGTTAGATTCTGCAGCTCGTGATGACCCGCCACCCCCGCCAATACGTGTGAGGTCAAGGCACACGCTGCCCCATAGGCACAATTGATGTGTAAAATGAAAATGGGTAAATGTTACACGGAATTGTGAGTAAGGTGAATTTTTGGTCCAGTATGGAGTTGTGTACATGAGTATAGCATTACTAACCATTGAAGCCGTCCATTATACCGAGCCGCCACATATATGGAAATAACTTTACAATACCTATCCAGGAATTTGATAAAGGAAGAGTTCGACATCCTCAACAAGAGACATGCACATGCCTACTCTGTCTACTGACTTTCATATAAGAGGACCAAGATGCTCAGCTTCAGCAACTCAATACAGCATTGGTAGGGCCCTGTTAGTATTGACCACAGGAAGAGGAAACTTTAATGGCTGTCCCTTGTAGCATGCTATTCTCAAACATCAACAAATGTTTTCCATAAAATTGTCTAAATCATCATGCCCAATTTGAAAAATGGTAATGGTTAATCTGGCTCTGCCACCTTGTAATACCATATACACCTTCATATTAATGGTTGAAAATACACTTTAACTATCATAATATGAAGATACACATGGCTAGAAACCAACTTAACCATAGCAAATCTAACAACCATGCCAGTGTCACCATTGTGTAGGAGACAGTTGGGGTGGTGCCTGCAGTTTGGGGTGCAGCAGTTAGGTTTGGTTAAGTTTGCTTAGATTGCATGGGTTATTTTCTAACCATGTGTGCCTTCTTATTATGGTTAAGAGCATGTAATTTTGCCCTTCAATTCATAATATGGTGTATATGGTACGTTGAGGTGGCAGAGCTAAACTACACATTTACCTGAAATTATTAACTTTTTTTTTTATCATACACCGTACAATAGATATGGATGAGGACTATCAGTAGGACCCAATAGGGTCTTGCAATGAGCTTGACCTGACACCTTGTGGCTGTCTTGGAACTACAAAAATATGCATGCAGAATTTGTAAAATGATTTTTCTTACAAGTATTTTGTTAGTATTTAGAATCACGTATTTTTCTCATAGCTATGGTATAGAGACAATTAACCTAATAGTAGCACTTAAGGAATGGAGAAACACAAGAAAGAGTGAATTAAAATATATATTTTTTCCCACAGAAACAATCGTCACATGCTATGTGTTGTTCTTTTAAGTTCAATACAGTGAATGTAATATTATAAGATGCTAAAGATGTATGTATTATGATTTAAATTAGAAATATGAAATAGCTTTAATGCTTGCTTCTGGGAGCGTACGATATGTTTTGCAACAGTGTAAACAACCTCTCGCACTCTGATTGGAGAGAGAGAGGAATGCATCGTGTGTGAGGCAGGGGCGTTCCAGCCGGAGGAAATGTTGGGTGGCAAAATTTTCAACACCTTCCACCACTACTTTAAAGAAAGTGAAAGCATAACACCATTGTTTGACTTGCTTGCCCTCTCTTTTCTTGAATGAAGGAAATATTTATCCATAAGCCCCCATTGATGCATTCCTATGAATCACTGGATGGAGTGTTGCAGAATATATCATTGAATGTGTTTTATTTTGTCATTTTCATTATAATATCATGAATAACCTACAGCACTGAGAATTTTTGGTGTAAACATAATATTGACCATTACAACTCTGATATGTTGACAGTTTGGTACAGAAAAATGTCACTTAAGCCTAGTTGAACTCAAGAGGTCTGCAGGTTTGGAGCTGATAGAAGTTCCAAGAGGGCCACTGGGTGGCAGATAGAGTGAGTTCACTGCAGGTCCCTATTGTCATATTCATGATTTGTTTTTTATCCATTTGCACTATAAATGAGGTCTCAAAATACTTGTATGAATTAAAGTATCAAGTGAAAGAAAAATCACCAAAAATAGGAAGTGGCAAAAAGGAAATAATTATCTAATTAAACTTGACACATCTAACCAAAGCTAATAACAGGGTGGGGTTCACCCCCCTGGCTCTTCATTCAGCAATTTCAGCAGGAAATGCTCACAAAAAAAGATGAATATTATGACAAGGTATGTCAGAAAAACGTGTAAAACTCTGCTGTGCAATGGATTTAAAACTAGATAGAAACCCTCAGAGGTAATCTCATAAAGTGCTATAAAATCTTTCATAAGTTCTCAGTCATTGACCCATTAGACATACTTACATTCCATGGTTACCACCACCAAGGGTCACAGTTTTAAGCATCCAAACTATATTTTTAGGTTTAAGGTAACCTTGCCTCGCTCATCAACAGAATGCAGACATGGGTATTTCAGTGTCAGGAGTATAGAATACTGCAATACTGCCTAACAATTTAGTCAGTAAACAGTGTCACTTACGTTAAGTTTTGTCTCCACCAGTCTCTTGGTGAGTATTCTTCGCCTACATTGACCGACTTAGCTCCACTCATATATATATATATATATATATATATATATATATATATATATATATATATATATATATATATATATCTATATATATATATATATATATATACATATATATATACAGAAATTTAATTATTCTGCGTGGCATGTGGAATCATAGTTGAACTAATTAAACATACATCAACTTTGCTTAAGATAATTACCATATGATAATCCATAGGAGATAAAATGGTTAATATAGAGCAAGATAGTTTTCTGTTTTATATTTTGAAAAATCAAAAGCTAAAATACCTAGCTATGTATGCCGTTTAAATGAATATCTAAAGAATTAAAATAAAATATATCAGCACAGTATGAAAGAGTATTATATTTTCTCCTACACATGGTAATGAAATTTATCTAATAATCAATAGTGCATTAAAAGCAATATGTATAAACTGATGTTCAATATAATGGAATTGTGGCACTCCCTGCTGAAGTGAGACAAGTGACACGTACAAGTAAACAAGAAAACTGCAGTTGAAGTTAGTTGAGCATTGCTTGTCTTTGCTGTAAATCAAAATTCGAGCAGTAGCGAGGCAATCAACATGCTCAAGAAAACGAGCTTACAGCAACTATATTAATTTGAGGATATCATTGTTGTTTCACTGATGCTTTTGCCATAGTTTTCTCTCTGTGTAGACACATATTTTTTCCGCAGAATATGCTTCTCTTTTTCCCAGTTTTTCTATCACTTTCCTTCCTAACTTTTTTCCAAACACCAGAGGGTGAGGCAATGCCTTCATCATCTCTTGAAAGACTCTGCCATGGAAACAAATAAATTCTAAAATAAGAGCAAAAAGAAGTACAAGAGCATGGTCTGGTGTAGAGAGAATATTGGAGAGAGAGTAAGTCTTGCCTTATAGATGTGGTGAGGGAGAGCGGGTGAAGCCCACTGATTGGCTGAGTCGCGTAACCTTGAGCTGCTGTAAGCTGATTGGTTGATCATCTCTTGCTGGGGTTTGCCTTACTACCACCCGGAGTCTGATCCCACTGTTGTTTCTGCACTTTTCTTAGGCATTTGTATGAAAAAATTGACCATAATGCCACACATCTTTGAATTTTAGTCTGAAAAGTTGCCTCAGAACGCCTGACTAGTTGGTCGATGCGAGGCAAGTGATATCACAAGATCAACCCCCCATGTTGCTTACCTCACTTCAGCAATTGTAGTTTAATTAAAATACATTGGTACACCACTACAGTATAACAGATATTTTGTTGTATTCCGGACTCTATACATGGTGCTATGAGGTGAGTGCAGGAAGCCAGAAGCTAGATTTTTTTATATATTATGATTATTAACATACCGATTTCATAAACGGAAAAGGTGGCCCTGCATGTTCTTGAAATGCTTCATTTGATAGCACTAATTTCCATGCCTCCATTAACCCTTTCATTGCTAAACGCTCGCAGCGAGTGTTAGGTGTATTTGCTGGTGGTGCTAAATGCTCGCTGCGGGCTCCAGCCGCGCTCAAATCTCCCGCGTATGAGAGTGTTCCAACAATATTTCTTACAACACAGGATTGCCAATTGAGTGGGTTCTCCACTAAATTTGGTGGAAAATCATATCAGCCCAGCGTGGAAAATTTTAGGACGAGTAACTGGTGGATGTTCTTGTCCAATATAGCAGCATTTTTTGCATAGCTTCACCTATCACCTGACTGATTCTTTGACCAAATAGTTGTAAATATTGCAGTTGGTAATACTACCTTGCCAGAACCTTAAGGAGATATCTGCAGTTCCCTCAATATGGCTGATCATCCCGCACACACTTATGTAAGTGTTCACATTCATCACTCCCTGAACGTGCATGTACGTTCGCAGGAGAGGCATACATAACCAACTCCTATAGATCTGGGCCTCCTCTTTCCAATGATGTTTTTGGTTTTTAGCTGTGATGAATAATTTTTTAGATATAGAGGTTAAGAGATCCCCCATTGGGCTGCCCGACTGCGCCTGAGGGGATAGTAGTGTCCCGCACCACATGCAAAGAAAGGGTTAACTGCAATTACACAGGTACTATAGTAACAGTGCCTGTGTCTGAGGTGTGTATTATTGTGCTATGGCAATTTTGTGGATGATATGAAAGCCTATACCTCTGTGGAGCAGTGGTTAGGGTGCCTGGGTTTGAATCCTGGCCCAGGGCAGTCGGCGTGCAGTTCACCCAGCTGTTCATCCTCCCTTTTGAGTTTGTTGATAAATGGGTACCTAAGGACTGGGAAAGGTAAACTGTAGCAGTCTTGGACTTCTCATGTTATGGGGTAATGGGTTCTCACCCACCACAGGATCAAAGAGCCAATGGTATGGAGATGAGCACCACAGCTACACACAGCTATGGTGCCTGCACCCAACTTTACCCTTAACCCTTTCCTTGCGTGCGGTGCGGACGCGACTATCCCCTCAGGCGCAGTCGGGCAGCCCAATGGGGGGTCTCTTTTAACCTCTGTATCTCAAAAACTATTCATCACAGCTAAAAACCAAAAACACCATTGGAAAGAGGAGGTCCAGATCTATAGGAGTTGGTTATGTATGCCTCTCTTGCGAATGTACATGCACGTTCAGGGCGTGTTGAATATTAACACTTACGTCGGTGTGTGCGGGATGATCAGCCGTATTAAGCGAACTGTGGACATCTTTTCTTCAGATTCTGGCAAGGGAGTATTGCCAACTGCAATATTTACAACTATTTGGTCAAAGAATCAGTCAGGTGATTGGTGAAGCTATGCAAAAATGCCACTATATTGGGCAAGAACATTCACCAGTTACTCATCCGTAGAGTTGCCGCGCTGGGCTGATATGATTTTCCACCAAATTTAGCGAAGAATCCACTCAATTGGCAATCCTGTATTGTGAGAATTAGTGTTGGAACACTCATACACGGGAGATTTGAGTGCGGGAGGAGCTCACAGCGAGCGTTTAGCGCCACCAGCAAATATGCCTAATGCTCGCTGCGAGCGTTTAGCAATGAAGGGTTAATAGCTACTACATGTAGGAAATAGTTGCCAATATCAACATCATGAAGGCTTTAATGACAAATAATGTTAATTATAGTTTATTTTGAGTTTCTTATTTTTAATACTGTGGCAGATAGCTGCTTTGTTAATTTATAAGGTCACTATAATTATTAAAGCCTTGGTGCTGCCTTCTGCAGAGAAAAGTATTACAAAATAGCTGTCTGCGACATTATTAATAGTAATTAGAAACTCAAAATCAACTATAATTGATGTTATTTGTCATCACTGCCTGCATGTTATTGATACTGGCAGTTGTTTCCTATTAGTAGGGTATCATATATTATCCACAAAATCGAACATGCCATGGGACAGCAGTTTGCTAGAGCATGATAATTCACACCTCTGACTCGGGTGCTACATCTATAGTGAGGCCTTTGTGTACGGGAGTTATATTAGTATGTAAAAGTTTACATTTGCACTGCCATGACTGCTCAGGCTTCTGTGAGAACCCATAGCATCATAATCTTGATGTAGGTTGCATACAATTTAAGCTATAAGGCCCCTTTCACATGAGCGGCAGCCACATGCCCTTTCACATGAACGGTTTCTGCCGGAGCGGCAGCTGCATGCCCTTTCACACGAACGGTTTCTGCTGCTCCGGCGAGCGGCAGCCGCGTGGCACCTGACAGACAACTATCCCTCGCCGCATGCGGCAAACATCGGATGTGTGAAGGCGCCCATAGCAACACATGACCACCGAAACCGTCGTGCGGCATCTGCCATTGCGGTCTTGCTGGCAGTCCGACAGGGTGCGGCTGCCGGAGTGGCAATGCTGGCTTCATGTGAACGCACCCATAAGAATCAATGTAAAGCTAAACTGTCTGGCACGTGCGGGAGCGGCAGAAACCGCTCGTGTGATAGGGGCCTTAGATGCAAAATCTTGTAGTTGAATCTAGCTGTTGAAACCAAGGGTAGCCAACCAAGTGAGTAACCTGTACATGTAGGAGTTACTGGTGAGTCTCATTCGTGTGGGTCCTCCATCAACAGGAACATTCTAGATAAAAAAAATTTTACCAAGAGGATGGGGGAATCCCATATCTGTAGGTATGTCAGCCCATCATGAATATAGAAATTAAAATACTTGAATGCAAAATACTAACAGAGTACTTAGGGCACACACCAGCAATAACTCTTAAGTGGTGTTATTGATATCAAGCAATCATTTTGGAATGCTGTCCACTTAAAAGGCGCCACTGCAAAAAAACGATGCCTGGGGCTGGGGCCGACCAACAGGTTCCAGGAAAAAGACCTTACTGGTGCCATAGGCCAATTATATAAAAAAGAAAAAGCAAAAATTGAAGTAACTGCCAGGTTATGTGAATCAAATCTTATTTACCAAGTCAAGTTTCTCTCCAACAAGTTATGTCATTCTTAGCAGGTGTCACCAGCGACCATGTCACAGGGCCCATGAAGCTTGAAATATTCTTTCAATTATCCTAAATTACCTGTCTTTCTCTGGGGCTTGACAATTACATTTCAATACAATGAGTGACACTGTTGTTAATAAAAATGTAGTTGATCATTCTCGTTCTTTTATTTATTGGTAAACGAGAGAAAATATATGACCGATGCAAGGTTCTCCTCTTTAAAAATCTTTTCTACATGAAAGTCTTGCGAAATCAAGCAGCATTGATCTTTTAAAAAAATATATTTATATTACAATATTAACCGAGTACCTGCTGTGGGTGTATCAGTCTCACACCTTTGGCAGAATTTATCAAAAACATTGGGGCGTCAAATATCTAGACAAACTGTAGCATCCATTGTTTGATTTCTCTGGGGGACACTGACTTCGGCTTCCAGTGTAACACTCCGCCCTCAACCTCTGCCCTTAAACGCCATCACCATTTACTTCCCACCCTTTTCATTGCGGCAGGCATCCACCCAAGGATTTGGTCCACCCCAAACAAAATGCAGCAGTCATTTGAGGGCAGAGTGTAATATGCTGGTAGCGGACCCAAACACCTGGCCGTCCTAGTTTAGGGGAGGTGGGTTGTCGAGATGCTTGACTTCTTAGTGTTTTTGATAAATTCCATCAAAGGCAAGACTGATACACCCAAAGCAGGTACTCAGCAAATATTGTAATACAAGTAGAATTTTTTTTTAAAGTTCAGTTCTGCTTGATTTCGCAAGGCTTTCATGCAAGAAAGATTTTTAAAGTGGAGAACCTTGCATCAGTCATTTATATTCTCTCATTTACCAATAAATAAAATGAGAATGATCAACTATATTTTTATTAACCCCTTCGCGCCGGATGTTCAAAAAGCCCGCCTGGCTGATATACGGCGTGCTCAGTCGCGTGCGGGAAACCTGAGCTGGCATGTATCTGCTTGTCGCCTCCGTATATTATGCTGCTAATTTTCAGTCAACATGTCACGGTCACGTCGAAAGGCAAGGAGTGGTGGTGTTGACACCTTGGTGTCAGAGAGAGAGAGAGAGAGAGGTGGGCGAGAGGTGATGGTGTCGGCGCCTCAGTGTCTGAGAGAGAGAGAGAGAGAGAGAGAGAGAGAGAGACAGCCAATGAGACTTCCTAATTTTAGACACAAGGCGGGAAGAAGGCGGTGCATACTGTAGCTCATTTTTTGTGATTGGTGGGAACAAGGATGGTGAGAGGAGCAATAGGATTTCAAGGACAGCATACGGCGTCTTTACTTAGTAACCAACACAATGTATGGGACAACTCAATAGAAGAAGAAACAGAATAGAAATATGACGCCTACATAGGCATCATCGTATATGCTACTGGGGCTTCATGATGCCTACGTAGGCGTCATCGTATTGAAAGGGTTAACAACAGTATCACTTATTACATTGAAGTGTAATCGTTACAAGCCCCAGAGAAAGACAAGTGATTTGTGATAATTGAAAGAATAGTTCAAGCTTCGTGGGCTCTGTGCCCTGACACCCGCTGGCTAGCAACTCTGAATATACCTCATTACAAATGATAACAAGTCAGTAACACAAGCATGTTTCTGGATGCATGTGACTTCATATACAACTTTTCACATATTTTAAAGCTGATTGGATAACAGCATCTATGACTATATTCATTAGTTTCATATATACAGTGGGGAAACATAGTATTAAGGTTTATTTTTATCTAAAGTATTGTGATTTACAGAATAGCCTGATTGCTACAAAGCATAAAATTTATATTCACACCATTTTACCATCACTCATGCTCTCATCTTAGTCATTTGAGTAGATTCTTAACTTCAAAATAGAATTGATAATTATATTTTTCCTTTGTTTAGTGTAATTAATCTCAATCTGCAATAAAATATGTATATGATCTTAACATTATGAGTTTTCCTGTACAGTACTTTTTTTCTACCATTTAAGAAAGCTGCTCAAGGAAAAATAAAGTCTGCTAAGTACTACTTCCACACAAAAATAGTATTCAAATGTAGTGTCATATAAATAAAATAGCATTCATACAAAAACTTCCTTGTGCTGCAGACTTGGGCAACTGATGTTAATATAATGAGTCTTCCTGTACATTATACCAGGTATTCATTATATGTGAGGGATACATTCTGCAAAAAGCTCGTATAATGTGAATTCACATATGAGGCCGTGCGAGCAAAAACGTACAAAGCGCCATTTTTTTAAATGCGGGAAATCGCGTTTAAAGTTTTGCAATGTTTAAATTATCATAACTTCATTGGTTTTTAAGGTGGACACTTCAATCAAAGACCAAAATGAAGGTTAAGGTATGTAGAATATTGGCATGTACTCAGTTATAAAAAAAAATATATATATAGGTCCGAAAAAGTAGGTTTTTCAAAAACATCCATGATGTGCAATATTAATTAACTTTTTAATATGTCATACACAGTTCATGATATTCATAATAATCCGGAACATGAAGGAAGTTACAAAACGTAAAATATACTAATAAACAATAAATGCTAAGAGTTTGCACTACGCGCTAGACGGAAAAGCTTGCACGTTTGCAGTGATGCTATTGGCGCTCTGTACATTTTCGCTCGCGACTGCTTTCTTATCTCACTTTCAACTGCGTAGGTGATAATGTAGGGTTATTTTGAAGGACTCCCAGGCCTATTTCCACTGCAGTTTTGTACAAACCGACATTCCTCGCTTATAAAGGAAGGGTCAAAATAGTGTTATACCACAAAATCGCATTTTTGGCCAGATGGCGCTTTGTACGTTTTCGCTCGCACGGCCTCATATATCGAACCTATCATACCATTAATTATACGAGGTTATGTTCCACAACACGTTTCGAACCCGCTAATTATTTATTCTGGCACCGTTTCACAATAATAAAGCACTAAAGCACTAAAGATTGCTTCCAGGGAGACACACTCAAAGTCTAGGATTTAAGCTGATAATTAGCTACCTGAGGATTAACTTTAGGATCAGAGGGAGGAAAAGGTTAATTATAGGCAAGGAAAGTGCGGGGAAACATTTGCACCCGCCACCTTGTAGTGTGAGTCAGCCACCATACCTTACCAACCAGTCGCACCAGCACCGCTACTCGCATAAAAGCGAATTTTTCTTGCATAAAATGAATGCTTGGCACATTTAGGGTAGTCGCACATGAGCGAATTCGCATATTTCGAACTTGCATATATTGAATACTCGGTGTACTTTGTTTTCTAACATTAAGAAAGCTGCTCAAGGAAAAATAAAGTCTGCTCAGTGCTACTTCCACACGAAAAAAGTATTCCAATGTAGTGTCAAATTCAGTTTGTGAGATTTCCAGATGCTGACAATGTTTGATTTACATACCATTTCTTAATTTTCATATCCATCACTCCAGTAAAAAAAAAAAAAAAAAAAAAAAAAAAAAATCCTCAGTGTGTGTGTGTGTGTATTTACCGAGTTGTGGTATATGGGAAAGGAGCTACACTCATACTGACCCATCTCTATTATAATTTAACGTCCTTAAATTCATGAATCGCCTTTGTGTGGACCACGTATCTTTCCAGGCCGTTCCAGTCCTCCACTACTTTGTGGAAAGCTGTTCTTCTTGATGTCCCTTCTACAGGCTTCCTTTTTCATCTTCCATCCATGACCTCTTGATTCTCTTGTGTCCCATATTATTAGATCTTCCTTGTCCACTTTCTCCATCCCATTCAGTACCTTATATGCCGCAATCTGATCTCTCCCTCTTCTGTTCAAGTGTTGGCAAGTTCAACTGCTTTAATTTCTCTTCATATGTTAAATCTCTTAGTCCTTGAATCAACTTTGTTGCTGCCTCCGAATCCTCTCTACTTTCCTTATATTTAGCTCTGTACTCGGCGACTATACTGTTGCTCCATATTCCAACCTGCGGCTATACTGTTGCTCCATATTCCAACCTTGGACGTATCACTGTCACAATTAGTTTTTTCATCATTTCCTCATCCAGATATTGTACAGCAACTCTGTATGTGTGTGTGTGTGTGTATATTTACCCAGTTGTATTCTAATTGTGATACACAGGAAGTAAGCTCACTCATAGAGTCCTGTCTCCAAATCTCAGTTTAACAGACTGATTTCCTATACCTAGGATATCATATACAGGTAACTCTTGATTTACGCGAGTTTGGTTTACATGTTTTTTAAATAACACGGGGTCCAAAATCCAAATAAATGTTTAATTTACACGTTTTTTTCACTTATACGCAATATTTTATGGAGTGGCCACCAGATGTCTCATGCAACTGGACTCACACGGCGCTGCGGCCACACAGCTGAGCTCAGTACAGTACCCACGATGCCACGCTACTCAACAATAGGGGTGGGCAGGTACCGGTACCAGTACTAATACCATACCGGTATCATTACCAGTACTAACAGTACCAGCTATACGGTACGGTACCGGCACCAGACTGCTCGGTACTGGTACCAATACTAGCCAGTCACTCATGGTGTCCCTCATTTCTTCCTCACACGAGTGAGGCTGAGACTGAGTGCCTGAGTGGATATCTCGGTGATATGGATATTCTCTCTCTCTCTCCCTCCCCACTGAATAAAGTGAATATTTATTTTTCGATAGAAACCTACCTCTTGTTTGATTTACATTGTTTTTGATTTACGCGACCTCTTCAAGGACACAATATTCGTGTAAATCGAGAGTTACCTGTATTATCCACAAAATCAAACATGCCATGTGATAACAGGTTGCCAGAGCACAATAATGCACACCTCAGACTTGGGCTCTGACTTTAGTGTAGCTACGACCATTCATTTATGTAAATCAAAAACATTACTGGGGCCAGTACTGATCCTGTTGGTATTTCACTTGTTACTCTTGTCAACCCTGGCATTTAATCCATTTGTGGAAAATGCACTGTGTGTGTGTGTGTGTGTGTGTGTGTGTGTGCATGACATTCTTGATACTTCTAGATTTTTGCATATCCATGTAAATATTACAATGAGACCCCATGTCTAGTGATAAGAAGACTGAAAAAATGTTGCTAGTTCTGAAACTGCTAGTTTGGGGGCAAACTATAAATACAGGTGGCCCTGAGTTACGACATATGTAACGTACTACCGCTCACACTTACGACGAGGCCAATAATACTAGTAATACTCTTAAGAAATGAGTTGACATTTATTATCTGACCTTCTTGCCTTCCTAACCGACTCCTGGTCCACTCTCTTAGCCATTCGACTTATAAACTGGCCTGCCAATCCCAAACCCTGTTTTAACTCGAGGACTACCTGTAGTAAAAATATCTACTGGAACTTTTTAGGAGTTGACTTTTTTTTTATCTTTCACATGCTTGTAACAACTAAATTTATATGTATTACTAATAACTGCTACTACATAAGTACTAACGGGTAAAGGCAACAAAAACATGCTAAAATCCTTTGATTGTGCTCGACTGAATAAAAAAGTTGGGAGTTGGAAGTGCATCAGCTTACTGAGAGCCTGCCCTGTCGCCACCATCATCACTGTCCCCCTGCACAGCCAAATGTGCAGCAGCCTCCATCAGCAACTCACTCCACTTATATTAAAGCAGTTTATGTTCATTAAACCCAATAAAGTCCTGAGGGTTGGCAGGGCTTAGCAGTGCAACAGGAGCAACATCATTCACCTGCATTCTATTGACCCATGGGTGAGGGCCCGAGCCAAATGGAACAGTGGATCAGCTAAGCCCAACATATTGGTATCCCACAAAACATAAATCAATCATTGGGGGCGTAAGTCAGGGGGCGCATAGCCTCGCCCACTCTATGACACCAAGTCCAGAGGTACCTCCAGGCAAGTCTCCTTCTCATCCTAAGTACCTCCTGGCAGGATCTATCAACTTACTCAAGCCACAAACTCCGTGGGCATCCCCTTAACCTCCTCCACTCAGAATTGTCTCTTACTGAAACAATGTGATGAGCAGGGTCAGGTTCTGGGTAGCATGCCACATGCCTGTGTAACTGGAGTTGGCATTAATGGACTATGTGGGTCATATATGTTGAGTCAGTCTCATAGAGTAGTCGCCAGCTTGACACAAAGTCATTCCAGCAATATCTCACGATTGTGTAGACATTACCAAAGGCATAAATCTGCCTTTCCAAGCCCCTATTAACCCTTTCATTGCTAAACGCTCGCAGCGAGCGTTAGGTGTATTTGCTGGTGGTGCTAAACGCTCGCTACGAGCTCCACCCGCACTCAAATCTCCCGCGTATGAAAGTGTTCCAACACTAATTCTCACAACACAGGATTGCCAATTGAGTGGGTTCTTCCCTAAATTTGGTGGAAAATCATATCAGCCCAGTGTAGCATATCTACGGACGAGTAACTGGTGGATGTTCTTGCCCAATACAGTGGCATTTTTGCATAGCTTCACCTATCACCTGACTGATTCTTTGACCAAATAGTTGTAAATATTGAAGCTGGCAATACTCCCTTGCCAGAATCTGAAGGAGAGATATCCGCAGTTCCCTCAATATGGCTGATCATCCCGCACGCACCAACGTAAGTGTTAACATTCAACACTCCCTGAACGTGCATGTACATTCGCAAGAGAGGCATACATAACCAACTCCTATAGATCTGGACCTCCTCTTTCCAATGGTGGTTTTGGTTTTTAGCTGAGATGAATAGTTTTTGAGTTACAGAGGTTAAAAGAGACCCCCCATTGGGCTGCCTGACTGCGCCTGAGGGGATAGTCGCATCCCATACCATGCGCAAGGAAAGGGTTAAGTGTCCATGTCTCAGAGCCATAAAGTAAGATAGGGAGCACAAGGTCCAGATCATTGTCCTTCCACTCAGGTATTGACAATGCCATATACTCGTGCTGAGCAAGTCCATAATACCATGGGCCAAGTCAATCTGCCCTAAGACTCCCTGGTGAGACCCACTGATGTTCTGAACTATGCTACCAAAATATGTGAAATTTTCCAAAATCTCAATTTCCTCACCACACGCATGAACAGACTGTACTGTCCCATATAGCAAGCCTCCAAACAGGCAATCAGCAGCATTCTTACCCAAGGGATCAAGCCAGTCTGTAAATCAAGAAATATTGGCACAAAAAAATGAAATCCCAGCTCCTTACCCAGTGTCCAAGACTTAAAATCCATGAAAAGCACCTGTGAGATTATAGCAAATTGAGGCACAAATCCAAGAATTTCATCTGAAACCTGTAATATTGCAATTAGGCATACTGTATGTTAAGGTAATGAAAGGTGACTCATATTTGCTGATGGTATATTTTTTAGCATATCTAAATAAAGAATTAATGAACTTTTTCCTTTTCCATGGCAAATATTTTCAAGAGGAGAGTCATCATTTGCCAATAATGTTCAGTGTAATTGTTTTACATTAGGAATGATCGAAGGTACGCTGCCTTGGACTAAACTAGTCTGTCTAGCAACATGTCTTGCAACAATAAATCTTTTAGACCATGTTATGTATTCATAATAGCAAGAAAATATTCAAAATGGTGAGTAATCTCTTTCATGATGCTACCTGAACCTTTGCAATCTATGAATTGCCTCCAATAACAGGTCAGCAGCAGTTGCAAAAGCTAGTTTAACCATTAGTTGTACCCGTCTGATCTGTACCTTCGATCAATTGTATATCACGATATTTAGCAATTCATAACATTTCATAAGTTTTTTGTTATATTATTTTTGCTGACTTTCATAAATGAATCAGATGCTTATATTTTGTATCTTACCTTAGATGCAATTACACAGACATGCGAAAATCATATTTACTGAGTGAAACCAAATGTGGATAATTAGGCAATGGCTTAAGCAGTCCTTAATATGGGTAGCACATTTACCTGCTTAAAAATATAAACAATAACAACAAAAAATATTTTCTTTGCAGCTGCAACTAATGTAAGTTATGGGTTTTTTTTCTTCAGATGTAGCAAGCTGCAGCATAAATTAGAGATGCCATTAAGAATGAAAATGTTTGCTTTTATAAACGGAGTCCAAAGGAAAAAAATGTAAATTACCTACAAACATTTATATCCTAATCCAGCATTAATGTAACTGCCTATATGAGGAAAATGTTTCATACCAAGGTATGAAAGCCGAATATAAATCTCACAAATTTACAGAACACTTAGCTTTGAAACGAAAACAATGAAGTATTTTCTACTTTACACTCTGTTTCAGGACTTCCTATATGAGATTCATTGCTGACATTTTGTGCCACTTTCTGGAAAAGTATAAAAAAGGCCACAAATAACTCAAGAGTAAGGAGTCAAGCTCAAAAAAAAAAAAAATAAAAAAAAAAAAGATGAATTTGTCTTTTTGGAACTAATCTCTGACTCCACTCTATTGTACAACTTTCAAATTAACATAGAATATGTTATTAATATATAGAACTGACTTGTACATTTTGGTACTGCATTAGTGGCCCTGATAACACATTACATATTTCAGTGTTTATGGCTATAGCTAATGCCTGGAAGCCAATATTTACCTACAATAGTACATTTTTTTAAGCATTCAACAAAACCAATGTTGTGTTCCAACGGATGTTAAATCCAGCCAAAATAATTTGCAAGTAACATACCATCGCTGCTCATATATTTAGGGCCAGAACAGGAGGCTGTACTCACATTGAGGAATGTAGATGGTTACCACATGAGACAATATATACTATGAGACAACAATGAACTGGCTAGTCTTCCAGTAAACAGCAGTCAACACAAGTCATGGCAGAGTTTACATACATGTTGCTTGGCAACACATATTTCATACATGGCACAAAGTATATGTGCCTATAAGCATGAACATCATACCTCTTTATGGATCAATTTTACATCAAAATTGAATACAAATCTCACACACACACACACACACACACACACACACACAAGAAAAAAAATACATACTATGATGTCTATCCATCAAAGAATTGCTATAATCCTTTCATTTATTTACGATCACAGATGATCATAAATACACAACACACAGACAAACAGACAGACAAGAACACACACACACACACACACACACACACACACACACACACACACACAAACACAAACACACTACAGTCATCAAAGACTCTTGGGCAATGCTTACACTATTCACTTTTTTTTAAAGATTGGAAATGAGAACTATTAACATGTAACCCAAGAAACCAGTTCGATGATCTCATGACATCATACATGATACACAACTTCTCCAGGACGACCAAAAAGTTCAGCTCTTAATAAGTTAACTAAGCTGCTTTGAACTCCTTGGTCACAATATACCTACAGTATTTGAGCTTAAATCACCTAGAGAAAACAGAATCCACAATAAACATATGAACAAATCTCTACACAACACAACTTTGTACAGTGGTTTACTTTTTACTTACATATCTAGCAAGCAGGATATTTACTCGCCTATTTCTGCATCAGCGTCAATTAGAGACGAAAGTTTCACACAGAACAGGTGCACCAGGTAAATTGCACATATGCACACACTAAAACTATAATGTGTGCATGCACACACACACACACACACACACACACACACACACACACACACAAATTCAGAATTCTAACTTAAGCACCATTATTCCACATCTTTAGCATACATTCCAAGTGGGATTTATGTTGCCAACAGTATTCTTTCAGTCAATCCCTTAGGAACTACAAACTTTACAAAAATATTTTATATTAAGTCCTTCAGTTTCACACTTAACATAAATGTATGTGGCAAGCACATATATATCACACTCAACATTTGGTTTTGTAAAAAAATAATAAACACCATCACTGTCTGACTTACATGTAATTACTTAAAAATAAAATAGTAGTATTTTGAAGCAGCACAGGTGTCACGTATCTGTGCTTCTATCACCAATTGCAAAGTTTGAATGTTTCAGATGAATGGGACTCAAAACTATAATCTTCAAGTTCCTTTGTTGCATTATACACTCAAGTAATTTGTCAACACTGATAACACTTATATCATGTCATTTACCATATAAATGTTCTAGGACCAATGTCCTTATCATTATTTGTACAATAAACGTGTTTTCTTGCAGATCACAACACTATTGTAGTTTATGTGTGTGTGTGTGTGCATGCATGTGTGTGTGTATCTATATATATATATATATATATATATATATATATATATATATATATATATATATATATATATATATATATATATATATATATATATGTATATATATATATATATATATATATATATATATATATATATATATATATATATATATATATATATATATATACACACAGACATACACACACACACATACACATACACACACGCACGCACGCACACACACACACACACACTTAACTTCAGCACTTGAGTGTCTTGAAGCATCACTAAGGATGAGGTACACCAAACTTCAATTTTACCCCATAATGCAGCCACTGACATTTCAAAACACTGCTGCTTTTGGATAAGAGTATTCAGTATATATATTCTGGCAGTATGTGTTACTTTTTCACTTATAATAATAATATTTGCACTCACTTGACTTTGAAGAAAACATTCACTGACTTGCTTTCACTACAAGATAATGTTTTGAGTGAACTCACAAAAGTTTATTGGAAGGAGCTGAGATCCAAATACTAAGAGCCAAAGAGGGAAGATTTAGTCTAAATGATCTTTGGGCTCACAACTGGTTACCTGATGTTGATGCTCAGTTAGGGACAGCCTGTGTCTGCTGGAGCCGCTCCACTTCCTCCAAGCTCAAAACTTTACCTCCTGGCAAATCTGGTAGTCCCCCAGCTTGAACCTGTAAGGAACACATATGTCTAATATACAAACAATATTTCCCTGAAAACTCATATAAAATAAACATGATTTTATTTCCATGCTTAAGATATATCATGGGTAGAAACTTTTTCAGGAACTTTTGCTTGTTTTTAAAAGTTTCCAGTTCATTCAGGGTCACCCCCATCTCACCCTCCTCATTCAGCTAACATTATGATAGTAGTGGTGGGAAATAGATAAGCAGATGGCCTGCATTTTGTCTTTGTGAATAAAAGTTTCAATCTCTCTCTCTCTTTCCTCAGTATTTAATACTAGCAGTGTTCCCACCAATAACACGAACACCAGCGACGACAACAGTACTAACATAAATATGGATATGGTACGGAGCACATTTTGTCTTTGTGAATAAAAGTTTCAATCTCTCTCTTTCCTCGGTATTTAATACTAGCAGTCTTCCCACCACTAACACGAACACCAGCGACGACAACAGTATTAACATAAATATGGATATGGTACGGGGCACTCTAGGACGCAGTATACGCATCCTCGTGTTAAAGGGGTTAAGAAAGGATAAAAAAAAATACCAGGTAAATACAGGTCCATTAGTCTAACTCCAGTTATAGGTAAGCTACCTGAGAGCATAATTAGAGACAAAATTGTGAGTTACCTTGAAAGCCACTCATTAATTGAAAATTCAAAGCAAGGCTTCTGTAACAAGTGATCCTGCCTATCAAGCCTTCTGACCTTTTATAATGACCTCTTCTCAGTTTATCAATCAGTCAATCAGTGTGGGGGTATGCCGGGGGACGCGTCGCCTCGCCCACCCTATGACACCAAGCCCGTGGGTCCTTCTGGGTGAGTCTCCATGCAAGCCCCCTTCCCAACCTGAGTACCTCCTGGCAGGATCTATCGACTTGCTCAAGCCACAAACTCCGTGGGTGTCCCCTTGGCCTTCTCCACCCAGAATTGTCTCTTACAAAGACAACCCGATGAGCAGGATCAGCTTCAGGGTAATGTGCCATGTGCCCGTATAGCCGGAGTTGGCGTTGACGGACTATGCAGGTAATATATGTCGAATCAGTCTCATGGAGTAGTCGCCGGTTTGACGCAAAGTCATTCCAGCGATATCCCATGATTCTGCTAAGACATTTATTACCAAAGGCATCAATCCGTCTCTCAAAGTCCCCATTTAGTGTCCATGTCTGACAACCATAGAATAAGAGAGGGAGCACAAGGGACTTGAAGATCCAGATCTCTGTCCTTCTGCACAGGTATCGACAATGCCATATACTCGTGTTGAGCGAGTCCATATCACCGTGGGCCAAGCCAATCCACCATAAAACTTCCTGGTGAGACTCACCGTTGTTATGAACTACACTACCAAGATACGTGAAACTTTCTGAGATCTCAACGTCCTCGCCACACGCATGAACAGACTGTATTGTTTCATCTAGCAAGCCCTCAAACATCTGTTTGTACCTTGGTCTTGGCCCAGGAGACCTGAAGTCCCATGGGCTTCGCCTCCTCATACAGTGCCTCGAGAGCCATCACCAAAACCTCCAACGACTCTGCCAGGATTACTGCATCATTGGCAAAAACAAGGTCAGTGACCCTGGTATTGCCAAGAGATACTCCACAATGACTCTGGTCAACAACTCTGCCCAGTACCCAGTCCATACAAATTTTGAAAAGTGATGGGGCAAGAACACAGCCCTGCCTCACTCCTGCATTCACAGGAAAGAAGCTGGACAGCACTCTCTGTCCTAGAATACAGGCCTAGTCAGCAAACCAACAGTCCTCGCAGGAATCCCACAGAGTCACAGAAGATCCCAGAGTGCCTCACGATGCACTGAGTCAAACGCCTTCTTGAGATCAACACAGGCTGCAAGCATACCCTGTGGAAATTCATGTCGGCGCTCCACCAGTACGCGAAGCTCTAGGATACAGTCAGTTGTCGACTTACCAAATGTGAACCCAGACTGTTCAGGTCTCTGCAGCCTGCGAATTTGCATCAAAAATAGATGGGCAAGCACCCTGCCTGGCACACTGAGCAGTGTAATACCACGATAGTTGTTGCGGTCCTGTCGATCCCCTTTCCCTTTCCAGATAGGGATGACCAGCCCCCTCTTCCAGTCAGGAGGATTGATACCAGCCTGCCGCCATACAGCAGTCAAGACCGCATGCAACCCATGGATCATGGCCTCACCTCCAGCTTTAAGGAGCTCCGCATTGATATTACAGGTGCCACGTGCCTTTCCACCCCTCTACTTTGCCACAGCCTCTCTGACCTCAACCTCAATGGGTAGATCAGCATCCGCCACCTGCAACCCAGCAACTGGAAGCCGCCCACATGGAGGGTCCGCCATGTACAGCTGCTCAGAGTACTCAGCCCAGCAAGCCCTCTACCCATCCATGTCCGACACGAGGCAGCCGTCAGCTGTTCGGATAGTGCTCGCCTGAGAGAGACTTGGAGCGGAGCTTCTTCAGGGCTCGGTAAGCAGGTCAGAGGTCATTCGAATTTAAATGGCCCTCGACTTCCTCAGCGAGACCCCTGACATACCTCTCCTTGTCTCTTCTCAGGAGAGCTCTAGTCCTACATGACAGAGCCCTGTATTGGTCCTGATTCCCAGCAAGTCTGGCAGTGCAACTCTCCTCAATATTCTCCAGCATCTCCACCAAGGCAAAGATCTTGGGTGCTCTCCAATGCACTCCTTGGCAGCTTGCAGTCTCACGTTTGAAGGTATCCCACAGTTCTACAGGGTCCTCCCAGGTGCTGAGCACATCGAACTGATTTGAGACAGCATACTCCTGAGCACATGCCAGGTCCTTCAGCCTCTCGAGATAGAATACAGTATTGTTGCATCTCAAGATTCTTCTTGACCTGACATGAAGCTTGAGCAATGCAACAACTAGCCTATGGTCAGTTGCAAAGAACTCAGTAGTCCGGGAACCCTGCAGTTCTGAAGGATTCTCCAACGAGTACTTATGAGGATGTGGTCAATCTCCTTAGCTACCCCTCCAGCATCACTATACCAAGTCCAGCGAGCGCTGCAGCTGTGGTCTCTGGTACCAGGAAGCTGCACTTCTCAACCTTCTGGATTTTGCAAAATTCAGGAGGAGAGAGCTGTTAATGTTCCTGGTACCAGAACCATGGGGACCAACACGTAGCTCAAAGCCAACCCTGTCAGTGCCAGTAGTAGCATTGAAGTCGCCAAGGACAGTGAGTGTGTCCCAGGGAGTTTATGACGTAACCAAATCATTGGACGTAGTCTATCCATGCCTCAAGGACCTGGATCTCAAAATCATGTCAAACCTCAAGTTCTCACAGCATTTTTTTTTTTTTTACAGTAAACAGCTCAATGGAAAAAAAAAAAAAAAAAAAACTGCAAGTCACTTCTACATAAAAAAGAGCTGAGAACAGAAGCCAAAAGAGAGGTCAATTTTGGGAGGAGAGGTGTCCTAATACTCTCCTCTTGAATCAACGCAGCTGATAAAGTGAACAGAATGCTAGACTTCATTAAAAGAAACTTTTTATTCAAAAATAAAGCTGTAATACTTCTGCTTTACAATAGTTTAGTCAGACCCCACTTGGAATATGTGGTTCAGTTTTGGTCTCCACCATGCAAAGGACATCGTTAAATTAGAAGATGTTCGACGTCGGGCAACAAAAATGATCCCTTCCTTGTGCAACAAATTTTATGCCGAAAGTCTCTCAACTCTTCATCTCCGAGGAAAACTGATCGAAAGTTTTAAAATACTCAATGGCTTTACGAATGTGGACAAATCAAAATTGTTTATGACTGATGACACTTTGCAATCAAGAAATAATGGCATAAAACTTAAATGTAAACAGGTAAATTCAGACTGCACCAAATTTTTCTTCACCAACGTTGTAGTGCAAGAATGGAATAAGCCCCCACCTTCAGTGGTCCAGTGCAACACAACTGACTCCTTTAAAAACAAACTTGACTGACACTTCTTTCAACTTAATATTAACTAGAGTAGAAATGCAGTTATGGAGCTATCTGATTAATGTAGTCACTTAGGATTAACCCTTTCGATGCTAAATCCTCGCAGCGAGGACTAGCGCAACTTGCCAGTGGTGCTAAATCCTCGCTGCGAGTTCCAGTCGCACTCAAATTTCTCGCATGAGAGTGTTCCAACAATATTTTTCACCCCCACAGCATTGCCAATTCAATGGGTTTTCCAGTAAATTAGGTGTAAAATCATATTATCCTAGTGCGGAAAATCTACGAACGAGTAACTCGCACATGTTCTTGTCCAACATAGCGGCATTTTTGCATAGCTTCACCTATCACCTGACTGATTCTTTGACCAAATAGTCATAAATTTTGCAGTAGGCAATGCTACCTTGCCAGCACTAAATGTAGAGATCTCCGCAGTTGCCTCAATATGGCTGCCCGTCACGCACGCACTGACATAAGTGTTCACAGGCAACACCCCCTGAACGTGCCTGTACGCTTGCAAGAAAGGCATACATAACCAGATGCTATAGATCTTGGCCTCCTCTTTCCAATGGTGTTTTTGTTTTTTAGCTGTCATGAATAGTTTTTGAGATACACAAGGTTAAAAGAGACCCCCTTCCCCCCGCTGGGGTGCCCGAGTGCGCCTGGGGGGGATAGTCGCATCCCTCGCCATGTGCAATGAAAGGGTTAAGGACAGACCACCTAGTCTGGACCATAGGGTCTGTGTGGTCTGAATTTCTATGCAAATATATATATATATATATATATATATATATATATATATATATATATATATATATATATATATATATATATATATATATATATATATATATATATATATATATATAATGCTAACAGTGATTATAAGAAGAAAAAGAAAAACAAGAATGATAAATTAAGAACGACTAAATTGAATCAGATTAGAAAAGAAGACAATCAAGGAGAGAAATGCCTCCTCCTCCTCCTCCTCTTCACTCCCACTTCATCTCTCTCTCTCTCGCTCTCTTGATACTTACCTGTGACATAATATCTCGACCAAAGAACTGGGCCAAGTTGACAGGTGAACTGCGATGTGAATTACCTCCCATTGGCATGATTGGGACATGCAATCCACCATCTGAAATTTACAAAACACTCAATTATCATGGTAATCAATCAATGCATTAATTTCCTGTAGTGTGAAAATTAAAGTTCTATTTAAGTCACACAATTCCAGAGCTAAATTTTTCCAAAGCCAACTTATAAAGAACTAATTATCTATGTACAACTGTTCCCCCTTATTAGTGGGGATTTGGGGACAACCCCCCTCGCGAATAGAGAATTTTCACGAATGTTTGGTGCAACCTCAAAACAAGCCAGTAGACCCCCTAAAACCACTGAAAGCAATTTAACACATAAATCACACCTAGGCTAATAAACCATTTCCATTACCTGAAAGCAGTATAAAATATCACAGATAGCATCATTCATCAGCTATAAGTACTATGACCTGTAATATTGTAATTTACATAAACTTCTTACAAATATGTAGTCATTAAAATCTCACTTTACTTTTACTGACAACAAAGTCTCTGCCATTTTCTTTTCCAACATCAGGTGCTTAACCCCTTCACTCCGGCAACGACGTTCGACCATGTCACCGTATGGAAAGGGTTAGTCCTCTTCTAAACCTTTTAATCCTCTTCCATTTCCTTTTAATCCTCTTCTAAACCTCTTAAGAGGAAATGGAAGAAGATTAAAAGGAATTTAGAGGAGGATTGAGAGGTTTAGAAGAGGATTAATCCTCTTCCATTTCCTCTTGACCCTTTCCATACTGTGACGCCGACGAAAGGGTTAAGAATACCATACCATGCAAATTATTTACTAATGAATTCTTCTTTCTATTAAAATCAGGTATTAAAAATATGAAAAAGGAAAAAAAATGGATAATTAAAAGCAACTGTTCAGTTAATAAACATAAGTAGGCCATGTCAGTGGTAGGGCTGGGCAGGTACTGGCATTGGTACTAATGAACCCTTATTTCTTGCACAATTCTCTTGTTCATTACCACTATTCTACAGTTTTGGTGCCTAAAATGAAATTTCTAAAGCTATCTTAAATTATTATCTGTTCATGTATTATGGGAGGTGCTCTAGGGATGTGTACTTGTGAATGATGAACAACTCAACTGCTGTTCTGTAACCATGTATTTACCTATTTGTAGTATACAGGGCCTGAGCTCAAGCTCGGACAGTCCTGTCTCCCAATCTATATTTGTCCAACTTTTCCTTCATTTTATGGACACTACCTGCTTCAACAATGTCATTGTTTAGTCCATTCCATATATCCACACTCCTTAATGGAAAACTGTACTTCTTTAGGTCTTTCAAACAAGTCCCTTTCTTAATTTCTTGCTGTGTCCTCTCAGTTTCCTCCTCCCTTCCATCTCGTTTAAATAATTTCTATCCAACACGTCCGTTCCACTTGTATTCCTGTACAATGCTATTAAGTCTCCTCTTTCTCTTCTTTCTTCGAGTGTTGGAAGGCCCAGTTCCTCCAGACTAGTCTCGTATGACAGATTTGATAGTTCTGGTACTATCTTAGTTGCAATCCTTTGAATCTTTTCAAGTTTTCTTATATCCTTTTTCCTGTGTGGTGACTAAACAATCACTGTATACTCTAACCTTGGTCTAATCTGTGTTGTTATTATTTTCTTCATTATGTCCCCCATCTAAGTAGTGAAATGCCACTCTAATAACTTGCAGCAAACTATGTTTCTCTGAATATCTTATTTCTGTGCTTCTCAGGTGTCAGTGTACCTTCTATTATGATTCCTAAGTCTTTTCTTCATTCACTGTGTCATGATTGTTTTTCCCATCCTATACACTCCATATTGTCTATTTTTCCTTTTTCCCATTTTCATTGTGTGACATTTCATTAAACTTCATTTCCCATTCTTTACTCCACTCATGTATCTTATTTAAGTCTTCCTGCAGCTTATTACAATCATCATCATCTCTTATTTTTCTAAGCAGTTTGGCATCATCTGCAAACCTGCTCATAATGACTCTACTTTTTCCGGCATATCATTTATATATATCAACCCGGTAGCAGCGACGGGCCAAATTTGTGGCTTTACCGTGTAGCAGTGATGGGCCAAATTTGTGCCATGATATAAACCCCCCAAAATAGATGACACATAATCTGATCACAAATGCTTTGATATATATTATGAAATGGTTTGTGTGAGGGGTGATTTTTTTCTCATTTTTCTCGCTTAGAGGGACCATTAACCCGTTCATGGTCAACCACGTCACCTGACGTGTTAATGTTGTTACTCCCTTCATTTCAATGAAGAGGAGGGTGATACTGACAGTGAATCTACAATAGATGATAGTGATAAAGATGAAGATTATGTTTTTCAAGAAAGTGAAGAAATCCAATCAGCAAGTGGATCTGAATATTATCCAGCAGACACAGCAGCAGCTGACTACTCCTCAAACATATGCTCTGGACCATCACCTACTCAACTATCTTCTCCACATCCTTCCACCTCTAGGTGGTTATATCCACCACGTGGTGGCAGAACGAAGATGGCAAGACGTCAGAGTTCATCAAGCAAAGATGAAAGCAATGCGTCTCGTCCAAGAGTGACTCCCCCACCCACCCATGGTCTCACTCCAGCCAGACAGACGCCTTCCCGTCAATCCTGTAGGTCACGTGTTATGCCACATTTCCTTTTTATGTTTCCTGTTCAGAATTACTAGCCTATTTTGAGACAAATTGTGTTCTTACAGCTTAGTCATACACTATCATAAGAATGTAGCGTTGTACAAAAGGAAACAATTGTTATGCCACATTTCCTTTTTATGTTTCCCTTTCATAATTACTATTTTGAGACTAGTTGTGTTCTTATAGTGATACAATATCATAAGAATGTAGTGTTATGCAAAAGAAAAACAATTGTTAGAGGAAGAGTTGAAATTATATCTCAGTGGTGAGATTACGTCTGGCAGTGCCGCGCTACAGCTGCCAGTTAAATGCTGGCGGGGCATTTAAAAAAAGGTAAGGAGGAAATTTCCATGTTATTTTCTTATGTGGAGATATTTTTGGGTTCATTTGGCCAAAAACTTTGTTTTCCATTTTTCGTGACCAGGGGGAGTACAAACATTGTAACATAGGTAACCACGAATGGGTTAAGAAACATGATCCCCGCTGCTACCGGGTTGAAAACTTTATTGGCGCTAACACTGATCCCTGCAGCACTCCACTTGTGACCTTTCTCAAATCCAATTTTTCATCTTTTAACATGGTTCTTATTTCTCTGTTTGTCAGGTAATTTTTCATCCATTCTGTCATTTTTCTCCCTAATCCTCCTCTATGTCCTAGTTCCTACAGCAATCTTTTTTTTTTAGGTCCAAAAATATGTGGGAGTTGCCTTGTGGGTGGATATTATCTGCTACAACCGATCCTCTGACCCGGGTCACATAGATTGGGATCTGGATCACCTAGATCACGATAATCCAGATCACAATAGTAAATAGAACATGGGATTTAGAGCCGCCACAAGGACTGAAACAAAGAAGGCGTGAACACATGGAAGACGTCCACTCTTGAGTGCTAGGGGCTGCATGACTGACTGTTCGCCTGTGTCTGGCAGGTCTTTTCTCCCAGCCGAGCCCTGGCCTCCCTGCCCCTCACACCACAGAGTCACAAGGCTCACCCACTCACCCTCACTCATACTGTTGATTCATTATTGATACACTCACACCAAATTCCAAGCTGTAAACCAGATCTTTGACTGATTTAAAGCACCCATCTTGATGCTGTCCAGATAGGCACTGTATATCCCAGATTTTGGTCAGATTTATGAATATGTGTCTGATTTATCAAATTAGCTGAAATATAGAGGGTTTCCTGTAAAGCAACTGTGAATTCTCTAATGCAAAAACAGAAACAAAGTAAAGATTTCTGTGATCCTGGCAAGATCAAAATGGTAATCATTCACATAATAAAAGTAAAAAGTTTGTTACCTGATTTATGGTGATGATGCAGGGAAGTGGCAGGATTGTTGTTATTGAGCAGGAGTTGGTGAAGGGGCCCAGGGGGATTGGTGGTGTTGGGCAGTCTGTGATGGGCTGGGCCCATGTTGCCTGCCGCAGGAGTTTGGCTTCGTATCAGCTGCTGAGCAAACACTGCCTGAGCTTGGACTTGTGCTGCATGCAGAGCTGTTAAAAAATATAAGTACATATTGAATTGTCTTTCTTACATGTTTATAAATTTTGATATTTTTATCAGTGAACCACCCCCCAAAAAGCAAAATTAATAAATATTCACATAACCTTATAGTATTTAAGTTAAGGCAAAATTCTCTAAAAAATGCCTGAAACTCTAAACTCAACTGATTAAATTTTAAAATTTGATCATATGCTTTCATTGATTAACATACAAATAGCAAACACAATATTTTGACCTAATTCACAAGCACTAAGGATAAATATGATAAGGCAGATGTAATTTTATCCCAACATAAGTTCCCACTATGATTTACCTGCTATTGTGTAAAAGTTAGCAAGCTTAGCTATGAATTGACAGGCCTAGGTTTAATCTAGGCTCAGAATGTGAGTGGCCAGCCCACCCAGCTGTTCATTCTCCCCTTCCAAGCTGATCAATAAATGGGTTAGGTAAACTGTGCTAACCCAGATGTCCACCTATCTCTTTGTCCTAGGGAAGCAGGTTCTTATCTACCAAAGGCTCAAGGACAGAAGTGGTAGGAGATAAGCACCGAAGCCATGGGTAGTTATAGCATAAGCCCCTAAATTTATCTTTATACTATTGCACCATCTCTAATGATAAACAAAGAAGTGACCTGTCTTTCTAAATGTTTTTTGGTATATTATCATCTTTCCTATTTCACAACTCCTTACACTACCAATTTTATAAGTTACAAACTACTATGGGTTTCAGAAGCCGTGTTATATCATTTTTCGGGAATGCATTTAAAAAAAAGTGTCAGGTAAGGATGGCAATCAGGCACAGCATGTTTCAGACCATGCCCAAACTTATTCATTGTTTCAATAAAAAGATGAAAACAGTTAAAACTTTTATATAAGTGACAAGGATAAATTTTACCAAATGTAAATGCTAGGCTGGTGTGCCATAGCTGTGACATGAGAGAGAGAGAGAGAGAGAGAGAGAGAGAGAGAGAGAGAGAGAGAGAGAGAGAGAGAGAGAGAGAGAGAGAGAGAGAGAGAGAGAGAGAGAGAGAGAGAGAGAGAGAGAGAGAGAGAGAGAGAGATAGAGAGAGAGAGAGAGAGAGAGAGAGAGAGAGAGAGAGAGAGAGAGAGAGAGAGAGAGAGAGAGAGAGAGAGAGAGAGAGAGAGAGAGAGAGAGAGAGAGAGAGAGAGAGAGAGAGAGAGAGAGAGAGAGAGAGAGAGAGAGAGAGAGAGAGAGAGAGAGAGAGAGAGAGAGAGAGAGAGAGAGAGAGAGAGAGAGAGAGAGAGAGAGAGAGAGAGAGAGAGAGAGAGAGAGAGAGAGAGAGAGAGAGAGAGAGAGAGAGAGAGAGAGAGAGAGAGAGAGAGAGAGAGAGAGAGAGAGAGAGAGAGAGAGAGAGAGAGAGAGAGAGAGAGAGAGAGAGAGAGAGAGAGAGAGAGAGAGAGAGAGAGAGAGAGAGAGAGAGAGAGAGAGAGAGAGAGAGACTGCAGTATGTCCATTCGTGGCCAACCTTTTTTTTTCCCCTTTTATTGTGTTTCCACCAATGATGCCAGCAGGCTTTCTTGGTGGGGCCTGATGGTCGGACCCAGCCTGTTGTGGTGAAGGCAAGTGTTCATAATGGCACCATCTTGCTAGGCTCATGCTGCACCCCAGAGCTCATCAATGACCCACTGGGTCAAGATAGCCAGTATTGTCACTTGTGCTCCTTGTCTTACTCCATGGGTGTGAGACATGAACACTAAACAGTGACTTGGAAAGGCATATTGGTGCCTTTGGTAATGAAGGTTTATGCAGAATCATGGGATATTGCTGGATTGACTTTCTGTCAAGCCAGAGACTACTCCGTGAGGCTGATTCGACATTTATTACCATCAAAGTCTACCAATGCCGACCCCAACTACACAGGGGGTCCTCGACTAACGATGGAGTTCTGTTCCTACTACACGTCATAACCCGATTTTGTATGCAAGTCAAAGCACACCATTTATTAGAAGGCGCTGTCAGCCCAAACCCTCAAATCAAAGTGCCATAAGCACCTAACTCCCTCACCTATGCTAATGCAGTAGGAAAGTGATACTTACAGTAAATATTTGTATGAAAAACATTTCACATGATCAAGGATGCAATCTTTATCCTTGATAATTGTTGGAACAAGTTGAACAGCTTAAGTTCAGCACACGACCAATGTTCGTCACTGTTTCTCCCTTCTCAGATTGTTTCATAAAGGCGGATTTCACTTTCATTGTGATGGCTTTTGTTTTCTTTGAAGCACTGCCATCAGAAGAGTCTGCCTTACACTTGGGAGACATAATGAAGGCCAAAAATCAATGAAAAAAGAACACAAATCAAAGAGAGAGAAAACACAACAAACCAAAATGGCATACAGTGGGAAATGAGCTTGCCTTCTTCCTTGGTCAAGCACCATGTGACAATGTCCCACAAGTTAGTTTCTTGGGAATTTTCCACCAAAATCATCTGACAATTTTCTGCTGCGAATTTATCCTCGTTTGGTCACACGGAGGACTGTTGCATTCTGGGATATATCAGCTGAAAAGCAAAACAAACAATGGATCCAGATGTTGCAGCAGTTGCTTTGTGGTGTTTGCTGAAGAAAAATAAAAAAAATAAAAGAAAGCATTTGTTGGCTTGTGAATGGTTAGCTTGGAGACAAAGGGAGAGTGCGTATTATAGGTTGCTACTGTTAAATGCTCCAAAAACTTAGCAGTGAAGACCCAGATATGACGAGGCAGTAGCTACGCTTGGACAAGACTCAGGTCACAGACCTGCTCAACCTGGTTAATCCAAGCTTATCTAGCTTTGTGAAACTCATTGTGGTATTGGAATAAACACATGGATAGCTACTGGACTGATCAGCTGACACACTCTTCTTCTTCTTGTGACCACAACTTGCTGACCTCGCGATTAAATAACCGCCATGTTGGTGGTCGAGATTCTGACTAGAATTTTGCCGAGTTTCCCGTGAAATGCAGCCAACTTTGAATCTTCGCACAAAATTCTGGAGAAACTAGTGTGAGTGACTGCACCTTTAGACCGTGGTAGCGAACTAGTTCATGCATGAAGTTCGTAATTACGACGCAAATGTCATAATTCGAAATAAGGATTTTTTAAATAATTTGTGGGGGTTGCATCATAACCTCGAAACATCTTTAGTCAAGGATGTCGTAACCCGAGGACCCCCTGAACCTGCTCAATCGGTTGTTTCTGTAAGAGATAATCCTGAGTGGAGGAGGCCAAGGGGATGCCCAAGAGCTCATTTCTTGAGCAAGTTGATACATCCTGCCAGGAGGTACAGGGGCCTACATGGAGACTAGCCCAGAGGGACCCCCAGTCTTGGCATCATAGGGTGTGCGAGGTGATGTGGTATGTCCCAATTGATTGATTGTTTGACTGACTTTAAAGTTTTCACTCTGCACTAATGATTCATGCCTAAGAATTATGAAATCTGATAGCACCTCAAAATATTGTTTTTATAATTAATCATCTTAGTATGTTCTTCACTTACTTGTCACCTTCCTATTAGTAAGCTTACTATTTAATCTGATATTTACTCACACTTGTGTTCCCTGCAGTTCCTCCTCTCCACTTGCATTCTTGCCTCCAACCATTTAGAAATTTATATAAGCAAGAAAATCTACATTGCATATCTTGCTGAAGTTTTCACAAAAATAAAAATTCAAGCCATTGATTTAATAAGCTTGGTTGTTGGACTGAGTGGCTCTGTGGGTATGGTGCTAAGCTCAACCTTAAAGTTGTCAATTTCATGCCAACATGACAGCATTTGGTAAGCAAGGTGACACTACTGTAAAACTAGCAAAGCTAATATGGTCCTAGTTACCAAGCTTTGGGGATTTGTTAACCCTTTCACACACTACGACGCGATTCACGGCAAAACGGTATCATCTACATGAGCTTTTGACTCGTATCGTGTCAAAAAAAAAATTAAATTTGCCAAAAATAAAGTATCTTTCAGAATCGCGTCAATTTCTTTTGCGTCAAAGATCCAAGTTAGACCTATAAAATAAACTAATTGTCAACTCTCTCGTGCCGTTGGATGTGACGTGATAATTGCCCGTGGTTTAGTTGCCTCTCAGCAGGCAGCCTGTCAGCACAACTGTCGTCCCTTTATGTTTTTTTTTTTTTTTTTTTTTTTTCCAGTCCGTAAACTTCACAATTTATTTGCATTTCTTGATATTTTTTTCTTTCATAAGGCAGAATAATCTCTTCCAAAACCAACGATATATAATAATGCCAGGAAAAAGAATACTCAGTCATGGGTGAAATCAATAAAAATTTTGCCGCACTGTCAGGCCATTCCGCGAGGCCCCCTAGGGAGCCCCAGACAGATGTCGCTTTGGAAAGAGAAACTTATTAAGTTTTTGGTGCGTGAAAGGGTTAACTACATTTTTACTCGCAGAGCTTTGAATACACTCATCAATTATTTAAGAGGTAGAATCAATCTATATCTCCGACGCCCTGCTCCCTAACGGGAATTTCCCTCCAGGGAGTGACCGCGGCAGGTGTCTCCATCTCTCCCTGTTCTGGCACTCCCTCTCAGCACACTCAATCCTGCTACTTACAACTTTCTCACTCCAATACTTGCTCACCCTACTGATCCACTTCATGGGTGGTCTTCCCTTGACACACCCTCCCTCAATCCTTCCCTCATACACTCTTCACAAATTCATTTTCGTCAAGTGTCCAAATCATCTCGGTGTACCATGCTTTACCCATTCGATTACTCCACAGTCCACTCCTTTTGCTGTCACACCCATACCAAACCTTTCATAGACACTCATTATATTCTCCATCCCATCCTGAAACAACACATTCACCTCTTATATAACTCATTTCCACTGCACATATTTTCGATTGCTGTGCTACATTCCATGTCCACATCTCTGATGCATACGACAGAGCTGGCAGAATAATACTGTTCCTTATTCCCCTCTTCACCTCCATGCTCACACTTCTTCCTTTCATGAATCTCTCCAATGCACCTACTACCTCTCTACCCATCATTGTTCTTTCCCTCACCTCATCTTCCATATTTACATGCTTACACAATACTCTCCCAAAATATCTAAACTCAGTCACCTCATCCATTCTCTCTTCCCCCAAAATTATCCTACATTTCCTTGTACTCTCTGTTCTGACTGTATGGCTTTGCAAAATCAATGGTCTACTCTCTTGCCCTCTCAAATACTATAACGTTACTCTCTCCAGCATTCACTTTCAGCTCTCTCCTCTTACACACCCTATCACACTCATCCACTATCCTCTGCAGTGTCTCCTCATTCTCTGCCAACAATACTGTATTACAGGTAACTCTCGATTTACGCGAGTATTGTGTCCTTGAAGAGGTCGTGTAAATCAAAAACAATGTAAATCAAACAAGAGGCAGGTTTCTATCGAAAAATAAATATTCACTTCATTCAGTGGAGAGAGAGAGAGAGAGAGAGAGAGAGAGAGAGAGAGAGAATATCCATATCACTGAGATATCCACTCAGGCACTCAGTCTCAGCCTCACTCGTGTGAGGAAGAAATGAGGGACACCATGAGCGACTGGCTAGTATTGGTACCGCTACTGAGCAGTCTGGTACCGGTTCCGTACCGTATAGCTGGTACTGTTAGTACTGGTACTGGTACCTGCCCACCCCTATTGTTGAGTAGCGTGGCAGCGTGGGTACCGTATTGTTGTTCAAGTGGCGCGTGGGAAGAACTGAGCTCAGCTGTGTGGCCGCGGGAGCGATTGGCTAGTACTGGTACCGGTACCGAGCAGTCTGGTACCGGTACTGTATCGTATAGCTGGTAACATTAGTACCGGTACCTGCCCACCCCTACAATGTTGAGTAGCGTGGCAGCGTGGGTACTGTATTGTTGTTCAAGTGGCGCGCTCAGCTGTGTGGCCGTGGCGCCATGTGAGTCCAGTTGAGTGAGACATTGGGTGGCCACTCCATAAAATATCGCGTATAAGTGAAAAAACTTATAAATTAAACATTTATTTGGATTTTGGACCCCGCGTTATTTAAAAAACGCGTAAACCAAACTCGCGTAAATTGAGTTACCTGTATCTGCAAACAGGCATGCCACCAGTGACTCATCTGTACCTTTCACTTTCAGCTTTGGACCTAGCTTCCCCACTCTGGCTTTCATTTCTATGATACAACTGCCCATGTACACATTAACCCTTTCACGGCTAAACGCTTGTAGTGAGCGGTAGGCGCATTTGCTGGTGGTGCTAAACGCTCGCTGCGAGCTCCAGCCGCACTCAAATCTCCCGCATATGAGAGTGTTCCAACAATATTTCTCACGGCACAGGATTGCCAATTGAGTGGGTTTTCCACTAAATTTGGTGGAAAATCATATCAGCCCAGCGCGGAAAATCTACAGACGAATAACTGGTGGATGTTCTTGTCCAATATAACAGCATTTTTGCATAGTTTCACCTATCACCTGACTGATTCTTTGACCAAACAGTTGTAAATATTGCAGTTGGCAATACTACCTTGTCAGAACCTCATGGAGAGATGTCCGCAGTTGCCTCAAAATGACTGATCATCGCACACGCACTGACATAAGTGTTCACATTCAACACTCGCTGAACGTGCATGTACATTTGCAGGAAAGGCATACATAACCGACTCCTATAGATCTAGGCCTCTTCTTTCCAATGGTATTTTTGGTTTTAGCTGTGATGGATAGTTTTTGAGATGCAGAAGTTAAAAGAGACACCCCCATTGGGCTGCCCGACTGCGCCTGAGGGGATAGTCGCCTCTCAAGCCCCTACAGTGAAAGGGTTAAAGGCCATGGTGACATCACACACCCGCACCAACATCAAAACCCCCACTCAACTCACCATTCACGTGTACAGAGACACTCGCATCCTTATAGAAAGATATGATACCCTCCAGCAAAAGCCTTTCCACACCATAATAATATCCTTATAACATCCCATACTCTTCCTGTCAACCCTATCATATGTCTTCTCTAGGTCCATGAAAGCAGCAAACAGCTTCCTATCCTTCACTAGGTACTTTTCAACTACCATTTTCTGTGCAAATATTTGATCTACACAACCCCTCCTGTTCATAAAACCCCCTTGTTCATTGCCTACACTTTTTCAGTTATTTTCTTCATCCTCATTTGAAACCCTTCCATACGCTTTTCCTGCCACACTGAGTAGCCTTATTCCCCTGTAACTATCACAATCACCTCTGCTTCCATTCCCTTTGTACAGTAGCACAACAGTAGCCTTTCTCCAGTCCCCTGGCATCTCACTCTGTTCCCATGCTAGGTTACATATCTGTAATATTTATTCTACAACTACATCTCCTCCATCAGCTTTTCTGCTGTTATGCTATCAGCTTTAGGGGCCTTTCCTACTTTTAACTTCATTGCCTCCTCTCTCTCCCCTCCCCTGTGAATCTGGCTGCCCTACGGTGATCTTTATTCCTACACTAGTCACTTCTGCTCTCTCCCATACTCTCATTCATTACAGTTTCCAAGTGCTGCTTCCATACCTTCCTTAACTCCTCATTCCCTCTCACAAGCACCCCATCTTTCCTCTTCATGCTACAAATGTCACTCTTTCCTCTCTCCCCATTTCTCTCTTTTAACTTTCTCCTGGTATTTTGCAGATATTTTCCTACCAAAATCCTCATCCACTCCTTCTTTACTTTCTCTAACCAGCCTCTTTACGAACATCTTACTCTCCCTGAACTTTCTATCCCATCTCTCTTTTGCCTTCTCCATCACATTTTCTTGTAATTTCTTCTTCTCTCCTCAACTTCCTCTTTTATCTCATCCATCCACCAGGCACTCCCTTTCTTACTTTTTCCACACAACTATTCTCACTTCTTCCTCAGTTTCCCTGACCACTGAACTCTTAAAAACATCAAACACCTTATTCACTCCTGTACGGTGTTCTATCCCTGCTCTAACTTTTCAAAGTATTTACTCCACTTTCTTCCCATAGATCTCCTTTCCTATTCCTGTGGCCACTGTCAAGCAATTTCTCACTTGCTAGTTTCTTCCCACCCTTTTCTTTCTTTCCATTTCCTCTGAATTCCCATTTCTCTTTGATCCTAATTTTGGTTTTGGTGATCAGATCCATTAAACATTCCTCTCACATCTTTTGCATCTACTACATCCTGTCTCAACCTCATATCTACAGCTAAATCTATTACACTCCTCATGTCTCCCCTTGCCCATGTATACCTGTGAATTAGCTTGTGCTGGAAGGTGTTTGCCAAGACCAAACCCCTCTCAGCATGAACATCTACAAGGTATAGTCCATTCTCATTCACTCCATCCACACCCCTCTTCCCGACCACACCATCTGTCTCCGTTTCCAACTTTTGCATTCATATCCCCTAACATGAAAATTCTTCTTTCACTCCCAAAGGTTCTCAGACACTGTCCTAAGTCCTCCCAGAATCACATCATCTCACTCTTGCCTTTCTTTGACTCATTTACTGGCGCATATACACACACACACCCATGCATACTTTACTATTCTCATCTTTCCCGTCATCCACACTATACATGAGCCACACCACCCATGCCCATCCACTCCTGCCCACACTCATGGGGAGGCAAATAATGCACATCCCTGTCTCCCTCTTCCCCCTTCCACCCCTGCCCATACTACTCCCCACTCCACACCCTCCCACAGCCTCTCCTTGCCATCACTCCCACATATGTGTCTCACACCTAATACATCAATCCTTCCTTTCTGGAATTTGTTTATCATCTCCCTTCTCTTCCTTTCCTCATTTATGCCATTCACACAAGCCACTCTAAGGAATATAGTTAGAATCAATCAATCATAGTTATTACCTCGGATATTCAAATTTTGTTGATTTCCCCTTGACATGCCTATTCCTGGAGGCTGTAGAGTAGAAGATGGATGTCGCTGTCCAGGTGGACCCATATTTAACATTCCAGGGTTTCCTCCCATGATCATGGGTCCCTTGCCTCCCATCAGAGGTCCTGCTGACATTGCAGCACTGCAAGGAGGCAAGGGTGATGTGCCTCGCCGCAAATCTCTCTTGTTATCAACTTTGCCTCGGTTGGATGCTGAAAGATTACAGAGTTTTCATGATGTAATCTCTTGGTTATAAGTAAACTACTCAGTCAATTGCTTATAAGCCACATATAACTTTAAATATGCTGCAAATAAGGGGTAAGACTCTATTTCTAGATACAAATAAGGCTGCAGACTGCAAAAGAATTTCAACTATTTTTTCTTTTAGGGTAGGGTATTTAATTTTGTATTAATTCTGTGGTGAGTTAGCTTTCCAATACAAATAGTATGGCACATATTTGCTACACAGCATCCATAGTCTTCATTGACCCAATCAAATAGATGTGTCAAGATACACGAATAGGATGTTTTTATCGTTGATAAATTGGAAAAAATTTCAGAGGGAAAAGCTTCCCCATTCTCAACTTACAGCAGTCACACAGACTTTCAGGAGGCAGGTATTAGATGAACTGTATATAAAAATGTTGGAAGATAGATGTATATAGACACCATGAAAAATAAAAAAAAAAACTATCCGAGAAATGCAAGAAAATTTCAATCAGTAAGGGAGTTAGGCAAGGTAACAAAATATTTCCAAAAGTGTTCATGTCTTGTTTAGAAGTAGCATTTAAGACTGGAATGGGAGGAGGACTGCCAGGAGTATAGGCAGCGAGTGAGTGAAGCGATATGCCCTCAGTCGTATCCTCCCCATTAGTTAGTATTAGATGTAATTGGTGAGATCCTACTTTAATACCATGAAACAGAGAGAAGTGGGAGATGTTGGGGAAGGCCAGCAAAGGACTAGTATTGGTTGAAGATGATTATGATGATGATTCATATTTGTATAGCTCTTTAAGAAAATGGGTGCATATTTATTTGATGGAATATTTCAATGAAATGTTACTAACCTTGCTGTTGAAGAGAAGCTTGAAGTGGCATATTTACACCCACATGGTTGTCATGATCTCTGTTTCTTTCTCCCTCCTTTACATCATTTACAACAGGACTGAAAACACAAGTTGGGAGTAAAAGAGAGACCACGAATAAAAGGAAGGGGCACGACTGAAAAATATTTGAGAGATGAGACATGGAAATGGGAACTTTTTAACATTTCATAATGAAAGTCTATGGGTATGAAGTTGTGGAGACACTTAGGAGAGGGAAGGGAAGGACACAGACATAAGATCATGGAAAATATCCTACTGATTCACCGGCAATATGCACAGATTTCACGGGGTAAAAGTTGAAAGGCCATCCTCCTGGAGGTGAGTCGTGTGTGTGTGTGTGTGTGTGTGTGTGTGTGTATTTACCTAGTTGTATTTACGTAGTTGTGACATACGGGAAAAGAGCTACGCTCGCGCTGTCCCATCTCCATATCCGCTCTTATCCAACTTTTCCTTAAAATCATGAATGTGTCTTGCACAAACCACCACCTCCTCCAGTCCATTCCACAGCTCAATGCTTCTGTTTGGGAAGATAAACTTTTTCACATCTCGCCTACACGTAGTCGCCCTCAATTTCTTCCCATGTCCTCTTGTTTCTCTCTCGCTCCACACACACAGGTCCTCTCTGTCCAGATTCTCCACCCCACTCGCCACCCTGTACACCGCTAACAGGTCTCCTCTTTCTCTTCTTCTCTCCAGGGTTGTGAGCCCCATGCTATTGAGTCTCTCCTCGTAAGTCCGATCCCCAAGTCCCGGTACCATCTTAGTTGCCATTCTCTGTACTCTTTCCAGCTTTCTTATATGTGTGTGTGTGTGTGTGTGTGTGTGTGAGAGAGAGAGAGAGAGAGAGAGAGAGAGAGAGAGAGAGAGAGAGAGAGAGAGAGAGAGAGATGGATGCTGCTGCTGCTCCCTCTCTCTCTCCCTTTGTATCAGTGAGGTGTCAATCTTTTGACCCCCCCCCCCCCCTCTCTCTCTCTCTCTCTCTCTCTCTCTCTCTCTCACACACACACATGGCCTTTCAGCCTATTACTCCATAAGATCTGTGCATATTGCCGGTAAATCAGTGAGATATTTTCCATGATCTTACTTACGTCTATGTCCCTCCCTTCCCTCTCCTCCACTTTCCTCCACAAATCTATTTCTTTATCACAATTAATATGAGGAAATACAATTCAGCACACACGTCATCTATGCATCATGCAAATTTCTCTATATTTATGCATACATCTCAAAATTATCAATCAATTTATGTTTCTTTATGTTCACCATTAAATTTTGCATATTTTTATATACAAGTAACTCTTGATGTACGCGAGTATTGTGTCCTTGAAGAGGTCGCATAAATAAAAAAACAATGTAAATCAAACAAGAGGTAGGTTTCTATCGAAAAATAAATATTCACTTCATTCAGTGGAGAGAGAGAGAGAGAGAGAGAGAGAGAGAGAGAGAGAGAGATAATATACATATCAGCCTCACTCATGTGAGGAAGAAATGAGGGACACCATGAGCGACTGGCTAGTATTGGTACCGGTACCGAGCAGTCTGGTACCGGTTCTGTACCGTATAGCTGGTACCGTCAGTACCGGTTCTGTACCGTATAGCTGGTACCGTCAGTACCGGTACTGGTACCGATACCTGCCCACCCCTATTGTTGTGTAGTGTGGCAGCGTGGGTACTGTATTGTTGTTCAAGTGGCGCGCGGGAAGAACTGAGCTCTGCTGTGCGGGCAGTGGCCGCGGGAGCAATTGGCTAGTATTGGTACCGGTACCGAGCAGTCTGGTACCGGTACTGTACTGTATAGCTGGTACCGTTAGTACCAGTACTGGTACCGGTACCTGCCCATCCCTATTGTTGAGTAGCATGGCAGCGTGGGTACTGTATTGTTGTTCAAGTGGCGCGCTGGAAGAACTGAGCTGAGCTGTGTGGCCGTGGGAGCAACTGGCTAGTACTGGTACTGGTACTGAGCAGTCTGGTTCCGGTACTGTACTGTATAGCTGGTACCATTAGTACCGGTACTGGTACCGGTACATGCCCACCCCTATAATGTTGAGTAGCGTGGCAGCGTGGATACTGTATTGTTGTTCAAGTGGCGTGCGGGAAGAACTGAGCTCAGCTGTGTGGCCATGGCGCCGTGTGAGTCCAGTTGTGTGAGACATCTGGTGGCCACTCCATAAAATATCGCTTATAGGGGGGGGGATATGTAAATTAAACGTTTATTTGAATTTTGGACCCCGCATTATTTCAAAAACACGTAACCCAAACTCGCGTAAATCGAGTTACCTGTATAATACATGACGATTATGTTGAGTTTATGGCTGAAAACTTGTTATATTTAGTAGTGACGTTTGAAATTTGGCACACGCGGCCAGCCCGGATACGGGGCGGGGCACTGTTTTCGCCCAGCTGTAGTGAAGGGATAAAAAAAAAAAAATAGTAAATAAATAAAAAATAAAATAAACAGACTGACTGCATGTCACTACACCATATACTTACAATTTCTGCATGTATTGAACAACATACGCAGAAACTTTCCTTGGCTTCTACATGCTTGCGAAAACACATCTCTTACCTATCAGACTTATCAGAACGTTCATGGCGATCACGATCAGCTGTCATCTTTCTCATGACAGATGTTGGTGTAAAGGCCAATGGGGACTGCGACTTTACCCCAGACTTGCTAGGGGATCCATCCTGTAACTTATGAACAACTGTATGTTATTTATTTGAAAACAATTGAATACAATGCTGCTTCATACCTTACTAACAGCAGCATAGTTTTATATGATGAGATCTATCCTGCATATGTTCTAGCATACAGCAAAATCTTTGTCAGCATTCTTTGACTAGAAATTACAGGTAAGTTGGCACGGATAAATAAAAGAAAATATTTTTTGACCTTATTTACCTTATTTACACTTGAAGAAATGGGTCCTGAATTAACACTTGACACTGTGTTCACAGGCCCATTGGGGTTTGGAGACCGGGCTCTTTCAGCTTCTCGCTTACGGTGCTTCTAAAATTAAAAAATAAAAAAAAATAAAAAATTAAAAAATAGATAAATAAATAAATAAATAAATAAATAAAAAACGTAAAAATTTCATTCACACAAAATAACCAATTTTTAAAAGGAAACATGCCTATATATTTTTTACAATAACATCATCATCAAACCTTGCCCATGTTTCACACAGAGGAGATACAGGCTGAATCCCAGGGAACAAGAAAACATTAAAAAAACAAAGGAAAGTTGTCACATGGTTTTTCTATTTTCACATTTATTCTATTAGCAGAACTACTACATTAAATTACTATATATATATATATATATATATATATATATAAATCTATATATATCTATCTATATATTTATATAAATATATATATATCGAGATATATATATATATATATTGTTGTGCTGGAAGTTTCCCAGCGACCATAGGCCTCTAGAAGGCTCCCGGAGAAACGAGCAAGGGCGGGGAGCAAGGCGAGATCCAGCCAAGAGGGCGCGGCCAGGCGCCAGGCGGGAAGTGTTGCCAACTCGCATATATTTTTGCTACATGTTCTTGTATGATCTAAAATATACTGTAACATTCTAGACTGTACTGTTCTAGATATATATAGAAGAGGGCGAGAGAGGGCAGTTCCAGTCATAGTAAGCTAGTGGTCAGTGAAGAGTCAGAGTGAAGTGTACTACTGAGGAAGAATATTAAACTACAGAAGCTGTGCAAAGTGTTTACATATCTCCCTCCCACGGAGTCTCCTGACGGCGACACGGAACCCAAGTAACACGTCCGGCATAACACTGGTGTCAGGAGTGTAGCCATTTGTTTTTTCGCCATGGAGACTCGTTCCCAAGCTGCCCAGAGGGACGACATGTTGACTGAACTTTTGGAAGCCTTGAGACTACAGGGGGAGAAACAAGAATGAGCACACCAAGAACTCAAAGAACAACAAGAAAAAGCACACCAAGAACTCAAAGAACAACAAGAAAAAGCACACCAAGAACTCAAAAGAACAACAAGAAAGAGCACAGCATCAACAAGAAGGAACACTCCAAGAACTCAAAGAACAGCTAGAAGATCGCTTCACAGGATTACAGCTACAGCTAAAAGCAGTTCAAGATGGCAGTGAATCAGTGCGAAGAGAAATGACTGGTGTGACCACGAACTTGGGACAACGCCTGATAGAAGTGGAGAAAGAACACACAAATCTTCAACAAGAGATGGAGGTGGTACGGGAGACGACACACAAAGAAATATTAGAAGTGACAGAGTGAAGGCCCTTGAAGACTGCTTGGCTGGAAACGGACAGCCAGTGCCTGCAGGGGCTAGTTGTACCCAAGATGCTTCTCCTACGCAAGTCCGGGGTAGTTTGAGCCCTGTTTCGCCTGAGTTTATCCCCGCAAGAATTTCCGCCAGCCCCATGAGTCTGCTGGGTTCGCCTGTTAGAAAGAAGCCTCAGGAGTTTGATGGTAAGGTCTCCTGGGAGGCTTACCGCGCTCAGTTTGAGCTGTTGGCAGCTCGGAACGGATGGGATGACCAAGAGTGCGCGGTACAGCTGGCCACTAGCCTGAAAGGGGCGGCGCTGGAGGTCCTTGCTCAGCTCAACAATGCGACAAAGGGCAGCTACAGCGGGCTGGCACAGGCGCTGGAGCAATGATATGGGACCAAGCACCAGAACGAGCTCTTCAGGGTTAGGTTCAGAACCCGCAACAGGAGGCGCGGCGAGTCTCTTCAGGAACTCGCTCAGGACCTTGAGAGCATGGCGCACAAGGCATACCCAGGTGCCACCCCTGACCTGCTGACGGTTTTGCTGCGTGATCAATTCATCGATGCCCTGGACAGCCCTCAGCTGAAGATACAAGTGAACCAAGCTAAGCCAACATCAATGCAGGAAGCTCTGGCACGTGCCATGGAGTTTGAGTCCTTTGTTAGGTCTAGCTTGTCAAGCTTCAGGGACGACTCGACTTCTGGCTTTAGGGCACGAAAGGGCGCTGTCAGCGACACAGACAGGTTCCAAGGAACGTGCTGGTACTGCGAGAAGGTTGGGCACAAGGAGAACGAATGCTATAAGAGGAAGAAGGAATATGAAGGTGGCGCTAAGAAGAAGCCCAGGGAAGGACCCAAGTGCTGGACCTGTGGAGAAAAGGGGCACTGGAAGAATGAGTGTCGGAAAAATGTGCCCCCAACGAGGGACCACCACTCGGGAAACTAAGAAGGACTGGTTCACGGGGGCAACGACCAGTCTGTCCTGTACATGCCCCGAAGATATCAGTGTGCAGAACCACCATGACAAGCTGCCAAGTGGAGGGCAAGTTTGACGGAGTGTTGTGGCCTGTGGTCGTCGACACAGGCTCGGAACGCACATTGGTGCGGCCTGACGTGGTGAGTCATCGTCGGCTTCCTAAGACGCCGCATCGACTGTGCGGAGTCACAGGACACTACGCAGAGCTCAGAGGCCCAGTGGACGTGAAGTTTGAGCTCGGAGGAAAGGAAGAGTTCCTCTCTGTGTACGTGGCCGACATGGATGACCCCTGCATCCTAGGTATGGATTATCTGGTCTCCCACAGGTGCGAGCTGGACTTCCGCGCTAAGCAGCTGACTGTAGGAGGAAGGAGGGTGCCACTGACGACTGTGAACAAGGAAGACCTGCCAGTGACGGTCAAGCGCACCACCATTATTCCTCCGAGATCGGAGATGCTGCTACCCTGTCAAATTACGGGTGCCCCCCCGGCTAGCATGTGTGTGGTAGAGAGTGGAAGTCGATGCCCGGTAGAAAACGGGGTGATTGTAGGCAGTACTTTGGTAGACCCTGCTGCAGCGGAAGTGCCTGTCGTCGTGGCCAATGTCTCCTTCAGCCCAAAGAAAAGAAAACAAGGGACCATGGTGGGGTTGTGCCAAGAGATCGACCAGAAACCAAGAACCTGTGTCTGCAGGAGAAACCTGACAAAGCCCCAGGAGGAGCTGCCTGACTACCTGCGCGACCTGTTTGACAGGAGCTCCAAGTGTCTAGAGGAGCCCCAAGTGGAACAGCTCAGGGAGCTTCTCGTGAGGAATGCAGATGTGTTTTCCACAGGAGACCTGGACTTGGGGTGTACGGACCTGGTAGAGCACCACATCGACACAGGTAGCCACCGCCCAGTGAAGCAAGCTCCTCGAAGGATGGCACCAGCCCGTTGCAAGGAAATGGATGAGGTGATGGATGATCTCCGGCAACAGGGGTTAATCGAGCGGTCCAGCAGCCCGTGGGCGTCTGCTGTAGTGCTCGTCAGGAAAAAGGACGGTTCCCTCAGGTGCTGCATGGACTACCGAGCCCTCAACGATCTCACCATCAAGGATTCATACCCACTCCCACGGATCGACGACACGCTCGACGCTTTGGTGGGCTCCAAGTGGTTTTCAACACTGGATATGAAGTCTGGGTATCACCAAGTCAAAATGGCGGAGCAGGACAAAGAGAAAACAGCCTTCTCCTACGGTCAAGGCCTGTGGCAGTTTAAGGTCATGCCCTTTGGCCTGTGCAACGCGCCGGCCACGTTCGAGCGGCTGATGGAGAGGGTGCTGGAGGGACTTCACTGGAAGACGGCACTCATCTACCTCAACGACGTGATTGTCTTTGGCCAGACCTTCGAGCAGGAGATGGAAAGGCTATCAGAGGTTTTCGCCCGGTTTGGAGCTGCACACCTTAAGCTCAGCCCGAAGAAATGCTGTCTGTTCCAAAAGGAGGTCCAATACTTGGGACACATCGTGAGCGAGGCTGGAGTACGCACTGATCCTGAGAAGGTAGCTGCGGTAAGGGACTGGCCGACACCCACCAACGTGAAGGAGCTGCGGAGCTTCCTCGGGTTGTGCTCATACTACCGCAGGTTTGTGAAAGGCTTCGCTACGATTGCTGCACCACTGCACCTCCTGACGAAGAAGGGGCGCAAGTTTGAGTGGACAGCGGAAACTCAGGTTGCCTTTGAGAATCTCAAGGAGGCCCTCATCAGCTCGCCCGTACTCACCTACCCAGACCCCTCTAAGCCTTTTATACTGGATTGTGATGCCAGTGATGAGGGGATTGGTGGAGTGCTGTCCCAGGCATGTGCCGACATGGAACGGGTTGTGGCCTACTTCAGCAAGAAGCTCACCCCAGCCGAGAAAAACTATTGCGTGACCCGGAAAGATCTCCTGGCAGTAGTCAAGAGCCTTGACTTTTTCCATGCTTACCTGTACGGTGCAACTTTCACCATCCGCACGGATCACGCTGCATTGCGGTGGCTGAAGTCACTGAAAAACCCTGAGGGCCAGCTTGCTCGCTGGATAGGTAAACTAGAGCAACATCACTACACTATTGTGCATCGACCTGGGCTAACACACGGTAACGCGGACAGCTTGAGCCGGCGCCCCTGCCAACCTGAGTGTCAACATTGCCTCCAGAGGGAAAGCGTCCAGAATATGTGCCGCTGCACTACAGTGGAACAGACAGCGGAGGTGCCATGGGAAGACTTGGGAAAACTGCAGCGGGAGGACCGAGATTTGAGACCAGTTATGGAGTGGCTGAGTCAGTCGTCAACGCGACCTGGGTGGGAAGTAATCTCGAGAGAAAGCCCTACCACCAAGAATTACTGGACTCAGTGGGACACTCTTCGGATGGACAACGGGGTGCTGCAGCGACGCTGGGTCTCTCATGATGGTCTTGAACACTACTGGTCCACGGTGCTACCTGTGAAGTCCCGGGAAGGCGTCTTGAAAGAAATGCACGACAGCATCACCAGTGGACACCTTGGGGTAAAGAAGACACTGAGTCGCCTGCGCCAAAGGTTCTATTGGGTTGGCATGAGGAAGGACGTGGAAGAATGGTGTCACGCGTGTGAGGTGTGCTGTGCAAAGAAGGGCCCCAAGGAGCGTCACCGTGCCCCATTGCAACTATACCAGGTTGGAGCCCCCATGGAACGGGTGGCAGTGGATATAGCAGGACCCTTGCCTCTGACGACGAACGGAAATAGGTACATCTGCGTCATAATGGATTACTTCACCAAGTGGCCGGAAGCCTACGCCATCCCTGACCAGGAAGCCACTACCATCGCCAAGGTTTTGGTGGAGGAGTTCTTTTGTCGCTTCGGTGTGCCTAACGAGTTCCATTCCGACCAGGGAAGGAATTTTGAGTCAACAGTCCTTGCTGAGTGCTGCAAACTCCTGGGTATCAAGAAGACCCGGACCACCCCTCTGCACCCACAGTCAGATGGAATGGTGGAGAGGTTTAATTGGACGTTGGGCCAGGAGTTGGCCAAGCAGTGCAACAATGATCAGTCTTCATGGGATCAGAAGCTGCCTACGGTTCTCATGGCCTACAGGTCTGCCGCCCACGAGACTACGGGGTATTCACCGGCAAAGCTGATGTTTGGACGTGAGCTGCGATTGCCGGTGGACCTACTGACAGGAAGGCCTCCTGGGGAAAGCCTTCCAAGGGACGCCACCAGTTTTGCCCGTCAACTAGAGGAACGGCTGGAAGAGGTGCACCATCAAGTCCGAGGTGCCTTGAAGTTCTCCAGGGAGGCCATGAAGCGCGGTTACAATATGAGGGCAAGCCACGTTGACTTCAAGGAAGGAGACCGAGTCTGGCTTTACAACCCGCAGAGGAAGAAAGGACAGTCTCCGAAGTTACAGAGCCCCTGGGAAGGCCCTTACACTGTGCTAGAACGCCTCTCTGACGTGACTTACCGAATCTGGAGAACGGAAAGGACCAAGCGGAAAGTTGTCCACGTCAACCACCTATGGAGGTACCACGGTCCGGGAAACTACACCTGGAACAACTACAGACACTCAGCAGCCGACGAAAACGCAAGGGACGTCCAGGACCGAGAGGTCGACGACGACGTAGGCCTTCTGGACCTTTCAGCCGAGGGAAATAACCTCCCAGCTTCGGCAGATGTTCCAGGGACACCCCAAGAAGCAGACGACGACGAGGCGCGCCAGGAGACAGACGAGCAGGAGGCAACGAACAGAAGACAGAGACAACGCAGGCGTCCACAGCGATACAACGATTATTATGTTTTTGATTAATTCTCTTACGTTTGTATATAGTTAAGTGTGTGATCGGGACGATCACAATTAAGAGGGGGGGATAGTGTTGTGCTGGAAGTTTCCCCCGGCGACCATAGGCCTCTAGAAGGCTCCCGGAGAAACGAGCAAGGGGGCGGGGAGCAAGGCGAGCCGTCCAGCCTGCTGGGCGCGGTCAGGCGCCAGGCGGGAAGTGTTGCCAACTCGCATATATTTTTGCTACATGTTCTTGTATGATCTAAAATATACTGTAACATTCTAGAGAAGAGGGCGAGAGAGTGCCAGTCCCAGTCATAGTAAGCTAGTGGTAAGTGAAGAGTCAGAGTGAAGTGTACTACTAAGGAAGAATATTAAACTACAGAAGCTGTGCAAAGTGTTTACATATCTCCCTCCCACGGAGTCTCCTGATGGCGACACGGAACCCAAGTAACACGTCCGGCATAACAATATATATATATATATATATATATATATATATATATATATATATATATATATATATATATATATATATATATATATATATATATACAGGGGGGTCGCCTGATATGCGAACTTGGGATATGCGAACCACCTCATATGCGACCTCCTTCCTCCCTCCCTCCCCCCCTTGGGGGGTGGAGCACGTGGGAGCGGTGACTTGACTCGGTAGTAAGAGAAAAGTTTTTTTTCATTCATTTCATGTTCCCGACTTCGCTAACATCCATTTCCTACCAAATAATGAACTTGCTGTTACTCACTTCCCGAAGGAAGGGAAATAAACAATGGCGCAATCTGGCAACTCTACTCTGTGAGACGGCTCCACGTGTTCTCTTCATCAGTACGTCTAAAGCAGTTTTTTTTTCATTCATTTCATGTTCCCGACTTCGCTAACATCCATTTCCTACCAAATAATGAACTTGCTGTTACTCACTTCCCGAAGGAAGGGAAATAAACAATGGCACAATCTGGCAACTCTACTCTGTGAGACGGCTCCACGTGTTCTCTTCATCAGTACGTCTAAAGCAGCCATTGCTCTCACAAGCTGTGTCTGTGCTGTGTGCAAGCTAGCCTGTGGGCTATTGTTGTTGCTGTTGTTGTTATTATGGCGCCTCCAAAGAACTCGAAAAAGCAGTTTATTACATTGGAAACTAAGTTAAAAAAATGTGGCTGACCGCCCATATACCATTATTTACATGCTTTTTAAGGTTCCTAATATGCGAATTTGCGATATGCGAGGCTTTGAACCGCCCATATTCTCGCATATTAGACGACCCCCCTGTATATATATATATATATATATATATATATATATATATATATATATATATATATATATATATATATATATATATATATATATATATATATATATACATACATATATATATACAGTAATCCCTCGCCATATCGCGGTTCACTTATCGCAGTCTCACTGTATCGCAGAATTTTAAATTGTAAATATTTAGGTTTGTATCGCGGATTTTTAAATTGTAAATATTTTGTTTTGTATCGCGGATTTTTCGCTATATCGCGGGATTTTGCGGAATAGAGGTATTTTAATATATTTATTAATTTACTTATTTTGCAGTAAAAAAATCATTTTCTATCCTAAAAAACTGTAAACAATAAAAAAATTAAGAAAATATTAATACGAGCATATTAAAAGAATATTAAATTGAAATAAAATACGTAGCGTACAACAGACGAATAGACAAAGACTCGCACGTATGGAAAACGCAGCTACGGCCGCTTCCGCTTGAGCTAGTTTGCCCACGTGTGATCGTACACGGCACACGATTGGCTGATGGATGGAAGGCGACCAACCAGAGCACTGTGTTCTGTATCCTGGGCGCTGATTGGCTCAGCGACTGTAGCATTTGTTGGTTCGTGAGTGGTTAGCTCGGAGACAAAGGGGGAGTGTGTTACAGCTTGGTACCGTTAAATGCTCAAAAACTTGGCAGCGAGGACCCAGACAGGATGAGGCAATGACTACACTTGAACAAGACTCAAGTCCTAAACTTGCTCAACATGATTAATACAAGCTTATCTAGTTTCGTGAACTCTTTGCAGTACTGGAATAAACACATGAAGAGCTACTGAACCGAACAGCTGTTGTAAGCACCCCAAAGCATTCGAGACAGCTGTTCATCTTGCAGAAGAATTCAGATTTAGAAGTTACGTTTTGGTATGAGTTAAGTTGCGATAGGGAGAGCATACCACTTGAATCCGTGTCCCGCCAGGCTCAGCTTCTACTCGCCAGCCAAAGTTGCCAGTTATGCATTTTCTACCGAAGTGTTACCACGCTGGGCAACGGAGCCATCCTGGCAGCGCTCCCTTCCACATTGTCAGCGAGCGGACCTTGTCATACACTCACACTCTCTCTTACCCTCTACCATAGTCTCTAATTCTTTCTAAATCATACTTGAAATAAGAAACAAAATGGTAATTGTGGATATTGACTCCGTGCCTCCAAAATACGGCATTACGCCTCCCTATTATATACGTAGTTAAGGGACACATATTTAAACTCAACCAAACCTTAAATAACCTGACCTCTAATGGGGGGTGGGGGGCTTTGCCCCCCCTCGAACCCCCCAGCGTGGTAACATTGTACTGTGACTGCATTAGAAAATGCAAAACTGGCAACTGAGCCAAGTGGGAGCCAGATCCCGAAGGAGTGCCCAGGAGTGATTCTAGGGGGGGGCACTAATTTTATACGGATTTTCGAATAGTACGGGGGTCCTGGGTCCCCAACCCCCGTACTATTTGAGGGACGACTGTATATATATATATATATATATATATATATATATATATATATATATACATACATACATATATATATACATATATACATATATACATACATACATATATACATATATACATATATACATATATACATATATACATACATACATACATACATACATACATACATACATACATACATACATACATACATACATACATACATACATACATACATACATACATACATACATACATATATACATATATACATATATACATATATACATATATACATATATACATATATACATATATACATATATACAGTAAAACCCGATTATCAGAAAGCGGATTATCCGAAAACCGGATTATCCAAATTGATCTGGATAATGCAATTAAAAAAAAATTTCTATACTAAAACGTTATAAAACATCAAAATAAATAAAAGTAACTACATATGTACTATATTAACACATTTAAAATTGATAAGAACAGTTAAAATGAATATGCTTTCTAATACGTATTGCGAAATAGCTTGTAACGAATAGATCAATGTATTAGACAAAAACATTAAACAAACTCTCAACAACACCACGTCCGCACCTTCTTCGCCCCAGCAAGGACGTAGGTGCGAACGAACAAACTACTGCACGACTACTCTCAGACCGTACTCTCAAGACAACGACACAAACACGACTCCCTCTCCACTCCATGCCACATTCCCTTCCAACATACGAGTTGCGCGATAATATGAGTCATCATACTGTGTCTCCACCTGCACGATGCATCAAGGTCACACTTGCAAGCTTGCACAACCATTCACAATCGCACTCTGCAACATTCACAATTCAGATCTGCAACGCTCACAAGTATCAACATACACTGGTCCAGACAAGGAGACACACAGACAAACATACAATAAAACATTTACATCACATGTTTTAAGCGTACTACTTTGTTTAGCGTAGCGTGTGTTTGTTTGGTTTCATTGTTTACATCGTCAGTCGGCGGCAGTCGCGCGCACAATGCCGACGATCAAACTGGCGGCGATCAAAATGCGGCCATAAATCCGGATTATCCGAAAAATCGGCTTATCCGAAAGAGGCTTCCCTTCCATTTGGATAATCGGGTTTACTGTATATATATATATATATATATATATATATATATATATATATATATATATATATATATATATATATATATATATATATATATATATATATATATATATACACACACACACACACTCACTCATACCGCAGTTTACGAGTTTAATTTGTTCCGGAATTTTTTTTGAAAACCAAAACAAATTTACCCATTTAAATTAAAGTGAATCTCATTAACCCTTAAACTGCTAAATGCTCGCAGCGAGCAGTAGCATCATTTGTTGGCGGTGCTAAACGCTTGCTGCGACCTCCAATCGCACTTAAATTTCTCGCGCATGAGCATGTTCCAACAATATTTTACGAACCTCTTTTCACCCCACAGCGTTGCCAATGGACCGTATTGGCTATACAGGCAGCGCCATACGTGGCCACTCAGTGAACTGTCAAAGCAGTACTTTCCATAGAACTCAAGTTATGTATTAGAGTGCGCCTGAAGCTGCCTCCAGGATACAAGGCCTTGGTGCCGCCACCGCTCCAAGCCAATGACTGCACACACTTTATTCCTACCCGATTTCCTGACTCTACTATTTGACATGGAGAAAAACTGAAATCGGGTAGAAGTGAAGTGTGTGCAATCATCGGCTTGGGGCGACGGCAGCATCATGGCCGTGTATCCCTGAGACAGCCTCAGACGCACTCTAGTCTATAACTTGAACTCTATGGAAAATTCAGCTTGGAGTTGAGTGGCCACATGTGGCGCCGCCCGTATAGCCAATACGGTCCATTCAGTGGGTTTTCCACTAAATTTGGTGGAAAATCATATCAGCCTAGCGCGGAAAATCTATAGACGAGTAACTGGTGGATGTTGTTGTCCAACACAGTGGCATTTTTGCAGTTTCACCTATCACCTGAATGATTTTTTGACTAAATAGTTGTAAATTTTGCAGTTGGCAATACTACCCTGCCAGCACCCCATCAAGAGATCTATTCAGTTGCCTTAATATGGCTGGCCGTCATGCATGCACAGACACAAGTGTTCACAGTGTTCAGCTGATCAGCCCTTTTTCCAACGGGGCCTAGTGTAGTGTTTACAAGAGGAAATGGATCACGAAGGCAGGAAAAATGGATGGATATGGAGTGCTGATGATGACAGTGATGATGAAAGGTATGGTACTGGTAGCTTCTCTGGTTTTGCAAGTAAAGAGTCGGCTATTTACAAGAGAATTTTGCTTATGGAAAGGAAACTAGATAAGTGGATCAGAATAGTGAAGAGCTGGGACGAGGAGGAAGTACAGACAGAGAACTTCAAAGAGACCTCAGATCACGAGTGTGCAAATTAGAGGACAGGGAGAAGAAGCTGATTCAAGAAAATTAAGAGCTAAAGGAGAAATTGGCGAAATATGAAAAATCGATGAAGGAAGGAGTAATCGAAGGACTAGGAGAGGCAAGAAAGGAAAATGAGAATTTGAAGGAAATAGTAAACAAAGAGGAACAAAGGGTTAGCAAAGAAGTGTTGGGGGAAATAAAGACTTGTAAAGTCGAAAATGAGAAAGCTAATGTAGTCCTCAAAGAAGTATTGAACAACAACTGAAAGAAGACAATGAAAACATAGAGAAAGAGGTGGTTAAGGCTTTAAAGAAAAACAAAGAATTAGTAAGAGATGTAACAGGTAAGAAGTGTAATAATATTTGGCATGAAGAAAAAGAATATAATGTACAAACCAAGAAGGGAAAAGGAAGAACTGAAATCAGTAAAAGACTTACTAAAGAACTTAAATGATGAAGAACTGCAAAACTTTGAAGAGTAGGTGGAAGAAATCTAAAGGATGGGCCCATACATATAAGGAAAAACAAGGCCAGTTAAATTAAGATTAAGATCGCAGAAGGCAACAGAGGAAATTTTGTACAGAACAACTAAGTTAGGGGAAATAGAAAAATGTAAGGAAATATATATAAAGAAAAATAGAAATGAAGAGGAAAGGAAGAAATGGAATGAACTTCTAGCAGAGGCAAAAAAGAGGAATAATGCAAGATTTGAAGAGGAAAAAGTTTTTTGTTTTGTTTTCTTGAGTTCTTGGAGATCGAGTAAAGCAATGGTACATACGGGAAAAGCCAAAAGAGAACAGAACCTAGACAAGATTGTAACTAATAAGGGGTTAAGTGTGATGTATATGAATGTAGACGGGATAATATCTAGTAAACTGAAACTACAAGACTACCTAATGGAAAAAAAAAAAAAAAAAAAAAATGTATGCTTAACGGAAACAAAGCTGAATGAGGGCATTCAAATAGTGTTTGATAATAATTATAATGTATGGAGGAAGGATAGAAAGGGTAAAGGTGGTGGATTAGTGATGATAATGACGAGGAAGGAGTTATTAGTGAAGTCAGTAGTATATGGAGAAGGAGAGGAGGAAATAGTGAGTGTAAATCTGGAGGACAGAAACAGAGAAATGATGACGATAATAACAACCTACGTACCACCAAGAACAAACTCATGGAACAGGGAAGAATATGAGACCATGATTGAAGATATCATCCAGAGTTTGAGTAGGTTACTCAAAGCTAACAAAAGTCTTGTTAGTTGGAGATTTTAACTGTAAGGAGGTAAATTGGGAAATAATTGAAAGTGGAGGTAGTGAAATGGCATGGGGGGAAAGATTTTTAAGATTGACGATGATGATGCAATGGGTGAAGGAAAACATGAGATACAGAAGTGACGACGAACCGGTGAGACTGACCTGGTGTTAACAAAGGGAATGCACTTGTTGAATGAATTAAAGTATGGGTGCCCCCTGGGAAAGTGAGATCATATATATATATATATATATATATATATATATATATATATATATATATATATATATATATATATATATATATATATATATATATATATATATATATATATATATATATATATAGATATATATATATATATATATATAATATATATATATATATAATATATATATATATATATATATATATATATATATATATACACACACACACACACACATAAAAACTAACCTCTTTAGCCTTCTCTAGCTCCTGTTTGAGGAGGGCCTTTTGCATAATGCTTTGGGTGTGAGCAACCAATTCTTGGTGGGATGGGGGTCGTCTACAAGGGCCTCCAACATTGTTTACACTCAGATTACTGCCCAAGGATCCACCTGAAAACACTACAATAAAAAGTACAATTACATCATTTATTATAAACTTGATCAAAATAAAAGAAATCTTTACTCTTGATTCAAATTTTCCTTTTATCATAATCAGTGTTGTTGAAAGGCTACTAAAACCCACTGTCAATGTTTGTAAACATGCTATTGTCTGTTCCATATGAGGAATAAAAATGTACCAACAATAAAGTAACAATGACTATTGCAAAACCTTAATGACCTATACCAATTTCAAACCTACATGCTTGCCATAATTCTTACTTATCATTTCCTAAAGCCTGTTACAACAAACAAAAAAACAATAACTGTACAAATTCTTTCTTATTTTTATTGATGAAACAAACAGACCTTTTATTAATTTAACCCGGTAGCAGCGGGGACCATGTTTCTAAATGGTCCTTCTCACCGAGAAAAATGAGAAAAAATCATCACTCACAAAAACCATTTCATAATACATATCAAAGCATTTCTGATCAGTTTATGCATCATCTACTTTGGAGGGTTTATATCATGGCACAAATTTGGCCTGTCGCTGCTACACGGTAAAGTCACAAATTTGGCCCATCGCTGCTACCGGGTTAAGCCTTGAAGAGACAATGCTCTTAGATAATATACTGGCAGTTCTTGCCTTCATAAATCTCCTTGAATCTTGAACTGTGGAATTCTTTTGTCCTATTCCCATCTTGATGAACATTTTATCTGACCCACACCTTTTGACACAGTTCTTAGTTCACCTTATAAGCTGTTTAAAATCTAAAGGAGAAATGTTGAAAGGAAAAGACAACAATTTTGCAGGTTTATATAAGGAAAAGAAAAAAAACAGCAGGAACATGTCAAACACCACTGTAAGAAGATTTTGGGCAGATAGGGTGGTGGGATAAGACTGGAGAAAGGTCTATGTAGTCATGTAACAAGTTTTAAACACATTTTTACCTCAAAGTCAAAAAGTATCCAATTTCTGAACTTACTGTGCGGAGACAGACGTGACTGTTGAAGGATATGAGGGTTGAGCATGTTGGAAGCATCAGGGTTGGGGGAAGCCACACGAGGTGATAAAGATGCACTGCCACCAAGGGAAATTCCTCCACCTACAACAGGCTGCAACACAAATGAAGGTTGGTTACAGTAAAAGGAAAATAAGAAAAAACACTGGAGCAATTTAAATTTACTTTGGGAGAACAAGTCCTAACATCACACACACACACACACACACACACACATTAAGGCGAATATGGAGAACCGTACCGAGATCGAGACGAGTGAAGTGCGATGTTTGTTTACGTCGCCATCATGACAACGGGAACATGCAGTGGATTTTTCTGGCTTCGAGCAAAATAACAGTGAGCTGCAGAATAGATTATTGCAGAGAAGAGTGAAAGGGTTGGAGAGTGATTTTGAAGTGGTGATGAAGATGGTGAGTGAATTGAGAAGGGAGAGAGAAGAGGATAAGAGAAAGATAAGTGTTTTAGAAGCAAGGGTGGTGGAGCTCGGGAATCAGCTGATGAAGTGCACTGAGGGGGTGAAGATAAGCGTTGATTCGGTGGAAAAGTTTAAAAAAGTGTGAGGAGAAGCAAAATGATAAAAAAGTTGAAGTGGAGCAAAGAGTTAAGAAGTTGGAACAGAAAGCTGACGGAGGTGGAGAGATGATGCAAAGGGGGAGTGTGCAGACCTTTAAGAATATCATGGAGGAGTAGCTGAGAGAGAAGATGGCTGAGAAGGTGGCGAAGGTGATCAAAGAAAATGAGGCACTGGTAAGAGACACGGTTGACAAGAAGAGCATCATTCTGTTTGGAGTTATGGAGGAGAAGACCCCTAGTAAAACAGTGAGAGAGAACAACTTGATAGATGCAGTGAAGATGGTCGTGCAAAGGGTACAAGAAGAAGGAAGTGACCTAGTGAAAGAAATAGATGACTGTCATAGGACTGGAAAATTCAATGGAGAAAGAGAAAGACCAATTAGAATACGATTAAAGGCAGAGTGAAGCAGAAGAGGCCCTGGCAGGAGCTTGGAAGCTGGCAGGAGAAGAAGACACCAATATGATGTGGCTGAGAAAAGATCAGAATGAACAAGAAAGAGTTAAGTTGAACGAACTAAGAGGTGAGGTTCGTGATTTAAATGAGAAGAGATCGGAAGAAGAGAAGAGGGAGTTTTTTTGGAGAGTAATGGATATGAAAGTGAGAAAGTGGTTCATAGGGATGAGAGGAAGGAGGGAAAGAATCTAAAAGAAAAGGAGAAAGGGTGGAAAGTGGCATACATGAATATTAACCCCTACGGGACGGGGAGCGGCGATCGCCGCTCGGTTGACAGAGGACGGGTGGCGGTGATCGCTGCTCTGCTTATATTTCGCTCATGTTAGCCATTCTCCCAAATTTTTTCCTTCCAAAATATGTCAACACTTGTCCCGAGTACTTTTAACAGTGAGTCAGTGCGAGACTTTCTTAGTAGGTGGACGTTTAAAAATAGAATGTCTGCGTTCTAAACGCCTCGTCGGTCCATACAGCCAGTGGCTACGTCCACTCCAATAGCTAATTCATCACGTACTGATCGCTCAAGTGCTAGACCTTCCGACAGCGCAATAGAACATGAACTTGATATTACTGTTGTAACACTGGAAAGTGATTTTAAGTGGAGTGACAGTGATTCTGAGTGGCATAATACAAGTAGCGATGATGATGGGGCAACCACCTCAGGTCCAGCAGCTCTGACCATGTGCACTGCTGCGACACGTTCCACACCTGTTACTGCCCCGTCCACCAGTGGGCAGGAGATGACAAGGCAAAAGTCTATATATACCAAGTCAAGTCACTCTGCCTTCAAAACTGCTACTAACACGCGCAGGGGGCGGTTTGGGGTGGAGCAGCGGGGTGACGTCACTTGAATCCAAATACCCGCCATTTCATGGCTGACTAAAGCTGCGGCCATGTCTGCACTTTGGATGTGGATTCTTGCCTTCTTTCACCATGTGTTCAGGCAAGCCATTGATGAAGAAAATATGCCTTTTTATTGAGCTATGCGTGACTGTAATTCCAATGCCTACAAACGGCGGTGTGGGGGGTGTGGTTGGGCACGTTGAAGTGATTGATTTAAATTAGTCCTCTTTTTTTCATTTTCTCTAAATCCCAGTTTCTACATTATCTAGTTAGGCTCCAAGCAACATCCTCCCACAAAACTGCGTATGACTTGACTTGGTATATATAGACTTTGGAAAAGGCAGCCTTCTGCTCCCCTTACATCTTCACTACGTTCTTCTCCACCTGTATCTCCTCCAAGGTCCAGGAGGAGGATTGAGTTTGCCTTATCCACTTCCTCTGCTGAATCTTCTCCTCCCAGAAGTGATGCAAGAGACCATACACGAGGACGAGCAGGCAGAAAAGGAATAAGAGGGAGGAGAGCGAGACAAACACAAGTTGGGAGGGGAAAGAGAATGCGGGGTGATAACGTTATCACACCTCCACAGTGTGTAAGTCTAAGCCATATATAGCAAGCCAGGGTCAAGAAAGAAAACTGACACAGTGACTCGGTTACCAAATATCTGCAGTAATTACTCCCATTCAACACACTGTATCTCAATAACTACAGAATCTAGACACTTTGGGAACATTCCATTTGAAAGAGGAAGAGTTATTGATAGTCAGAATGTATATTTCATTCTCCTCAATTCTCTAGTTAAAGAGTATTGATGAAGTGAATGTCGATGAAAATAAGAGATTTACAGGTGTTTGTCCGTACGGCGACAGGAAATTGCAACCTGGTCCGTCCCGTAGGGGTTAATGGAATAGCTTCATCATGGATAGAGTTTAACGACTATTTGAGAGGCAAAGAACCTGATATTGTGGGGCTGATGGAAACTAAGTAGTGTGACCCAATTGAGGTGGTGGGGATTGGAGAAGGTGCAAACAACGTATGGAGGAGAGACAGAGGGAGAAAATGCTGATGGTAAAAAAAGGCATTAGGGTGGAGGAGGTGATTGAGGGTGAAGGCTGGGCGGAGGTGTTGAAAGTGAAACTTGTGGGACTTGAAGGAAAAAGGAGGCATTATGTAGTAGGGTATGTGCCCCCAAGAACAAGCACATGGGATTTAAGAGAATAATAACAAATGATACATGACAGTGAAGACACGGTGAGTTGCCTGGATGTAGAGTTGAGGGTGTGTGAGAGAATAATCATAATGGGTGATTTCAACTGCAAGGAGGTGGAATGGGAGGATTGGCAGACGCAGGGAGCAGACGAGTCATGGGGAGGAAGACTCCTGCAACTGGCAATGGAACATGTGCTGACTCAGTGGATTACTGAACACACCAGATTCGGGAATGAAGGAGAGGCATCAAGACTAGACCTGGTATTTAATAAGGAGCCAGAAATAATAGAAAATCTTAAAATAGATTGTCCAATAGCGAAGAGTGACCATGTGGTTGTGGAATTTGAAGTATCAGAAAAGAGAACGATTGACCGAAGAGGATCACAAAATTGGGAGAAGCAACAACTGTGAGGCAGATTTTGTTAGCATGAGAACTTTTTTTGAAAATGCAAATTGGAGTGGGCTGTACAAAGCGAAGAAAACACAGGATAAGTGGGAGGAGTTTTTAAAGATATACAAGGAAGCCAAAAATAGATACATATGTCCCCAAGGTAACCAAAAGGGATGCTGGTAAAAAGGAGTGGCTTAACAAAACAAGCAAGGCAGCTAGAAAGAGAAAAGAGGAAGCTTGGAAAAGATGGAGGAGACGAAGAAGAATAAACTCGTGGAATGATTTCAAACAAGCAAGGAATGAATATACAGATTAGAAGAGAAGAAAAAAGGAAATATGAAAGGTATAATTGACAAGTGCAAAGACCAACCCAAACTATTCTGTAGACATATGAACAGCAAATTAAAGAATAGAGAAACAATTGATAAACTGAAAATGGATGAAACTACATATGACGACCCAGCAGAGATGGCTGAGGTGATGAATAACAGCTTCCATAGAGTTTTCACACAAAAAAGGAGATTTTGTACAACCAACAGGGCCAGGAAAGAGGAAGGGTTATGCAGGAGATACAGTTAACGGTGCAGAAGGTCAAGGAAAGTTTGAACAAGCTGGATATAAAAAAGGCGACGGGGCCGGATGGAGTATCAGGGTGGATCTTGAAAGAATGTAGTGAGCAACTTGCAGAGAAACTGCACTCCATAATGAGCACCTCCCTGAGTGAAGGAAAGGTACCACAAGATTGGAAGAGAGCAAACATAGTACTGATTTCTAAGGGAGGCAAGAGAGAGGACCCATTAAATTACAGACCGGTATCACTCACTAGTGTGGTTGCGAAGATATGTAAGAGGCTGGTTAAGAACAGGTGGTCCGGTTTCTTAGAAAGAGAGAAAATTATCTCGGATTGCCAGTTTGGATTCAGGAGAGGGAGATCTTGCGTCACCAACTTGTTGTGTTATTACTCAAGGGTGACAGATTTAATACAAGAGAGAGAAGGCTGGGCAGATGGAGTGTACTTGGATTTGAAAAAGGTATTTGACAAAGTACCGCACAGAAGACCAGTTTGGAAAATTAAAAATAGGGGTGGAGTGGATGATGGACTGATTAAGTGGCTGGAGGACTTCCTAACTAACACGGAAATGAGGACGATAATCAGGGACAGGGTTTCCAACTGGTGCCCTGTGATGAGTGGAGTCCCACAAGGTTCGGTGTTGGCACCAATAATGTTTGCTGTTTATATAAATGATATAGTGGATGGAGTGTCCAGCTATGTGAGCTTGTTTGCAGTTGATGCAAAGCTACTGAGACGAGTGAGGACATGGAAAGAGGTTGAGGGCGACCTTGTGTAGGAGAGATGTGAAAAAGTTTAGCTCCCCAAACAGAAGCACTGAGCTATGGAATAGACTGGAGGAGGAGGTGGTTTGTGCAAGAAACATCCCCCTCCCCCCGCTGGGCTGCCCCGAGCGCGCCTGGGAGGATAGTCTCGTTGTGAGCGATTAAAGGGTTATGAATATATGTTCCATTCTACACAGTAAAAATTAAAGGAGAGAAAACATGGTTTGGATGGAGGTGTGAGACAGCAGGAAGAAATAGAAAAAAGCCATGAAGGAATTTAAAGAAAAGCCCAAATAAGAACAATAGGGACAAATATAAAAAAGGAAATAAGGAGGGAGGAGGAAGCTGAATTTGAAAGAAGAATAGTTTTTAATGTAAAGAACCAAAAATGTTTTATAAATTCGTAAACGGGAAGTTAAAAAGAAATGAAGTGGAAAGGCTAAAGGAAAAAAATGTAATCTATGAAAAGGACTAAGAAATTGCAAAAATATTAAATAAAACTTTCATAAGTGTTTACGGAGGAAATCGACTTTGACTGGGGTCTCGAAAATTGCAATAAGGGGAAACTGAATCAAGTAAAGGTTGATAAAGGAGAACTGATACAGCTGATGAAAACCTTAGATGGAAGGAAAGCTATGGGACCAGATGGAATCTCAGGACAAGTGCTAAAAGTGTAGAAATGGATTATTGGAGACACTTTATGACATAATAACATGCTCTATAAATACAGGAAAAGTGCCCTTAGAATGGAAGAGAGTGAACAATGTACCAGTTTATAAAAGTGGAGATAAAACTGAATCACTAAATTAAAGACCAGTTTCTTTGACAAGTGTAATGAGCAAGATTTGAGAAAGTATAATAAAAAAACAATGGGTCGAACATTTAGAAAAGGAAAACATGATAAATGAAGGACAGTTTGAATTCAGAAAAGGGAAATTGTGTGTCACTAACTTACTATGTTTCTACTCAAAAGCAATAGATGTGGTGCAAGAGAGAGAAGGGTGGGCTGACTGTGTATATCTCAATGTGAAAAAAGCTTTTGACAAGGTTCCGCGAAAAAGGTTAATCTGGAAACTACAGCCGTGGGAAGGAATGGACGGAAAGGTTATCAAGTGGATGAATAATTACTTAATGGGAAGAGAAATGAGGACAGTGATTAGAGAGAAATCAAATTGGAGGAGAATAGAGAGTGGATTTCCCTAAGGCTCAGTTCTGGCACCAATAATGTTCATAATATATATAAATGATATGCCAAAGGGTATAAAAAGTTATATGAGCCTCTCTGCAGATGATGCAAAGTTAATAAGAAAAGTGAGGGCAGAGGAAGATTGTGAGGAGCTGCAAAAAGACCTGGACATAGTGTATAGATGGAGCCAATTATGGGAGATGGAATTTAATGCAAACAAGTGCCATGTTATGGAAATGGGGAAAAATAAAAACAGACCAAGGAAAACACACAGGATGGGAGAAGAAAACTTAACCCTGTCTTTGCGCGTGGTGCTAGACGCGACTATCCCCTCAGGCGCAGTCGGGCAGCTCAATGGGGGGTCTCTTTCAACCTCTGTATCTAAAAAACTATTCATCACAGCTAAAAACCAAAAACACCATTGGAAAGAGGAGGATCAGATCCACAGGAGTCGGTTACGTATGCCTCTCCTGCGAACGTACAAGCACGTTCAGGGAGTGGTGAATGTGGACACTTACATCAGTGATTGCGTGATGATCACCCATTTTGAGGGAACTGCGGACATCTCTCCTAGAGGTTCTGGCAAGGTAGTATTGCAAACTGCAATATTTACAACTATTTGGTCAAAAAATCAGTCAGGTGATAGGTGAAGCTATGGAAAAATGCTGCTATTTTGGACAAGAACATGCACCAGTTACTCATCCGTAGATTTTCCGCGCTGGGCTGATATGATTTTCCACCAAATTTAGTGGAGAACCCACTCAATTGGCAATTCTGTGTAGTGAGAAATATTGTTGGAACACTCTCATACACGGGAGATTTGAGTGCGGCTGGAGCTCGCAGTGAGCGTTTAGCACCACCAGCAAATACACCTAACGCTCGCTGCGAGTGTTTAGCAACGAAAGGGTTAAAGGTGGTACATGAAGAAAAAGATTTGGGAGTAACGATGCAAGACACACTATCCCCAGAAAAGTACATAAACAAGCTGTTTGGAGAAACCTACAGGATGATGCAAAATATAAGGGTATCATTCCACTTTATGGACAAAGAAATGATGAAGAAAATAATAACAACAATGATAAGACCAAAGCTTGAATATGCTGCAGTTGTGTGGTCACCTCACAAAAAGAAGGATATCAGAGAGTTGGAAAGGATACAGAGAATTGCAACTAAAATGGTCCCAGAACTCTTGAATATGATGTATGAAGACAGACTGAAGGAGATGGACTTGACGACACTGGAACAAAGGAGGGAGAGAGATCTGATCACGCTGTGTAAGTTGGCAAATAAGTTTGATGAGGTGGATAGAGATGATCTCTTCTTAACTGCGAGAATGCAGGGGCTGAGAGGACATAGGAAGAAACTTGATAAAGGAACCTGTTTTGAGTGACTTAAAAAAGTATAGTTTTCCACACTGAAGTGTAAACACATGGAACAGCTTGTGGAAAGAGGTGGAAGAGGCGAACAGAGTATAGTTTTCCACATTGAAGTGTAAACACATGGAACAGCTTGTGGAAAGAGGTGGAAGAGGCGAACAGTGTCCAACAAATGAAGGAAAGGCTGGATGAATGCAGATAAGGAGATGGGACTATTAAAGCTTAGCTCGAGCCCGGTAGACTACAAATAGGTACACACACACACACACACACACATATACAGTCATACCTCAGTTTATGAGTGCCTTAGTTTACTAGTGGGGGGGGGGGGGGGGGCTAAAGGGTGGGGACAAGGGCTATATGGAGGCCGTCAGTGTCAAGCATGCCCGTCCCTCTGAGGAGGGACCACAGACCCTTGCCGGGTGAAGGGGAGGGGAACATGCCAATACCACTGACTATCGGCTGATGTCAGCCTAGCCGACCAAGTTGGTCTTTCAAGATGACTGTGAGGACTGGTGTGATTTTTTGTAGAAGTCGAAGATGTGAACATGGGTTCCCTTTGTTCACTGGAAGACAGAGTGCTCAAAGCAGATAACGATGGGAATAGTCTCAGTTAGGGCTGCCACCTTTGAGCTAAAAAAAAAAAAATAATAATAAGGAATGCAACATCCCACTCTTCAATACAGAACAAATCCATATTTTAAGTAACGGGTGGCAACCCTAAAATTTCTCTAGCCTGCCATGACTGACAGCCACTGCCCACTGCTGGTAGAGGCAGGAGGAAGAGAGGAGAGACATTGTGACGCGTATTTTACACGTATTTCAGGACGATCCTTGACAAACAAAATTTAATGGTCTGGTTTTGTGGTTCACCGAAGAATGTGCTCACTACAGTTTTAAAATACTGAATTTTATCTGCTTAACCATTCAGTATGGAACAAATGGCGTTCCGTATTTTAAGGAAAGGGTGGCAAGGTGGTAACCCTAGTCTCAGTTCGCGTTGTAAACTCGTAGAGATAACACCCGTGCGCTCGTGTCCAATTCCATATGTGCTTTGGTGTGCGATCATAGTGTTTTCAGCACTACAGTGTACGTTCTTTGTGCTTTAACAATATCCCTAAGAAAGATAATTAAACGGGACGGTGCTGCAAAGAAGAAAACAGGAACGCAACAGGAATGGGGTGCGAGCCTCGGCGGCTTGTATGCCCTTCTGGATGCGACTGACTCCCGTTCACCCTCCATCTCGGACGATACGTCGGGTTAGCTTCACATTGGTGGTTGAACGTAGTTCTGGTGCCTCGAGAATAGGGAAACTGCAGCTGCTAAACCCTGTTGCGAGGCCTACACCTTGAGCGTAGTTAGCAGTTGCGGGAGTCTCCGTAACAACCGTAATACATTGATTTGTTTTATATTATCTATCATTGATATTTGTTAGTAAAATTACTTTAATTCTGTATTAAATACCATGTAAAATGATTTCTATATAAATATTATTTTTGATATGGGATGCATTAACCCTTCCGCTCCGGGAGTCCTCTTGGACGGACGCGCATAAAATTTGCCAAAAATCCGGGTGTCCTCTCAGAAGGCATGTGCGTATTTCTACCATTTGATATGCGCGTGTGGGCTTAGTTTGGTATGAGCCCACGCCCAGCATCCCGGAGCATGTGTTGGCATCACCAGTCAGTTGGTCACTAGCAGCTGTGATAGAAAGATGCTATTTTTCACTTTCCGATGTGTCCGAACGTGTGCCTTCCTCCGCCGTGGGGGACGCCGCTTCCTCGCCTCCACCCGCCCGACAGTCCCTGCCCCCCAGAGCTGCCCTAACACCACGCTCTATCCTGGTGAAGCTGCAGGAATATGAAGACCTGTCTCTTCGTGGTGAGTTGGGCGAATTGTCAAGTGATGAAAGTGATTTTCAGAGTGAAGGTGATGATATTCATGACTCTGATGGCGAATTTATGGGATTCACCAGCGAAAATAATAAATAAAGTAACGCTCAAATATTCTCAGTGAAATATAAAAAGAAAACCAAATAAATACGTAAAAACAAGATAAATAGCCTACGTCACACAGGAAAATACTGCAGTAAAATAAATATAATCAAAGTGCCGCTCAAATATTCTCAGTGAAATATATAAAGAAAACTGTCAATAAATACGTAGAAAAGAAATAAATAGCCTACATTGTACTTGGAAAAATAAAAAAAATAAAAAATAATAATAATAAATATAATCAAAGTGCCGTTCAAATATTCTCAGTGAAATATATAAAGAAAAATGTCAATAAATACGTAAAAAATAAATAAATAGCCTACATTGTACTTGAAACACAACGAAATATAAATGTTAAGAAACAGAAGTCTTGGTGGGGTGAAGCAGAGCGGAGTGGAATGGGGAGCGAGGAGCATGGGTTAGACTCTCGCCCGTGTCACAGGCACACACCCGAACGCGGGCTAGTTCTACGGCAATAAAAGTAACCAACTTCTACTCATGATTACTCAGCAATCAGTGGACCATTATGTTTATTTATGTTGCAATTAGAATGTAAACATGACCCTAAATTTTCCCCAAATCCCCAGACACGGGGGTTTCCTTCTGGAAAGATGCCCGGAGCGGGAGGGTTAATGGGATTCCCATTAATTTCAATGGGGAACATATGAACATATGAAGGCAAGGGGTCTGCAAAAAGCCCACTGGCCTATACTTGGGAAATTCATTTTAGTTTATGAGTGTTTTGGTGTGCAAGCAAAATTCCGGAATAAATTAAACACACAAACTGAGGTGTGACTGTATGACGAGTATGGTGAGGTATGATGAGTTTTTGTTGCCTTTGCCTATTAGTAGTTATGTTAACATACACATGTAAATTTAGTTGTTAAGAGCAAGTGAAATACAGCAAAAATATAAACTTCTAATATATTCCAGGCTTTTTATTTTCTACTATATTAAGTTTGCTCCCTAACAGCTTCAAAACTAGCGACTTTTTTCAGTCTTGTTATCGCTAGATGCACGGCCCCACTGTTCTGCATTTCTCAATGATATTCATATCACCTATTTGCTGCACTGTCTCCTTGGTATCACCAAACAATGAATATTTTCTAGTTTTGTTTTCATAATTTTATGCTACCATAAATGAATAAAGATAAAGTATGGTGTACATATTAAATATATTCCTCAGACTGGCAGGTAGAAAATAACAATAGAGTATTCAGTGAAACATGGCACCCTGTGAGCACTCCTCTCTCATTTTCATAAGTGAACAAATTTTTAATTAATCATAAAGGTATATATGTACACTTACTTGAGGGGTTGGAGATGGTGTGAGAGTAGTGCGGTGGGGAATTAGTGGTTGAGAATGCTGTCTGTTAAGGAATTTCAAAACAGTAGTGATGGCATCTCGTTGAGAAGGTGTAACAGACACACTCTTCAACTGAGTCACAAGCTGGTCAGCAGTCACATGCCCACTAGCAACTCCTAGAATAAAGATTTTTTTTCCTTTTATTGAAAGTATCACATTTCAAGTTTTAATTTTTAAAGTCATTATATATATATTCATACATGATATTTATGAAGACTGACTTCATGTATATTGATGTGAAAATCCATTTTACCATTATGTAATTTTTAAGGATTTTCCTAACTACTGCTTTCCTTTTTCAGCATTTTGCATCCTTCATATGGGGTTGCAGTTCCTCCTATGCTGACTCTATTTACTCCAATCATTCAGATTCCATTACTTAAAATTCCTTCACTATTACATCTTCCTTTATGCAATCTATCCATCTTCTTCATGGCCTTCCTCTCTTCCTTCTTCTTGCAACCTCCATAACCAGCACTATGCTCCCCATGTAGATCCTGTTTCTCCTCATCATATCCAGTGATGTCTCTCTCTTCTAGATCTTTAATGGCACTTCTACCATGATTTGTTCAATTCTAATTCTGTTCAATCTTGGCACTCCCATCATTCATCACAGCATTTGCATCTAAGTAACATCAATCTTTTTCTCCTGCCCCTTCTTTATAGGCCATGGTTCAGCTCCATAGGTCAGTGCCAGTTGGACCAGTTTTATACTCTTCCATTTCCTCTTGAAATAATTTTCTGGTCACACAACACACCTGGGGTGGTATGCAGAACACTTCACAAAAGCTCCTCATAAACTCAAAATTCTCCTCATAGTTAGGAGCTAGACTTGTGAGTTATGCAGAGAAACTCACAGGGTGACTCCTAACTGTGAGCTAAGTGATTTATGAGCTAAAACTCATAAGAAGGTGTTTCGCGGTGTATCTTCTGCTACTAATAGCGCTAACGTTTGATTAAAAATACTCATATCACGGTAATATGGATATGGTGGTATGGTGTTATGAATTTAAAGTTAAAAGTATAAATTTTGCTAATGTATTAACTGCAAAAATGAGAATCTCTCAATACATCATACCTCAAAAAGAATATGTGTGGATTTTCTTTGGCTGGCAGCAGACACTGCTGCCCATCTGAGCTCAAAACACCAACAGTCACAAGAAGTCGATAGTCCGTTTCATTCCATCTGTCCACTCGTGAATGTTGATGTGGCATGATGGGATTAACTGGCCAGATTAAGACTAGATAATCACTTCGATATACTAGTGACTGTGCATTAGGGCCACCGAATGCTTCAGATAGTTTAGGGCTTTAGGCGATTATGGCAAACGTGGGAACCTTCGTCCTCCTCCTCTCTCTCCCTCCCTTCCTCCCTCCCTGTTTCTCTTTCTTTCTTTTTTTTTTCCTCTTTTCCATTCTTTCTCTTTCTTATTTCATTCTTTTCTTTCTCTCATTATTTCTTTCTCTTTCTTTCTATCTTCCCCGCTCTTTTTTTTCTCTTCCTGTCTATATATTTTTCATTCTCATTATTTCTTTCTTTCTCTTCATTTCTTTCTTTCTTTCTCTCTTTCTATAAAAAGAAAGTGGTAGGAACTGGTGAGTGAACTTTTAGCTAAATATGTAGTCTGAAATGTCTGAAGTCTGGCTGGTTAGGAGAGGTTTTCATCATTATGATTAGCTCATACGCTTCTTAGGAGTCCTTGTCCACGACTCGTAACGTATCGAGGCACTACGACTACTCATAGTTCATTGTGACCTTTTCTGCATTACATATACGGCTTAAGAACTCCTCTTACAAGGTTTATGAGCTGCATCCAGCTCATAACAGACTTATGATCTTTTCTGCATACCGATCCTGGAGCCTTCCACAAACATCTCCATCCTGATTGTATCTTCCTGCTTACTTTCCAATCCCATTCCCAATTCAAAGTTATGTGGGAGCCCTCCACTTGTTTGGTTCTTTCTTCCAACATGTTAATATTTCCTCCCTGGTCTTGACCATTTAGCCACATATTCTGTCTTCTTTTTGCTGATCTTCAACCCCCTATCCTCCAATGTTTCCCTTCCTTGCTCCTATATTCCTATATTCTTTTCACTCCCTCTTCGGTCTCGTCCACTATCAAAATATAAATAACAACCACTAGGGAGAGAACTGACTCTCTTACCAACAAGCTGCTGTGAGCTGGGACTGAACTTGCAACCTCTCAGTCGCAGGGCAAGCACTAAACCAAGGGAGCCACCCGATACTTTCTTCTCCTATTCATCATTAACTGACACATGTTTACACACACAAAACTTTACAGCCCTCTCTTCCCAGTTATCCATAATAACCTGGAGCCCCACCAAATTTGCCCATTTATACTTCTCTAGAGCCAGTGCAACTCCTTCCTGTCCTTTCCAATTATATATCTTATCCAACCCTGCTGAAATTATGTCCTCTTCCATGTCCTATTACAAGACGATCACATTTCCATCCCCATACTCTTCTATCCATAACCTTAAAAGTGTGTCTATATGACAGCCATCACATCCTATCTCCCTCACTTTTTAAAAGTTTCAAGAATTTCTTTCAACTTTCTTAGGGGAGTAGGCAGCCAGCCAACTGCCACAATGAGTGTAAGATACTCACAGTAAGGTGTGTACAGGGCAATAAGGTGCTGCAAGCCTATATATGTCCTCACAGTCCACCCCCTCTATGTGCCTCAATCATTCTCAAAGAGTAGTTTCTCTAAGGCAAGTGTAGTGGTTAACATGTCTAGCTACAAATCCACACACCTGGGTGTTATCCTGGCTTGGGAAGTTGGGGCACAGCCTGCTCAGTTGATTTTGATGCTTTATATACAACTCGATTATGAAACCAAAAGCTTTACAATCTTCTACTACTATTTGTTAGTTTCTCTAAACATTATCTTCTAATAAATGAACTGAAGTATATAACAATTCACATCTACAGGCACATGACAACTTACTCTGCAGCAAGTTCTGCACATCTGGCCGCAGAAGAGCATCACGTAAGACTTGGTCTTGCGGTTGAGGTGACGGAGTTACACTCATACGTCCTAAGCCTCCCATCAACTGTTTGATTGGGTCAAGTTGCTGTTGCTGCTGCTGCTGCTGCTGTTGCTGCTGCTGTTGCTGCTGCTGTTGCTGCTGTTGCTGCTTTTATTTTAAGACAATGAATTTCAATTTGAATATTTTTAATATTCTTTACTAAATGGTAAGATTAAATACCATAAACTAACAAATAAGGCAATCACTAATGGAGTACTTTGTTGATTACTCTGCAAACACAAGTTCCATTTTAAAATTTTATACCATCTCACTAAGGATTAATCTTCATTCTATCACTAAATAATTACCGTATTTGATGGCTTTTAAGACGCACTTTTTTTCCAAAAATAAATAAATAAATAAATAAATATAAAAAAATAAATAAATAAAATTAAAAAAAAAATCCCTGAAAATCACCCTGCGTCTTATAAGGTCAAGGTTCAGCTTTGGGTCACTGGCTAGTGAAGCTTTAGTGCAGCAATGGCACTTAAATTAAACTGCAAACCTCTCCACAAACGCAGACAAGGTGGCGATCGCTTTTACAGCAACAACGGCAACTCTTTTCTAAAGTAACAACGTCTAAAAGTAGTACTTACCACTACTTCATATAAAATGACACCGGTCAGAAAGAATATTAAGTGACTTAATGCTTGTACCTAAACAAACTAGTGGACGGATGTACACCAAACCTGACAACATGCACAAGACACGCTATGTTTCCTTAGTAGACAGGGATCATTGAGGTAAGACAGACCTTCTTCATAACACTGTTTAACTTTGATTAATGAACACAAACAATATATAGATAATACTGACGAGATATTGAGAAGATTGGTTATTATTAGATATTTACAAGTGCCTGTTTCTCCATTTTGCACTTATCTTTTAACATTCTTACTTTACATATGTGTTCAACAAACATTGAAGCACATTCAAGTTTGAAATTTCACACTTCCTTATGTTTTAAAAATGTACTAGAATATTACAACAACTAGACTTATGATGAAGAGTAATAATAAAGAAATATGATGCACAAACTTTATACCCGTTACCCCTGTGAATGTTGATGTCTCTGCCATGTTTGTTTACATCTCAATTCTGGTAGGTCCCAGCAAATATTAATGGTTTTAAATGTAAAGTATTGGGATTTGATAAGGATCTGAATACATGTGAAACTTTAATAACGACCTGATAGTGGGGAGGGCTACAAATGTCGGGCGAAAAATCTCCACCTGCCACTCGTGGTTCAAACGCGTTTATTATATTTTTTTTCAATTGCCTGCTGAGATTGGGGGTGCGTCTTATAAGCCACCAAATACGGTATGTCTGTGCTGTTTATCTCTCACCTCAATCTACTAACTCTAATATCTTTGACATTTGAATTCAAAGTGGAGCACATCTTGTCACACACTGTTGAAATCTCAATCTCAGATTTGGCTTTCATCCTTTTTCACTGACCAGTCTCGTGAACAAGCTATCACACCCATATCACTGACTGCCGTGGAGACACTCCCATCACTCTAGGCCTCTTTCGAACTTCTGACCCCTCAGTTTATTCTGCTACATTATACACATCCCCCATATTTGCGGGGGGTTAAGGGACACAGAACCCAGCGAAAGGGAATTTCCGCAAATGTTTGGCATGCCCACCAACAAAGCCTCTAGACCCACAAAAAAGCATTGAGCAATTTTACACACACTGCAACTAATAAAGCATTTTGGTTACCTGAAAGTAGCATAAAATATTATATATGCCATCATTCATTAGCTATACAAAATAAAAACTGTACTTTAATTTACATAGTTTTCATGAATACAGTAATCCCTCCCATATACGAACTAAATGGGCCAAAGGGTGTTTGGATATGGGGAGTATTTGGTTATGCGAGGTAAAGGTACTGCTGGATTTATAATGAACATGATAGAATGCCCACAGTATCTCATGATTAAAAAGGGTAAAGAAATAACATCAACTTACCTGCTGCAAAATATGATGCTGTCTCTTTTGTTGCTGCTGTTGTTGTTGTTGTTGTTGAACCTGAAGCAGTTTCATTAAAACATCTTGCGATGGTGTCCCCTGAGTTCCTAGTTGAGGCAGGGTAGGTGGAGGCTGATAACGAGCTACCATACTTGGAGGAGGTACATTAAAGTTAGGTATAGATGGAGGGGGTACGTTGCAGGACTGTTGATGGGACAGGGGATGACCCTGTGGTTGCTGTCCAGAATTTGAAGAGCTCCCTTTCATTAACACTGAAAAAAAAGTTTTAGGTGGAGAGTGTTACAAATGCCAGAGTGTAAACAAAATTTGTATAGTTGAAAGTGTATTTCCTCATAACAAACAACACTACATTGTGGGGTGATGTTCTATGTTAGTATAACCTACATGTAAAGTATAAGAAACTAGATGTAGCCCAAACTTCAGAAGAAAATCAATGACAGTGTTTACATTTTAATTATGTACTGTATTTTTTAGTGTATAAGAGTTTCCCTTCCACCCAAAAACAGGGATTTCAATAACCTACTGCACTTGATACACACCAGGTGATTTTTTTTCTATGCCCTCCCTCCATCCTATCAGTCTTATGTAAACTAATGTCATGAACCATTCCATTCAAGTCCAATGCCTGACTCATCAGGCTGTAGTGTGGACAGACACCACAACTGTCATCACTGGAAGCACATTAACTTAGCCAAATGAGATGCAATTCTAAACTTGGAGATATTCCAGTGCATGAAAATTGCGACGTAAGCTTTACAGGCCACTACTTACTAGCAATGAGATCATTTTCTGTAGGAGCATTTGGAACAGCTGGTTGAACTGACATGGGGGATGGCTTCATCACTCCCCCATCCTTTATCCCACCATTCAGTAACTGAAAGGAAGCAAGCATCTGTTTAGTCATACATCTCCGTATAAAAGGAGATCTGCTTTGAATTTATTCTTTTAAGGTATATTTCAAAATGTAAAACACGCATAGCAACATCAACCAGCACAATTAATTTCTCAACCAAAATACTTCACTATAAATTTGAATAAGTACTATGATAAATTACTTAACATAATGGCACCTTGCATACATTATAGGATATTATTTTTTTATGCAAAGCAGACCATTCAAGATGCATAGAATTAGCAAAATAAATACCCAACAGCAGTGGTAGAAGAGGAGGCAAAGCAGTTTACCTTATTCAGCACCTCCTTGGTTGAAGTACTGGGTGAAGGTTTGACTGTGCCCTGAGAAGTAACCTGTGAGAGCTGAAAGGACATTCATCCATCACAGTATCTGACACTAAAGCACTACAATAAGGCTGACAGTGAGTTACATCACAACATCTGCCAATCAAACTTAAAAGTTCTACTGGCATAAAAGTAAAAACACAAACTATTTTGACCATGGTATAAGACATTATAAGATAACTAACTTCACTAATTGTAGCTACTCAAACTCTATTTGAAAAATGTTTCAGGTGAATTGCAAAATTGGTGATATTTTTTTCAAGAGAAAAATTATAAGCTTAAGTTAAAGAATAGCCAATGTTTATGTACGCTTAAATGAATATATACATACAGTAATACCTTGGTTTACGAGTGGCTTAGTTAACGAGCGTTTTGATTTACGAGCAAAACAAAATTAGTAAAAATGCTTTGGTTTACAAGCGGTGACTTGGTGTACAAGCATCCTGTTTGTACAACTCAATGACGTGACCATGGATTCCCTTTGTTCGCCGTAAAACGAGAGCACTCAGAGAGGAAAACAATGGGAATGGGGTCTCAAGCTGGTGTCACACTGGGCCTTTTTCCTCCATCCGCACTGAAATAAAACAACTCCAACTTTTCTGGGTGTGCATCACACACGACCACGGTCAGCCAGTATCCACAACGTAAACAAACCAGTTGCCCTGTATCCACATGGTGCTGTTTGAAAAAGTAGGAGCTGTTGTAGCTTGTACTGCTGTTATTCAAATTATGGACTTGTTGCTACAGTTGAATGGAAGGAAGAAGCAGTTGTGTGTGCAAACATGGCTTCAAAGACAGAAGGACAGGAGTGTTTACGCAAACTAACAACTTGGGTGTATGGGCAACCATGGTTTTTACTAGCTCCAACGGTTGGAGGCAAGCGCCCAGTGTGACACCACCTTCAGTTCGCGTTGTACACTAGCAGAAATTGAAAACCGTCGACATCTTGCGCTTGGCCACCCATCCAGGCAGCCAAGCACACGCGTGTAGACAGCCCTGGTCGTGCGCTGGGCCCGGCCCCAAACAGCTGACGGGCAGCTGATGACGGTGATGGCGATGACGAGCATCGGTGTCGAGGCCCCCGCATCGGCGGCACTCGAACAGCATCCTCATCAGGGCCCGCACGTGTGTGGCTGTGTTTATTATTGGTTTGGGCTTCTCAATTTGCCAATTCCCATCCTCCACATGTTGCACGGGACCCCTTTCCTTTCTACCATCTCTTCTTTTTGAAAAAGAAGAGATGGAAGAAAAAAAAAGAAGTCCCGCACAACATGTGGAAAACAAGAATTAGCAAATTGAGGAGCCAGGGCCCACAATAAACACAGCCACACACACAGCCCCAACAAAAGCACCACCCGGGCGGCACTGATGCGGGGGTCATGCCGCCGATACCCATCATTACCACCACCATCATCAGCCACCCGTCAGCTACTCAAGCCCGGTGTGCGGCCGGGGCCGCTAGCAGACTTGTACCAGGCCGCCCGGATCATAAAAAAAAATAAATAAATAAATAAATAAAAATAAATTTGTTCCGAGCTAGAAGGGAGGCTGGGTAGATTTGTCCGGTACGTGTGACACCAGCTTTATAAACATCAAAACCGTATTTTCAAGCAACGGACCACCCTTCCCCCCTTTTAATCCGTTAAATCGAGGGCCGAGTGTATTATATTCTCACTGGCGTAAAATACATGAATTTCAGTCCACCTTGACCCGAATACGAGGAAAAAATTACAGATACAAACACGTTTATAAGACTTTGGTGTTCAAGCGAATTAACGTTGTGATGTTATTCTGCAAGGTGTCATGTTTATTCACAGCGTAAAATATGTTCTATACAGTGAAACGTATGAGTGAGAATTATGTTTTTTTTTTTTTTTTTTTTTTTTTTTTACAACAAAGGAGACAGCTCAACGGCACAAAAAAAAGAAAACAATAATAAAAAAAAAAGCCCGCTGCTCGCTGCTCATAAAAATTAATCAAAAGAGGTGGCCGAAAGAGAGGTCAACTTCGGGAGGAGAGGTGCCCCGACACCCTCCTTTTTGAAAGAGTCTAAGTCGCAGGCAGGAGGAAACACAGATGAAGGAAGATTGTTCCAGAGTTTACCAGCGTGAGGGATGAAAGAGTGAAGATGCTGGCTAACTCTTGCATAAGGGGTTTGGACAGTATAGGGATGAGCATGAATAGAAAGTCGTGTGCAGCGAGGCCGCGGGAGTGGGGGAGGCATGCAGTTAGCAAGTTCAGAAGAGCAGTCAGCGTGGAAATATTGATAGAAGATAGAAAGAGAGGCAACATCACGATGGAAGTTAGGAGGTAGAAGACTATCAGTAGGAGGAGGAGAGCTGATGAGACGAAGAGCCTTAGACTCCACTCAGTCCAGAAGAGCTGTGTGAGTGGAGCCCCCCCACACATGAGATGCATGCTCCATACGAGGGCGGACAAGGCCCCTGTATATGGATAGCAACTGCGCGGGGGAGTAGAACTGGCGGAGACGATACAGAACGCCCAACCTCGAGGAAGCTGATTTAGCGAGAGAGGAGATATGAAGTTTCCAGTTGAGATTTTGAGTTAAGGATAGACCGAGGATGTTTAGTGTTGAAGACGGTGACAGCCGAGTGTTGTCGAAGAATAGGGGAAAGGTGTTTGGAAGATTGTGTCGAGTTGATAGGTGGAGAAATTGAGTGTTTGAGGCATTGAGTGTGGAAATATCGATAGAAGATAGAAAGAGAGGCAACATCGCGACGGAATTTAAGAGGTAGAAGACTATCAGTAGGAAGAGGAGAGTTGATGAGACAAAGAGCCTTAGACTCCACTCTGTCCAGAAGAATAAGAAGTACATTTTGCTTATTTATTATAAGTGGAAGTAGAAGAACAGCAAAATATTCAATTGCTCAAGCTATACACTTTTTACATAGAGGAAGTGGCAACACCGTGTTCCAACAATGTCGTCAGCTGAACCTTGGACTCAACTGTTTTCTCATCCATATTTCGTACATGACATAAGTACTACATTGATAATCATCTCCTGTGCTGGGCAGGAAGGTTCATTAGTCATTTATATTCATTTTTCATTGTTTTCTGTATGTAAAACTATGGTTATTCTCTATAAAATGTATTTTTTGTTAATATTTTTGGGTGTCTGGAACGGATTAATTGGATTTACATTATTTCTTATGGGAAATATTGCTTCAGTTTTCGTACATTCAGTTTTTGTCGGACTTTTTTGAACGGATTAATCACAAAAAACGAGGTTCCTCTATATTTATATTATTATACTAACGTTTATTTTTTTCTATCATTACTATTTGTTAGTAAAATTACTTTTATTCTGTATAAAACATGTAAAATGATTTTTGTTAATATTTTGGAGGATATGGGATGCATTAGTGGGATTCACATTAATTTACATAGGGAAATTTTTAATTTATGAGTTTTTTTATTTGCGAGCAAAATTCCAAAATGAATTAAACTTGTAAACCGAGGAATGACTGTACATACACACATAAGCGTTAGCTCCATTGCCGCTGATATTACAAAGGCAATCCCACACCCACTACTACGTAGACTACTGGTAAGGTTGCACAAAGTTGCGTGGCTAACAGGTCAAAGAGCGTCCGGGAGGACATACATACTTATAGTTACAAGATACATTTCTGAGTGATTAGTACCTGTGAAAACATGTTTGGAACTTTGGGAACGTACCCCAAGTATCTGAGATTTCCGCTTATCCGGCACCTCCAATTCTCCGAGGTTGCCGATTACTAGGGGTTTTACTGTACATACAAGTAAATTAAAGATCCAGGGCCCAGATTCGTAAACAATACCAACCAACCCTTCAGTATCTCTCACATTTATCAGACCACTACCAAACCTCTGGTATCCCTCAAACTCTGTATTTACCAACATTCTGGTAACAGGTCAGTAACAGTTACCCTAGCAACGAGTTGTTGTGCTCGATAGCCAATCACATGCAATATTTTATACTGTATCTTCAGCTTTCACGTGACTTTGGTGTACAAAAACAGACAACAGAATCAAAACATGTGTATTGTAAAGCAGTAAACACTGCTCTAGAAATCATAAGCAGTGCAGTCCCTCAATAAGATGTATTTTGTTACTCTAGCTTACCTAAGAGCTATATATTTGCATTAAAGTATGAAAATCTATGATTACAGATATTTTTATTTATTTTGTTTACAGCAAAGGAAAACCCACTAATTAGTGCTCCAACATAAAAGAGTAAAGAGGAGTGGTCGGAGAGGTCAATTTCAGGAGAGATGTCCTGATACTCTTCTCTTGAAAGAGGTCAAGTTGTAGGCAGGAGGAAATACAGATGAAGGAAGATTATTCCAGAGTTTACCGGCATGAGGAATAAAAGAGTGAAGATGTTGGTTAACTCTTGCATAAAGGATTTGGACAGTATAGGGATGAGCTTGAGTAGAAAGTCGAGTGCAGCGGGGCCATGGGAGGGGAGGAGGCATGCAGTTAGCAAGTTCAGAAGAGCAGTCAGCATGAAAATATTGATTAAAGATAAAAAGAGAGGCAACATGGTGGCAGAATTTAAGATGTAGGAGACTGTCAGTAAGAGGAAAGGAGTTGTTGAGACGAAGAGCCTTAGACTCTACTCTGTCCAAGAGAGCTGTGGACATACTTCATACGAGGGCGGACAAGGCCCTTGTATACGGATAGCAACTGTGCCGGGGAGAACTGGAGGAGACAATACAGAACGCCCAACCTCGAGGAAGCTGATTTAGTGAGAGAAGAGATGTGAAGTTTCCAGTTAAGATTTTGAGTTAAGGATAGACCAAGGATGTTTAGTGTAGAAGAAGGTGACAGCTGAGTGTTGTCGAAGAAAAGGGGTTAGGTGTTTTTTTCGGTAGATTGTGTCAAGTTGATAGGTGGAGAAATTGAGTTTTTGAGGCGTTGAAGGACACAAGGTTCCTTTTGCCTCATTCGGAAATAATAGCAAGGTCAGAGCATTCTGCAGCCTCCAGTCTGGAGTCTTGTAATTCCTGTTGAGAGAAGCTTCTGTTGAAAGTTGAAAAATGCAAAGTAGAGTCATCGACATATGAGTGGATAGGACAGTTTGTTGTAGAAAGATCATTGATGAATATCAGAGAGTGGGAAAGAGGACAGAGCCCTGCAGAACACCACTGTTGATAGGTTTAGGGGAAGAACAGTGACCATCTGCCACAACAGAGATAGAACGGCTGGAAAGGAAACTGGAGATGAAGGTACAGAGAGAAGGATACAATCCGTATGAGGGCAGTTTAGAAAGCAAAGAGTTGTGCCAGACTCTATCGAAACCTTTCGATATGTCTAACACAACCGAGAAAGCTTCACCGGAACGGCTAAGAGAGTCAGTTAAGAAAGCAAGATCACCAGTAGAACGCCCCTTGTGGAACCCATACTGGCAATCAGATAGAATGTTAAAAGTGGATAAATGCTTTGTTTGAGGGTTTGGAGCGATCACCCTTCTTAGGCACAAACTGTATGTAGGTGTACTTCCAGCAGGAAGGAAAGGTAGATGTTGACAGGCAGAGACAAAAAAGTGTGACCAGGCAGGGTGTTGTTTATATTCTTATGTTCTATATGGAGTTACTCAAATGCTGACAACTCCTGCAGTGATCAATGATCAAAGGGATAGCATTAATGAAGAGAAGGCAGCCAAACTTCACCAGGAATAAGCTCCTTACCCTTCCCGGGGGGTCCAAGAGAGGTGGCATATTATAACTGGGCCTATAACATTACAGATCAAAATCATGGTCATTCCTGTCAAAAAAGATCACCTATGACTCATGCTGATAGCTGACAGCTATAAATGTCCCACTGCTGTGCTGTTAAATCTTAGATAGGTACTCAGTAGTCTTTATACAGCAGTAAATCATGTTTGTCAATTCCATTCACTACTAAGCTTATCAGTCATTTATTTGTCTAAATCTATGGTACAAGTATAAGTAGAAAATGAAAAAGGAGGATACCTCAATGCCACTGCAGCTACTCATACACTGCACCACTCACTTTGCCTTTTCATGTCTCTCTCCACTTATTTCCATCATTATTATACATTTTCATACTCCTACAACTATGAAGATAATCATAATGCATTGTCATGTTCAGAAATGACCGTTACAAGCAGTTAGATGGCAGAATAATTCTGAGGTGGCAGTGTTAACCCAGCTTACCAGACCTCTGGTAACTCACATACAGGTGCTTGGAGCTGTGGTATATTCTGGTCTTACCAGAGGTCTGATAAGTGCTTGCTGAATACAGATTTATGGAGTGGGTGGAGTTACCAGAAAACTTACCAACGGTTTGATGGTTTGATGAATCCAGCCACAGATCTTTGACTTTGCATAGGTATTGACAGCCCTATATACTCATGCTGAGTGAGTCCATAACACCATGTGCAAAGCAAATCCACTTCTTGATGTGATCTACAGTTGTTCTCCACTACACTACCAGGGCATGTGAAATTTTCCATGACCTCAATATCCTTGCCATATGCATGAACAGACAATAGTGTCTCATCTAGTAAGCCACCAAATACTTATCATACCTTGGTTGTAGCGCAAAACACCTGAAGTGTCAAAAGCTTTGCCTCCTATTGCAGTGCCCTGATAGCCATCACCAAATTCTCTAATGTCTCAGCAAAGATTAATGGATTAGACAAAACAATGCAAGAGGGCCAAGTTTTGCCAACATATGGCACACAATGACTTTGGTTCACAACTCTGCCTGATACCCAGTCACTGTATGTGTTGAAAACAGGGGGCAAGGACACACACCCCTGCCTAACTGCTATGTTCACATGAAAGAAATTGATGTAACAAACACTAGTTTCCTTTATATCCTACAACCTAGACCCAGCCCCTCTTACTTCTTCAAGAGAGAGTGGGGTTTTGTCAATGAGTGGATCAGCATTGACAATACGTAGTAACCCAGTGGTTAGGAGCCACCCATTTGGAGGGTCTGTCATATGCAGCTGTTCAGAGTACTTAGTTCAACAAGCCCTCTGCCGAGAGAACACCGTTTGTTGTTCAGATAGCCCTCACCTGAGCGGGGGACTCAGGATGTGGATGTGAGCTCAATAGACACTAAACAGGCATGAGGTCATATGCATTGAACTGACCCTTGATGTCCAAGGCAAGACTCTTGACATACCTCTACTTGTCTATCCTCAGGAGAGCTCTAGTCCAATGTGACAAAATCAATACTGATTCCCAGCAAACATGGCAGAACAACCCTTTTCAATAATCTCCAGATTCTCCCCAAGGCAAAAACACTCATTGTTCTTGGAAGTTCTCAACATTAGAACTCCTTCCACATGTGTTAATTTGTGATAAATGCGGAGTCCCAAAAGTGGATAAACTTATAAAATACAGTGAGTATTTCTGAATCAACACTGGTCGATTGTTACTAATGCTCTTGTATCTTGCCTGTTAACGTCTTCTCAGACCCACACTTCAAGTCAATCAGTCAATACAGTTTACCAGAGACAAGTTACTATTTTAGTGCTATGTTTATGTGGGGTTCTGCTAGTTAGAAAAAATGACAAGAGGCAGAACATGTAGGTAGGTGGGTAGGCGCTCTTTGATCTTGAACAGAGTGTAATTCTGGATATTTTTTTACATTATCAATCTCAAAATGACATGCTTCCAAGGGGTTCTGTTGTGTGCTGATTCAATTTCTACTCTTAACCCTTTCATGCACCACAATGCAATTCGCGGCAAAACGGAATTGTCTACATGAGCTTTTGACTCGAATCGTGTCAAAAAAAAAAATATATATATATATATATATATATATATATATATATATATATATATATATATATATATATATATATATATATATATATATATAAAGTATCTTTCAGAATTGTGTCAAATTGTTTTACATCAAAGATCCAAGCTAAACCTATAAAATAAACTAATTGTCAACTCTCGTGCCGCTGGATGTGAAGTGATAATTGCCCGTGGTTTAGTTGCCTCTCAGCAAGCAACCTGTGAGTGTGACTGTCGTCCCTTTAACCCTTAAGCTGCGGTACTCAACTATAGTCACAAGGAGTGATTGCGCAAGGTTGCGAAAGTCGACTATAGTCACCATCAGTATAAAAATGTTTATCATTTAAATTACTGATCCGTTTTCATCCAAAAGAACACACAGAAAACCACAGGCGGCATAGGGAACAGTAAACAAATCATGCTACAGCTGATTGACGCCAATATGTGTGATGAAATTCGTTTGTTATAGCTTCCTTGTATTTCTGCTCATAACAGAGGTAATTTTAGCATTTATATTATTGCAATTGTGTCATAAACAATGTCTGATTGTATTATAAGCATATGAGGCGTCACGTGCAATATTGAGGTAAGCGCAAACCACCTGGGTTTGGAGTTACAATCATATACTACTATTTTGACCCTTCCTCTTTTATCCGAGCAAGTCGTTTACCCAAAATCAACACTGGAAGTAGGGTAAAAAGTCTCAGGAAAAACATATCTCGCTCAAATGTAGGGTCCGCGCGAGGTAGGGTGGGCATGCTGGCGTGGAGTAATGGTGTAAGTCCCCAGCGAGCTCTGGGAGGAAGTGACACAGTTGCCATGTCTAGCTGATCTAATTAATTTTTCGTACAATTTCTAACTTTGTTTGATATTCAATAGCTGACTTAATGTAGTTTTGTTTGTTGTATTTTGTATAATTGACTAGTAACAATTTTTAACTAGTTCTTCCTGAGTGAACATGACTATCTACATTAATTAGAACAATTTGCATTATCTTCTGACTTCCGACTGCTCTAAATCCCAGTAAATCCCAATACCAGTAAAAAAAAAAAAAAAAAAAAGATTCTTTTTTTCAAAACCCAGGGTTTTTGTTTTTTCTTTTTTGTTTTTTTCTTTTTGTGCTTCGTACATAACTCGGGCAGTTTTGTCTTTACATAAGCTTCATATTGGTATCAAAATGATGATTCTAGCTTTAAAACCAACAAAAAAATTGCAATTTGAAGTTGCAAAAACTTCAACTGCGATTTCTGAGGTTTTTAAAAACACGCGCTTACCCCAATATTGCACGCGGCGCCTCATATATGATGTAAACAAATGAAGATGTATTAGTGTGACCTTGAATAAAGACTTAGGGTTTTTAACTGGGCATTTAACTCTATGATTAGGGCCATTTTATCAAAAATTATGTGTGCACACACAGATACTTATGTATAATGCATGTAAATATGTCTAATTCTCTTTCTTTCACTTTCCTTCTCTCTCATTTTACAAAACCAAGGCTAGACTTAGTCTCATATATTATTTACGTATCCTAGGCTAGACTAGGCTGATTATAACTGCTGTCTCTTTCTTGTATGCATGTTCCCTGCACTAGACTAGGATGATGGTAACTATTGTCTATTTCATATATGTACAATGTCCTTTTTAATAACACATACAAGTGTTATAATACTAGTACCATATATATTTTTTCAAGATTACCATGGAGCAAGCAAGGAAGAGGACTAAATTTCTGAAGACAGATGAGCATTAGACAGTGAAAATGATGAAGAAATGTTTGAGGAAAAAACTGATTACTGGCTGGATGAGTCTGAGGATGACTTAAATGATAATAGTGTGGAGTTAGAAGAGGAAGATACTGATGCTCCCTCCACCAGGTTTCCTTCATGTAAGGAGCATGTAAACATGATTTGGTTACTTCAGAGAACCCCACTGAATTACAGAATATGATATTTTTCACAGATAATCATCGAGTGGAAGGCATTGAAAATCTCACACCCTATCAATGTTTTATAAAACTGTTTCCTGAAGAAATTTTTTAGCTATATTTTTCTATATTTGATACATTGTTGCAACTTTTATTTCTGATGGTTTGAATTTTATAGGATATAATTTCAGTGTAATTTTTTCATATAATAAATGCTATGTTGTAAGAAATTTGTTTGATTTTCTGTCTTTCCTCCAAGGAAATTTTACAAAAATGGTGCCTACTTTATATCAATAATAATAATAATAATAATAATAAAAAAAAAAAAGGGTTTTGCACCGAGTTAAGTGTAACAATATGGCAGCAACACCAATTTACAAGCCTTTTCTGTAGTCTAAGGGCCGCTTTCACAGTCGTTTTGTTTTTGATCGTTACCAATGGCGACGATCGCCGCTTTAGTATTTCCACATAAAACTGGCCGATGGGGTAGTGGCAGCTGCGGGGTTAGCCTAGACCCGCACCTTGGCACACACTCTCAACACCTCTCACTTCTTCTGCAGCCGCCACTACCCCATAGGCCAGTTTCACATGGAAAACTATAGCGTCGATCGGCGCCATTGGTAACGATCAAAACAAACAAAACGACTGTGAAAGCAGCCCTAAGTCCCCAAAACAGTGAAGTGAATGAAGTATTTTACATTTTAGCAAAGATGTATTTCATCTTTTTTTTTGCCAGTTTTGTAACAATTTTGGACTTTTTTCATAACTTCACACATTTTTTAAGGAAAATAAATGCCATACAGTCATCCCTCATTTATCGCGGGGGTTAGGTTCCAGAACCTCCCGCGAAGTAGCGATCTTATATTTATTTTATTATTTATATATTCTATATATTATATTTTATATATATTATTTATATAAGCACGCATATCTCTGTGAATCTCGCCTCAGCCCGTGTAAACAAGGTCACCCAACCACTAGTTTCTTGAGAGATTCAAAGTTGGCTACATTTCACAGGAAACTCATCGAAATTTTAGTCAGAAACTCAGTCACCAACATGTCGGTTACTCATGTGGTCGGTAAGTTGTGGTCACAAGAAGAAGAAGAGCATATCAGCTGTTTGGTTCAGTAGCTCTTCACGTGTTTATTCCAGTACCGCAAAGAGTTCACAAAACTAGATAAGCTTGTAGTAATCATGTTGAGCAAGTTTAGGACTTGAATCTTGTTCAAGTGTAGTCATTGACTCATCCTGTCTGGGTCCTCACTGCCAAGTTCTCGAGCATTTAACGGTACCAAGCTGTAACAAACTCTCCCTTTGTCTCCAAGCTAACCACTCACAAACCAACAAATGCAACGGTTGCTGAGCCAATCAGCGCCCAGGATACAGAACACAGTGCTCTGGTTGGTCGCCTCCCATCCATCAGCCAATCGTGTGCTGTGTACGATCACACGTGGGCAAACTAGCTCAAGCGGAAGCAGCCGTAGCTGCGTTTTCCATACATGCGAGTCTTTGTCTATTCATCTGTTGTACGCTACGTATTTTATTTCAATTTAATATTCTTTTAATATGTTCGTATTAATATTTTCTTAATTTTTTTTATTGTTTACAATTTTTTTGAATAGAAAATACTTCTTTTACTGCAAAATAAGTAAATTAATAAATATATTAAAATACCTCTATTCCGCAAAATCCCGCGATATAGCGAAAAATCCGCGATACGAACCTAAATATTTACAATTTAAAAATCCGCGATACAGCGAGACTGCGATAAGTGAACCGCAATATGGCGAGGGATTACTGTATATGAAAAAAGATAAGGTCTTTTCTCGATGTACAAGTCATATGAAGCCTTTTTTTTATTTTTTTTATTTTTTTTTTTTTTTAAGGGTATTTGACGCAACCTTGAAACACCCTCAAAAATGCCCTACCGCAGCCAAAGGGTTAAATTGTTTTTTTCAGAGTCGGTAAACTTTGCTATTTATTTGCATTTCTTGATATTTTTCTTTCTTTCATAAGGCAGAATAATCCCTTCCAAAACCAACGATATATAATAATGCCAGGAAAAAGAATACTCGTGGGTGAAATCAATAAAATTTTTGCCGCACAGTCAGGCCATTTCGCGAGGCCCCCAAGGGAGCCCTAGACAGATGTCGCATTGGAAAAAGAAATTTATTAACCCTTTCCTTGCTAAGTGCTCGCAACGAGACTATCCCCTCAGGCGTGCTCGGGCACCCCAGCGGGGGGAGTGGGATCTCTTTTAACCGCTGTATCTCAAAAAACTATTCATCACAGCTACGAAACAAAAACACCATTGGAAAGAGAAGACCAAGATCTATAAGATTCGATTATGTAACCCTCTCCTGCGAATGTACAGGCATGTTCATTCCCCCCCCCCTGCTGCGAGTGCGACTGGCGCTCACAGCGAGCTTTTAGCACCACCAGCAAGTGACGCTAGTGCTCGCTCTTTTAACCCTTAGAGTACGTGTGGTGATATATTTCTCTGGATGCTATGCACGGGGAAAACTTAGGGATTTAAAAGGTGGAAATGGTGTCTTTCTTCTTTGCAATAATTGTATATTCATCTAGTATATATGGTGGTGTAATAAAGCTTCTCTCCTAATAATAAAAAAAATTATGACAGCCGAAAATATTGCGCATTTTCTCATGGCTGTGACGCGTTGCGTGGAAGCACCCCACTCTCTCTCTCTCTCTCTCTCTCTCTCTCCCTATCTACTTGCCCCTCCATCCTCTGTTAATGTCACTACCATAGCAGTCATCAGAGTCACTGTCACTTTGATTCGCCTGCGCTCTACTTCCGCCCGGAGCAGAGGAACTGCTTGATGCATCACGAGACATGACAGACTTATTCCGAACAAAAGTGGAAAATGATTTGTAGCCTTCGGTAGGCTGCGCGCTGGAGACGAATGAGTGTGTACGGATGCCAGATGCCTCCACCATTCTTCTGAGTCAAGAACTGGCGGTATATTTGAAACGTAGGGAGCGTAGAGTGTGATGATTATATATATGATCCCCGTACGGTTGGGGCGTGTGGTAGCGCACTTGTATATACAATCGTCATAATCAAAGGGTTAACCTCTGTATCTCAAAAACTATTCATCACAGCTAAAAAACAAAAACACCATTGGAAAGAGGGGGCCAAGATCTATAAGATTCGGTTATGTAAGCCTCTCCTGCGAAGGTACAGGTACATTCAGGGGGTGTTGCCTGTAAAGACGTACATTTATACGTGCACGACGGTCAGCCTTAAGGCAACTACTGAGTAGATCTCTCGATGGGATAGCAGGGCAGTATTACCAACTGCAAAATTTACAACTATTTGGTCAAAATATCAGTCAGGTGAAAGGTGAAGTTATGCAAAAATGCTGCTATATTGGTCAACAACCTCCACCAGTTACTCGTCTGTAGATTTTCCGTGCTTTTCCGCGCTAGGCTGATATGATTTTCCACCAAATTTCGTGGAAAACCCACTGAATTGGCAATGCTGTGGGGTGAGAAATAGTGTTGGAACATTCTCATACGTGGGAAATTTGAGTGCGATCGGAGCTCACAGCGAGCGTTTAGCACCACCGGCAAGTTACGGTAGTGCTCACTGCGAGCGTTTAGCAACGAAAGGGTTAAACTTTTGGTGCTTGAAAGGGTTAAATTTCCATAAACTTTTCTCCTATTAGTTATTCTATTTATTTATTTATTTATTATTATTATTATCATTATTTTTATTATTACTATTAAAATAATCCACTGGCTAGGTTATTTTATCTTTCAAAAGTATGGTCATTATTTTCATTATTATTATTATTATTATCATTATTATTATTATTATTATTATTATTATTATTACTATCATAATTATCATTGACTATTATACTCATTTTCAATGATGAATTAACCTCTTCAGTCCTATAAAAACACTCTAATTGCTAAATTATGACAATTTAAATTCAAACAAAATTTTGCAAATTTAAAAGTCCAGTTTAGTTTGTATGTTTTGTGCAGCCAATCAGCTATAAACTGATTTCTGTGGCTGGAGTGAAACTAAATGGAAACTTGTTATATATAAAAATAAAAAAAGCATTTTTCACACCACTTTTCTACTTAATGACTAGTCACTAAAGGTTACAGTACAAAAAAGAGACACTTAAATCATCAAGACCTGAATGAAAATCAGCCTCTGATCTCTCAGCAGAGTTTCACTATTCTCTACATTACCATGCCATTCGCCTATAAAAATGTTTACACATCTCATTACTATTAAGACAACATCATACATATATGCATGCTCTATTCATCATAGTATGTATCAAGCTAAGCACATGCAACTATCAAGATTTGGTACTTACAAAATCGTCAAATGCAGTCATCTGGTTAAGGCCATGGTGGTTATGACTCATCTGGTTATTATGGTGAGGGCGATTTTGTTGGCGCATGCTACGTATTCCAGCCTCGACCTCCTCCAAACTCTGCCCCTTTCCATCCATCACTGTAATTAGTGGTAATAACTATGTGAATAAATATAATCACCTTTACCCAATCACAACCACATTTGAAGGCCAGGGTAGGAGTGGGGAGAAACTCTTAAAACATCACAGAAAATAAAATTCATGAAGAATAAATGATGCGTAGTTAGTCACATAATTAAACATCAAAAGTATGCAATACCTGTCCTATCTATGTGACAGCCAGCATGGCTGCATAGTCTTATTTAGGGAGAAAAGTAGGGAAAACTTCAGGTTTTAACCATTCCTTTGAGCACAAAGTGGCTGCTTCCTGTGTGTGTGTATATATATATATATATATATATATATATATATATATATATATATATATATATATATATATATATATATATATATATATATATATATATCAACCAATCAATGGGGGCATACGCCAGAGGGAGCATTGCCTTGCACACCGTATGATGCCAAGTCCGGGGGACCTTCCGGGAGAGTCTCCATGCAGGCCCCCTTCCAATCCAGAGTACCTCCCGGCTGGATCTATCGACTTGCTCAAGCCACAAACTCCATGGGGGTCCCCTTGGCCTACTCCACTCAGGATTGTCTCTACCAGAGGCAACCCGATGAGCAGGATCAGCTTCTGGGTAACCTGCCACGTGCCCGTATAGCTGGAGTTGGCGTTGACGGACTATGCAGATAATATATGTCGAATCAGTCTCACAGAGTAGTCGCCGGTTTGACACAAAGCCATTCCAGCAATATCCCATGATTCTGCGAGACATTTATTACCAAAGGCATCAATCTGCCTCTCCAAGTCCCCATATGGTTCAGGATGCACAGATTTCACTCCCTGTGAAGTATTTATCATAAGCTGCAGATAGTTTTTATTAATGAATACCATCAAAATGTTGTCAGCACAAATTCTGTGATGAGTCAGCATGCATACTACTACTGCACCACAGATTTTGATTTCCACTGAAACTTGTAAACAGCATTGGCCTTTAGTTTTGGCATTCTTTAATGTTATATCTAAGGTAATTTAATGGTAGAGGTGGGTGCATGCATAATTGCTGCGCAATTATGCATGGTGCTCATCTCTGAACTGTTGGCCCTTTGAGTCTGTGGTAGGTAAGAACCCATTACCCCGGGACACGGGCCAATGTGAAATCTAGGATTGACACAGTTTATCTTCCCCAGGTTTCCCAAGGTACCCATTTATTGACCAGCCCAAAAGGAAGGATGAACAGCTGGGTGAGCAGCACACCAACAGCCTGGGACGGGATTCAAACACGGGCCTGCAGTCATAGCCAGGCACTCTGACCACTGCTCCACGGAGGCATTAGTAATTTATTCTTTCAATGGGAGACTTACTGAATATTGAAGGAAGTGGGTTTCACAATGCTGAAAGCCACAAGGAGAGAGTGGCTATGAGAACACAAGGTTCTCAGCATAACCCCTTCACTCTGGTGACGCCGACGTCGGCGTCACCGTATGGAAAGGGTTAGTCCTCTTGTAAACTACTTAATCCTCTTCTTAACCTCTTAAGAGGAAATGGAATAGGATTAAGTGGAATTTAGAGGAGGACTGAGAGGTTTAGAAGAGGATTAATCCTCTTCCATTTCCTCTTGACCCTTTCCATACTGTGACACCGACGTCTGCATCGCGGATGGAAAGGGTTAAGGTCGTCACTCTCCATGCTTTTCAATGTTGTGAAATCCACATTCTTCAAAATGCAATTGAAAGAATGTATGACCAATAGTTACACAATGAAACAAAGGTACCAGACTGAAGGCTGATGTTACAACGGTTTTACTGGAACACAAAGCCCATGGTGCAATAGTGATCCTTACAATGCTTGATCCTTACAAAATTGATGTCAACAGGGTTGTGGTATTTATCAATAAAAATGATATCAATAGCTTGATTCTGCACTTCCCAGACATATGAAGACATATAAAGGGAGCAGAGGAAGTAGAACTTTCCATACATCCTGTGCTTTGATAGGCACTAACTTCCCCTCCTCTAAAGTCTCCGAAACTTCAGATATATGCACCCAGAACCTATGAATAAGGCCAGGAAGGCTAAAGGAAAGCTTGAAATCATGTGGGTTGATTAGAAAGCACATTTACAACAGCAATGAGAAAAAGACTAAAATTACTGAAAAAATGGATCAGGGAACAAGGAACAGGGATATAAAGGAGAGTTTTCAGACAAGCCCTGAATAACTTAGCCTTTTTTCCATGAGATCAACCACCAACTTTTGTGGATTCAAGTATCATAAACGTTTCTGCTGAATCAATTGCCATATTTTGCGGCATGTAACGTGCACTTTTCACTAAAAAAAAAAAAAAAAAAAAAAAAAAAGTTAATCATGCGTGGTATATGACGAAGGTACAAATTTTGATTGATTTAAAATTTTATATTATGAACAGTGTGATGCAATAGGGAAGGAAAGTGTGAGGTGAGGCACGGTATGAACACTAAACACAAAAGACAACACCACCGCGGCGCGCCAGTCATCAGTGTGCTGGGTACCTTGGTGGTGATGGTTAAGAGTCCAGTGTGGAGACACGTCTCATCCCTCTGTTATTGTCCAACCCATCCTGATCTGCACATGTGTGGGCTTTGCTATTTTGTCCATTTCTTTCACTGCACTGTCTTTTAATAGCTATACTAAGCTTACATTTAATCTTATGTTATTTTCAAGAAAAAATGGCCAAATTCGAGGCAGAAATGGAGCATGTAGCTCAGCTACTATTAAATGGAGAGTATCCCATAAACCTGACCTTAATTCAGAAGAGAACTCTAAGAAGACATAAAGACAGTCATAAAATCACAGGTCAGCTTAGTATAAGCTATCAAAAGACAGTGCTGTGAATGAAATGGACACAATAGCAAGGCCCACGCATGCGCAGATCAGGATGGGATGGACTATAACAGAGGGATGACACATGCTGCCACACCGGACTCCGAGTTTGCTTTGCTGGAGCTGGCAAGGTGTGATGCATTCCTGTGTGAGCCTGCAAACTCAGAAAGAATTTACAAGTTGAAAACAATATGAATAAGATCGCCTTTTTGTGTGGTTTAAGTGTCTCTTTAATAAAAATTTTGGGAAACTGTACATCATCAGTCTTGCTTAACCATGCATATTTCTGAACATTTTTAGCACTGAATATTTTTTTCCAAATTGCTGTCTTAAAGCTTAGGGTGTGCGATATACGCCGGAGCACGTTATACACCGCAAAATGTGGTAAGCTCAATACTTGGTGCACAACTAATACAAATGTCAAGAACCTCTTCCTTCTAAGAACTGGTAAGATAACATCCATCCATTTATTTGGCAAATATTTTACCATTGTTTCTTATGTAACTTACTCAGATCTTTTATTGAAGGTGGTGGTTGTGACCCAGGTAACCCTGGAGGCCCAATTGGAGGTTGGGTGGAAGGTCCTAAGGGATCTGAACCCCCTATGCCTCCAGAGGAGGCTTGCTGCAAGAGGTCCACTATGGAGCTTGCAGCAGTTTTGTCTGCTGGGGAAATTGGTGCGAAGAAGTGGTTGGAGTCGAGGGCTGATATGGCTGAAGGGATCACAATGTTGGGTTCATTAGCCGTGATTTCTGTGGAAGAACTCCATCAGTTAAGACTTAACCTCAAAATGCAGTGATTAAGTCTAGTCCTCAACCTTCTTCTATGAGTAAGCTTCTCTTTAACCAGTGGGGCTTAATAATGCCAAGACTAAAGAAAAAAAAAATCATAAAAAAATTATTGTAACAATGATAAGAGAAAATTCACATTAAACCTTTGGTGACCACCAAAGGTTAAATGTGAGATTCTTTTGTACAAACATCAGTATTCAAGCATGTAGGCATAAAGTGCACTACAAACTGATCAGGAGTGCTACATATATTGAGAATACACCAGAAAACAAGAAATGTTTGCAGAATTTGCTAAATGATAAGCACGATCCAACTGATTTCCTCACCATGTGAACATGTATGCCTCCATTGGTGGTATGATTTTTATGACCAAACTTTTATCTGCAGATAAGTCCATAATCATGTATATGGTAGTGGCCATGTTCACAATTGTGGCATTCCCTACTGAAGAAAAGTCAGCGACATGGGAGTCAATATTGAGATATTACTTGCCTCACATCAACCAACTATTCTGATGTTCTCAGGCAAGTTTTCAGACTAAAATTATAAAAAAATAAAAGCATTAGGGTCAATTTTTTTCAAAGAAATGCTTAGGAAAAGTGCAAACACACACTCCAGGCAGTGGTGATGCAAAGGAATGAACCAATTAGCTCACGGCAGCTCAAGGCTCTCCCAGTCAATCAGCAGGAACAGCAGGCCTCCCCCCCCCCCCCTCTCTCTCTCTCTCTCTGATAGATTTTTCTATTTTGTATTACAGTAAACAGTGGCTCTGAGCTGGAGTAAGACAATAAAAAAATAAAACAGCATCACTGTCTAACTTACACTTTGTGGTTGATTCAAGGCAAAGGCATCTGAGAAACAACAATGATCAAAATTAATGCAGTCCATGCTCTCTCATTTTCTTCTGCGTGTCACTTGCCTCGCTTCCGCTCCGGTTTTGATTCGCAGCACGGATTAGCAATAATCACGCAACTTTAATCACAGTTTTATTGTTTTCTTGTGCATGTCACTTGTTTCGCTTTAGCATGGAGTGCCACAATTCTATCGTTTTTATCTGCTTATACACCTTGCATAGTTCCTGTTAGTACAGTACCCTCCTGAGTTTTACGCTATCCGAGTTTCTCGATCCTCAAGTTTCGCGGTTAGTCCTAAATTCTTACCATCCCGACTTTCGCGCATTATCACCGAGTTCCGCCCTGCTTTGTTTGACATGTATGGGTCACGTCTACTTACCATCGGCATCACATGCGCTACCTTAAAAGGTAGTGTCACAATGGACGTTTTCCTCCAAACATTGGGAGAAAAGAAGAGAGAGAGAGAGAGAGAGAGAGAGAGAGAGAGAGAGAGAGAGAGAGAGAGAGAGAGAGAGAGAGAGAGAGAGAGAGAGAGAGAGAGAGAGAGAGAGAGAGAGAGAGACGTTGCCCACTCATCGACATATATGTACTCATTTGCTATATGTAAGATGTAAAAAGAAAGAAAAGAAGAAGAGAGAGAGAGAGAGAGAGAGAGAGAGAGAGAGAGAGAGAGAGAAAGAGAGAGAGACTTATTAAACGATACAGCCAGAGCTGGGGAGAGTGGGAGAGGGGGAATGTGAGGAACTCCTGTCCAAGTAAAGTCTTAAAATACGTACCTTGGAAAAAGGAAGAAAACGGGAAGAGAGAATGGGTCGTATTAAAGCTGCAGTTGAAGGCGGCTGCCTTGTGATTGGCTGACAGTTCTGAAAAAACACTTGTGATTTGCTGGGAGTCCGATGACGTCATCACCGGCACTCACCATATCAGCGGCCTCACTGCCTTAAGGCGGTGTCACACTGGCCGTTTTCCTACAACCGTTGGGGCCACAGGCAATACCCGCACGCCCAATCAGGAGCAAGTTGTCAGTTATCTGTAAGCTGGTGTCACACTGGGCCTCTTTCTTCCCACCGCGATGGCGGCAGCTAGGGCAACTGGCAGCTCCAACTGTTCCGGGCGTGCACCACACACAGCCAAGGTTGGTTGCCCGTATCCACATCCACAACATAAACAAAGCACTTGCGCTGTATCAACATGGCGTCGTCTGCTAGAGTAAGGGCTGTCACAGTTTGTGCTGCCATTACCCAAGTTATGGACTTGTTGCTGCAGTTAAATGAAAGGAAGAAGCTGTTGTGGGTGTGGCGTGCCTGTGGTTCCTCCATGCCAGTTCTCATTGTCACCACTGTGCGTGCACAGCCAACCCACCCATCTTGACTCAACCACATAAACACATGGATCAAATAACAAAAACACACACACACACACACACACACACACACACCTGACTCATTAGAAACCATTGCAGATGTTTCTGACAAACAGAAACGACTTCACCATTTCTTTGAGTGTGTTAGAACGTATTTGGTGAGTGGCTCACGTGAACCAAACCTAGCTCTTGGCAAGAAGAGAGCAGTCGTCTTTAACACTGCTCTCTACTTGCCACTGGGTATGTTTGGTTTGTATGAACCACTCACCAAATAAGTTCTAACACACTCTAGGAAATGGTGAAGCCATTTCTGTTTGTTAGAAACATCTGCCATGGTTCATGATGAGTCTGGTGTGTGTGTGTGTGTGTGTGTGTGTGTGTGTGTGTGTGTGTGTGTGTGTGTGTCTTTGTTGTTATTCGATCCACGTGTTTATGTGGTCAGAGTCAAGATGGGTGGGTTGGTCTCGCGCATGCAAAGGTGGCAATCAGAAATTCTGGCACAGAGGAACCACAGGCATGCCACACCCACAACAGCTTTTTCCTTCCATTTAACCCTTTCAATACGTGACGCAGACGTCGACGTCACAGTATGGAAAGGGTTAAGAGGAAATGGAAGAGGAATAATCCTCTTCTAAACCTCTTAATCCTCTTAAGAGGAAATGGATGAGGATTAAGAGGTTTAGAAGAGGATTAAGAAGATTAATCCTGTTCCATTTCCTTTTAACCCTCTCCATACTGTGACACGGACGTCTGCATCACCGTATTGAAAGGGTTAACTGCAGCAACAATTCCATGACTTGGGTAATGGCAGCCTTAATTTAGCAGACAATGCCATGTCGATACAGGGCAAGTGCTTTGTTTACATTGTGGATGTGGATACGGGCAACTGACCTTGGCCATGTGTGACGCACACCCAGAAAAGTTGGAGTTGCTGGTTGCCCTAGCTACCGCCAATGTGGTGCGAAGAAAAAGGCCCAGTGTGACACCAGCTTATGGACAACTGACAACTCGTTCCCTGTTGGGCGTATGGGCGTTGCCTGTAACCCCAACGGTTAGAGGAAAACAGCCAGTGTGACACCACCTTAAGGCAGTGAGGCCGCTGATTGGGTGAGCGTTGGCGATGACGTCATCGGACTTCCAGCGAATCACAAGTTTGTTTTCAGAACTGTCAGCCAATTGTAAGGCAGCCGCCTTCAACTGCGGCTTCAAAACAACCCGTTCTCTCTTCCTGGTTTCTTCCTTTTTCCACGGTACGTATTTTGAGATAACAAGGGAGTAAAGGGGGGAAAAACGGTCAGCTTCTCCACAGGTCGGAACAAACAAGCGCTTTTTCAGTGTTTTCAATACCCCGAGTTTCGCAATCCTCAAGTTTAGCGCTATACCTTCAGAACGAAGCAAGCGCGAAACTCGGGAGGGTACTGTAGTCATGTGCTATGTAAGCTTAAGATCATTTCACACTGGATACAATGCTTCAGATGCATAGTTGCAAGTTTTAGTATGTGTTCCACATCATTATTGATGCTTATGAGTTACATTAATGAAGTTTCTAGACACTGGTCATCTCAGTCTTACCACTGCAGCAATGGAAGACAACAGTGCATGTTTCTATGAGGTAAAGTAAGAAGAGGAGGAGCAATTACTGCTCATTTGTAAGACATATCTAAGAAAGGAAAAAGGAGTACATAAAACAAACCTACACACACAGTTTAAATTGAATACTTCTGCTATCACTTAGGAACAGATATTTCCTTAGTTCTATGAGTTGCTCCATACTTCCCCCATGTTTCCTGTCTCCTGTAATTAACTTTTGCTGGCAGAGCCTGACTGCCTTGACAGAATATGGATGTGATAGCTCACTCCCTAAGCCCCCACTGAGCATGCATGTATGAGGGATGCTATGTAAATAAAAATCACGAAGGCAGCAATCTGGGTTGGTATATAACCAATTATGCCCGTGTTGACTATACACCATCACATTTGCTCTTAAAAGTCTCACAAAAAAAAAATAAATAAAAGCAACTGAAAGCCATGCCACTCTCCATCCACAGTGTAGCTAACATCGCATCAAGTGTGAAATAGCTTTTGTGCATGTTTTGTGGAATGCATTTATTTCCTGCATAACTAACCAATAACCATAACAATCAATTAATCACTCAATGGGGGAATATGCCTGGAGGCGCATTGCCTCACCCACCCTACAATGCCACGCCCAGGGGTCCCTCCAGGCAAGTCTCCATGCAGGCCTCCCCTTTCCTTTCTGAATACCTTCTGGCAGGATCTATTGACTTGCTCAAGCCACGAACTCTGTGGGTGTTACCTTGGCCTCCTCCACTCAGACTGTCTCTTACAGAGATAACCCAATGAGCAGGGTCAGCTTCTGGGTAACATGCCACATGCCCATATAGGCAGAGTTGGCAGTGACGAACTATGCAGGTAATATATGTCCAATCAGTCTCACAGAGTAGTCAACGGTTTGACACAAAGTCATTCCAGCAATATCCCATGATTCTGCATAGACATTCATTACCAAAGGCATCAATCCGCCTCTCCACGTCCCTATTTTGTGTCCATGTCTCACAGCCATAAAATAAGACAGGGAGCACAAGGGACTTGAAGATCCAGATCTTTGTCTTTCTACACAGGTAATGACAATGCCATTCATACACACATTCCTGAGAATGCACTCCTTCGATACAGCCATGACCTGTATATTACCAATCAACTGTAAAATTCAACTATTTGTTAAGGGAAGACAAATAAAACTCAACATTCTATCATGAAATTTTTCAAACTGCCTGTCTATCCTAACATGACTGAGACTGGATAATGGGAATTACAGAATAAATTCTGCAAAAAATGACATACCATTGAGAAGGTTATTGATATGCGGTGGCAATTCAATTGAGGAGCGACGTGAATTACAAGAAGAGCCAAAGATCGGAGACTCTCTCTTCGTGGAGAAGAACTGCTTCAACCTGGATGATCCACTCCCTCCACTTGTGTTAGTATTGTTGCCAGGTGCCATCTCCTCCGAATTCCCTAGTATTTTAGAACTTATTATCACCTGTTAGTCATAATGAATAACCCTACCATCTGCCACAAGTGGTTATGCATTTTCTGAAAACAATGGACTGGTGCATTGATTAAAGACATAAAATTATAAACATCTGAAGGCTAATTTTTCCTGAACCCTGTCTTATGTGAACAACAAAGAAATATTTGAACTTCATATACAAAAGATTAAAGAAACATATCAGCCTTCCTGTCCCTTCACCTTTTTTTTTGCTTCTAGGGACTCCCAACATATTGTAGGTCTACAGTCAGCTATCTGTACCATACTCATGTCTACCTTACTACTTTTAGGTTATACTTACTCAGATAAAAAAAATATATATATATAAATAAAAAATAAAAAAAATCTTAACTCACATGTGAAGAAGAGGTGTATAAACAAAACTATCATACCTCTCTGTATCTAGGAGTGGTTTGTAGAAGTTTTGAAATTATAACAAATAGAATTCCTTGTGAACTATTATCCTTTGAGCATCTAAAGGATTCATTCTTTAGCACATAACAAAAACTGGGCTTACCAGGGTAACCAATTATGTCTCCAAGGAAATCATCTATATTGAAGCCAGGAAGTTCTTGTTCCACTGGTTCAATAACAGTTGGTTGAGTTCGTTGCCTGTCATCATCTTTAAGATGTGTCGGTTCTTCTTGTTGCAGCTTTGGAGACTTACTTGTTGACTCTTCTTCAATTATTGGAGTGGTACTGCGAGAACCTTTTCTACTACCACCACCTGCAAATATCAACTCCATAGAATTTTGGGTAGTTTAATTAAAAAAAACAGATGTTTTATAGCTTTAAGGAATGGAACAGCACAAGTTATATCTACCTATCTATCTACAGCAGGGGTCTCAAAACTAAAGCCCAGGGGCCACACCCAGCCCACCATGATTTTATCAACCCAGCAGCATGATAGTTTTATTTGCGAATGAAATAATTCAGAACATGAAAAAACATTTCAGGAGTGATTTTCTGACCCTGATGCCAAAGCAAATGAAATTAGGCTCTTTCCAAATCCATCTGACTGCAATGTTGAAAATCTTCCAAATCAGTTTCATATAGAAATCATTGATCTCCAGCAGATGATTGATTTGAAGATGAATATTAAGAAATAACCCAGAGCAGTTTTCAAATATAAAAACTTGTTTGTAGTTTTATGTCCATTTTTGGTACAATATACCTGTGAACAAACATTTTACAATATGAAGTGTGTCAAGTCTAACTATCGAGCAAATTTACTTGATGAACATTGGAAATCCATTCTTATAACTGGCTCCTCAAATTTGAAACCTGACAAATAAGATTTTGAAATAAAAAAAGCAGTATCATCCTTCAAATTATTATTATTATTTTATTTATTTATTTATTTATTTATTTATTTATTTTTTTTTTGTGTGTGTGTGTGTGCTGCCTGTAGCAGTGGTAAGCTTTCTTGAGGGGCCTTATGGACAGCCCTAGCCCAATAGTGGAGCAGGCTAATCTTATTTATTGTGGCTGCCATGATGTATGACACTTGCTGGGCCCATGCTGCCCACCAGTTCTTCTCTTGACCAAAGTCGCTGAAGTTTTAGTTGACTGAAGATCTGGACAGCATGTGGGTACTACCACTCAGCGATGACTTGAAAATTCAGTGTGTTTTGGTGGGGACTCGAACCTAGTTCACGCTAGGTCCTTGGGCTCACCAAGTCCGCATGCTAACCACTCAGCCACTGCCTACCCATATGATTGCATAAAAATGAAGGCAGGTATATCGTTGGTTTACATTGATTAATGCCAACAAGTTTTGTTTTGAATATCTTCCACTTGCTATACTTTGGTCTGAGGTCATTAAACTTATGAAACTGACGCTTCTTCTTTTCCTGTGGCCCACAAAAAAGTACCAAATATGTAATGTGAACTTCATACTGAAAAGTTTGGAGACCCTTGATCTACAGCTTTGATGTTCATGTATGAGCATGCATGTGCACGCGCTCTGGTAGCTCAATCAGTTAGAGCACCACGCTGCAAGGCTTCACGGCCAAACAGACAGCGGTTCGAGCCCCGCTCAGGCCAGATTCTTTCCGTTGACTATGAGTGGTTATTGTCCCCCCTTGAGCAAGGGGGATGGGATGTGTGGAGTGTGAGGTCCTGGCAGTAAGGAAAGGCATTAAGGTGGAGAAGGTGATTGAGGGTGAAGGCTTGGCAGAGGTACTGAAAGTGGAAACAGTGGGTGCTGAAGGGAGAAGGAGGCAGTATGTAGTAGGGTATATGCCACCAAGAACCAATGCATGGAAGGCCCGAGAATATGAAGTAATGATACAAGACACAGTGAGTTGCTTGGATGGAATGTTAAGAGAGAGTGAGAGAATAATTTTGATGGATGATTTTAATTGCAAAGAGGTAGAATGGGAGGATTGGCAAACGCAGGGAACAGAAGAGTCGTGGGGAGGAAGACTCCTGCAACTGGTAATGGAACATGTGCTGACGCAATGGATTAAGGAACATACTAGATTCAGGAAAGAAGGAGAGGCATCAAGATTAGACCTGGTTTTTAGCAAGGAACTGGAAGTAATAGAAAATATTAAAATAGACTACCCAATAGCTAAGAGTGACCATGCGATTGTGGAATTTGAAGTAAAAGAAAAGGGAAGGATTGACCGAAAAGAGGATCATAAAATAAGGAGAAGAAACTACTCTAAGGCAGACTTTGTTAATATGAAAACTTTTTTTGAGAATGCAAATTGGAGTGGGCTGTACAAAGCCAGGAGTACGCAAGACAAGTGGGAGGAGTTTTTAAAGCTGTACAAAGAAGCCGAGAATAGATATGTCCTAAAGGTAACCAAAAAGGATGTTGGTAAAAAGGAGTGGTTTAACAAAAGATGCGAGGCGGCTAGAAAAAAAAAGGAGGAAGCCTGGAAGGGATGGAGGAGACGAGGAAGAATCAATACATGGAACAATTTCAAACAAGCAAGGAATGAATATACAAAGATTAGAAGAGAAGAAAAACGGAAATATGAAAAAGATATAATCAACAAATGCAAAGACCAACCTAAATTATTTTATAGACATGTGAGAGGCAAATTAAAGAATAGAGAAACAATCGATAAACTGAAAATGGATGGAACTACATATGAAGACCCAGCAGAGATGGCAAAGTGATGAACAACAGCTTTCAAAAAGTTTTCACAAAGGAAGACGAATTTGTACAACCACCGGGCCAGGAAAGAGAAAGGGTTATGCAGGAGATACAGTTAATGGTGCAGGAGGTCAAGGAAAGCTTGAACAAGCTGGATGTAAGAAAGGCGACAGGGCCAGATGAAGTATCCGGGTGGATCCTGAAAGAATGTAGTGAGCAACTTGCAGAGAAACTGCACTCCATAATGAGTGCCTCCCTGAATGAAGGAAGAGTACCACAAGATTGGAAGAGAGCAAACATAGTACCAATATATAAAGGAGGAAAGAGAGAGGACCCATTAAATTACAGACCGGTATCACTCACTAGTGTGGTTGCGAAGATATGTGAAAGGCTAGTTAAAAACAGGTGGTCGGATTTTTTAGAAAGGGAGAGAATGATCTCAGATTGCCAGTTTGGATTCAGGAGAGGGAGATCTTGTGTCACCAACTTGTTATGTTATTACTGAAGGGTGACAGATTTAATACAAGAGAGAGAAGGCTGGGGGGATGGAGTGTACCTGGATTTGAAAAAGGCATTCGACAAAGTACCGCACAGAAGACTAATTTGGAAAATTAAAAATAGGGGTGGAGTGGGTGATGGACTTATTAAGTGGCTGGAGGACTTCCTAACTAACAGGGAAATGAGGACAATAATCAAGGACAAGGTTTCCAACTGGTGCCCAGTGAGGAGTGGGGTCCCACAAGGTTCAGTGCTGCCACCAATAATGTTTGCTGTTTATATAAATGATATGGTGGACGGAGTGACCAGCTATGTGAGTGTGTTTGCAGATCATGCAAAGCTATTGAGACGAGTCAATGATGTGAAAGACTGATGCATTGCAGAGGGACCTGGACAAAATATGGGAGTGGAGTGGTACATGGCAGATGGAATTCAACCTTGGGAAATGTAAAAAAAATAGTTTGGTAGGAGTGGTAGAAGATGTGAATATGATTATAAGATGGGAAGTGAGATAATATGCAGAGGAGTGGAAGAAAAAGATTTGGGAGTGACTATCTCAGAGAACATGTCACCAGACAAACACATCAACAGGATAACGGGACAAACTATGAATTTGCTGAGGAACATACGGATGGCATTTGTGTATTTGGACGAAGAGATGATGAAGAAAATAATAGTTACAATGATAAGGCCAAGGTTGGAGTATGCAGCAGTGGTCTGGTCTCCTCACAAAAAGAAGAACATAAGAAAGCTGGAAAGAGTACAGAGAGCGGCAACTAAGATGGTACCGGAACTTAGGGATCGGACTTACGAGGGGAGACTCAATAGCATGGGGCTCACAACCCTGGAGAGAAGAAGAGAGAGAGGAGACATGATAGTGGTGTACAGGGTGGCGAGCGGGGTGGAGAATCTGGACAGAGAGGACCTGTGTGTGTGGAGTGAGAGAGAAACGAGAGGACATGGAAAGAAGTTGAGGACGACCACGTGTAGGCGAGATGTGAAAAAGTTTAGCTTCCCAAACAGAAGCATTGAGCTATGGAATGGACTGGAGGAGGAGGTGGTTTGTGCAAGAAACATTCATGATTTTAAGGAAAAGTTGGATAAGAGAGGATATGGAGACGGGACAGCGCGAGCGTAGCTCTTTTCCCGTATGTCACAACTAGGTAAATACACACACACACAGGAAACAACACTACTTTTCTTCTCTGACTCTTAACTATAATTTATACTATAGTCGGTCCAAATTAGCTTGGCCAATTTGCACCGAGAAGCCCCTCCCCCATTCTGGCTAAGCTCCACCCCCCTTTCACCTGATTGGCTGTTGATGACATCATAGATTGTATCAAAGACATGTACCAAATATATATGATTGAGATAATCTAGCTTCTTTCATAAAAAAATATTTAAAACTTAATTGAATAACGACACTCTACTTAAACAATCAATGACATCACCTAAGAAACAACGTACAATCATAATACTGCAAGTTTTCAAGGGTGAACGGGCCCTGCAAAACAAGCACTGAAGGCGATGATAGTAGGCTATCTATAAAGTAATGCACACTTTCCGTCATTATTTCCTACATAGCTCATTCACATAGGCATACCAAATATAATCCCCACACCTTTCTCCTTTCTTCTTGTTTTCATCCTCTATCTCTCCCTGTTCCCTCCACTCCTTTTCCTTGTTCTCCCTTCTTACATCCTCTATCGGTATTTTTTCATGACTCACTCTGTCCCTCTCCTCCCTTTCCCCTTCTGTATTTACCTAGTTATGATATGAAGGAAGTGAGCTATGCTCATATTGTCCTTCTCTGAGTTTTCTTCCGCCCCGCTCAACAAACTAATTTTTGCGCGAAGTTCGTATTTACAAAGCAAATATGGTCGAAACAAGAATGATAGAATCATTTATTGGGACTGCGTCGTAACGACGAAACGTCATAGGAAGTGTTTATAACAGTGTGCAAAAGATCAATAGGAGTGTGGGAAAGGTTTGTAAAAGTGTGGGGAGGGTTTATAAAGCCTTAAAATATATATAAATAATTAAAAAAATATAAGGTCGCTACTTCGCGGATTTTCGCCTATCGCGGGGGGTTCTGGAACCTAACCCCCGCGATAGACGAGGGATTACTATGTATAATATATATATATATATATATATATATATATATATATATATATATATATATATATATATATATATATATATATATATATATATATATACAGTAAAACCCCGATTATCCGAAATGGAAGGGGGGAAGCCTCTTTCGGATAAGCCGATTTTTCGGATAATCCGGATTTATGGCCGCCATTTTGATCGCCGCCAGTTTGATCGTTGGCATTGTGTCTTGCTTTCTCGTTTGGATGAATATCACTTTGATCTTGCACCTTGGTTCTTATTTTCGAACCAAGGTCGAAGCACAGGTAGAACGCGATGCAACTGCCCAGTGTGAAGTGTGTGACGCGACTGCCGCCGACTGACGATGTAAACAATGAAACCAAACAAACACACGCTACGCTAAACAAAGTAGTACGCTTAAAACATGTGATGTAAATGTTTTATTGTATGTTTGTCTGTGTGTCTCCTTGTCTGGACCAGTGTATGTTGATACTTGTGAGCGTTGCAGATCTGAATTGTGAATGTTGCAGAGTGCGATTGTGAATGGTTGTGCAAGCTTGCAAGTGTGACCTTGATGCATCGTGCAGGTGGAGACACAGTATGATGACTCATATTATCGCGCAACTCGTATGTTGGAAGGGAATGTGGCATGGAGTGGAGAGGGAGTCGGTTTGTGTCGTTGTCTTGAGAGTACGGTGTGAGAGTAGTCGTGCAGTAGTTTGTTCGTTCACGCACCTACGTCCTTGCTGGGCGAAGGTGCGGACGTGGTGTTGTTGAGAGTTTGTTTAATTTTTTTGTCTAATACATTGATCTATTCGTTACAAGCTATTTCGGCAATACGTATTAGAAAGCATATTCATTTTAACTGTTCTTATCAATTTTAAATGTGTTAATATAGTACATATGTAGTTACTTTTATTTATTTTTGATGTTTTATAACGTTTTAGTATAGAAAAAAAAATTTAATTGCATTATACATATCAATTTCTGATAATCCGGTCTTTCTGATAATTGGGTTTTGTCTCTATATATATATATATATATATATATATATATATATATATATATATATATATATATATATATATATATATATATATATATATATATAACTTAAATCATTAGATATATTACTCGATATAACACTTGAATCATTTTAAATACAGTATATTTAATCATGATTTTTTTTACTGATTTAAATCATTTGACTAAAATCAAACCAACCATGCTTCTTAGAAGTGCTGACCCAATTTCATATGAATAAAGGCCGTCATAATAAAACGAGTAAGAATTATCATAAATGTGAGGAGAAAAATATTTCTTATTTACCTTCTTTTTCTTTTTTTGAGCGACGTCGTTCCCTCTTGTGCTGAGCTTTCGTTGAGGTGGAATTCTCCTCAGGGATGTCATCAAATCCAACCAGCTCAATGAATTCATTTTGACTGAAAACAATCATAGGAAATTTCTCGTAATATTAAATACTGATAGATGAATTCTAATGAAATTGCAAAACACACCTCAAATTTGATGGACAGAAATAAGAAAATGATTTTGGAAAGCAGCAAGATAAGGGTTTACAATTCCATGACTACTGACTCACACCATGTGGCAAACAGTGTAATAGTACTTGTACAATGACCATCAGGTATGAGGGAAAAAAATGGGTGTGAGAGTTCACTTTTGTGCTTGCTGTCAAACACACAATCTGTAACTTTTAAACTTAAATATTTATGATTATGTCACACAGGTAAGTTGGTGTCATGCAGCATGGTAAGTCCCAAAACTGCTGCAAGGATATCCTTTCTTGTAAAACTCTCCCTGTCAGCATTATTAGCGGAAATACTTTTCACCTTGTTATTTTTTTCTCATTTGCTTGTCATGACTTATATTTAATGCTTACATGGCATAACATTTCTGCATTTGTTAAGAACAAAAATATAAGACATAGCAATGCTTCTAAAAACACGAAAACAGCTCTAACTGACTCTACCTTGTTGGCCCTCCTGTGAACCACTCGGGTTCTTCTTCCTCAGCACGTGACATTCTTCGTCGATCCTGATATCGTCGGTCTCTGTCGCGCTCTCTATCTCTTCGTTCAGAGCGCTTTTCAGTTTCCTCTTCCTCAAAGATGAAGCGTCTTCTGTTATCAAACCTGAAAAGAAAAAATGTTATATGAAACATATTATAGTATAGCTGTTTTGTTAATAAACATGCAGATAGCTACTGAACCGATCAGATGACACGCTCTTCTTCTTCTTGTGACCACAACTTATGACCTCAAGAAAATAACTGACATACTGGTGACCTAGCTTCTGTCTAGAAATTTGAAGTGTTTCCCATGGAATGCAGCTGACTTTGAATATCTGTACAAAATTCCCGAGAAACTATAGCTTGTGTGACTGCACCTTTATACTGTCTCAGTTGGATGGCTGTGTTCACACATGCTGAGGCGGGATTCACAGAAATGTTGGCACACAGTAAAAACTACGAACTATTGATTAAACAATCAATGTTGACTTCAGATTCACAAATCTTTTGTTTCGTCATAGTTAGAGGCCGCTGATTGGGTGAGCGCCTGCAATAACATCATCGGACTTTGCGAATCACAAACGTGTTTTCAGAACTGTCAGGCAATCGTAAGCCAGCCACTATCAGCTGCACCTTCCAAATGATCAGTTCTCTCTTCACATTTTTTCCCTTTTCCATGGTACGTATTTTGAGATAACAAGGGAGTAAAGTGGGAAAAAAAAGTCATCTTCTCCATGTTTTCAGTGTTTTCAATACCCCGAGTTTCGCAATCCTCGAGTTTAGCGCTATACCTTCGGAATGAAGCAAGCGCAAAACTCGGGAGGGTACTGTATGCCTGGTTTAACCACGACTTACCTATTTTCTCCATCAAAGCACTGATCATGCTTAGACCTCCAGTCCCTGGTATCACGGCGCTGGTCTGTCTCCCTGTCTCTATCTCGTCCCCGATCTCGTTCCAAGTCCCTCTCCCGCCTAGAAGGAAGGTCCCTGCGCTCCGCAGGAACAGGAGCCTCAGAGTCATCTCTTCGGGAAATTCTGCCCGAACCTATTCGTCGTGTGGGAATCTCTCTATGAGACTCCCGTTGTGGTCTTTCTGTAGGTGAGTCAGGACGTTTGGATGCAGTTGAAACTTGCTGGAGACCATGACAGCCTGTACTGAAGCTTCGTCGTTGAGGAGACAATATAAGACCATCTTGTTCTTCCTGCTGAAATATTTAGTTTTTGTTAGAAAAGGTGACATTAGATATTTGAATGAAACAGTGTACACTTCCAACCATCATTTTGGCCATTAAATATTTTGTCTAAAAACTTAATAATAATGATATACCATATACCTTTACTCTTTCTCGAGGGTCCCGACTTCGTTTCAACTCCAGATCTGGTGGACGGTCGGGTTTGTTGCTGGTGACGGCGGAGGGCACAGGAGCAGTGCTGGACGGACGTCGCTCATCATGCACTGCTCGGATCCACCTATCAGGATCCCATCTTCCCGTAGGTTTACTATAAACTATGTCCAAGCAAGAGGGCCACTTTAGAGACAAAGGGGCTTCCTTCATTGCTAGAAGTTCATCCTGATAGAAGAAATACAAGCCAAAGATAAATTGGGTAAATCTCTAAAGACTTAGTAATGTCATTCAATTTCCTGTAACTTTTATGAAACTTACTCTTGAATATTGCCAGTGTGGAAGGTTGAGGGGTGATGATGAAATTGAAGGTGAGGTGCTCCCCTTGTGCGAGTCCAACCCACTTGATTCTGTCGATGATGCACTTATATTTCCCTCCTCTGGTTTGGTAGAGGGGGATGAGGAGTCTCTACCTCCACCACTACTACCATCATCAGCATCCTCTTGCTGCTGCTGCTGCTGCAGTTGTTGCTGCTGCTGCTGCTGACTAGACCACATTTCTGGACTATCTCCATTTCTTTCTGGAACTGGAAGGAAAATATCTTTGTTGAATGAGTCCTAACAATCTAATGGTCAGATCCAAAAATCCTGACATATCATTATAATAAAATTCAGAAACCTGCTAGCAATGCGACCTTTACATATAAGCATTTCATATGCCAAAATAATTGGATTTCCATTAATATTTTTTGCTCATCTTAGTAGGACCAATTCCTTCTTACAATTATTTTCCTTAATCTGTTCAAACAGGCCCTTTCAAAATAGAGGGAAAAAAACAATTTACTAAAGATTTGTAATCTACATTGCTGTTTCAATGAAAAAAGGATACATCAAATTAAATCTTCTCACATGAAAAAATTACACTATTTATCACATAAACACCAAATAAAATGGAATAAATGCCACAATATTCACATTGAACTGCATAATTTGTAAATTCAAAAATAAAAACTATCTGGAATATACCATATTTATGAATTCTGAAAAAGTCTGGCAGCGCAGCTCTAGTCACATTCCAAGATCCAGCCATTCTCAACTTGAATCATGGATCTTGCAAAATTCAGAAGAAAAGTGCTCTTGGTGTTCCTGGTGCCAGAACCATGGGGACCAATAAATTACTTATAACCAGCTCTCTCAGTGCCAGTAATATGAGTAGCATAAAAGTTGCCAAAATAATGGATGCATAGTAAGGGAGGCACTGGTGTATTTGGAATAGTTTGGCATAGAACCCTCCTTCTCTTCAGTTTGCGCATACACTGCAATAAGAGACATGAAGCTCAGGGTGTGCTTCAGCCTCATTCCCATTATGTTCCCAACCAGAGTATCCTCAACAACAAATCACTGCATTTGGCAGACACCTATAGCTAACCCCCATAAGATGGGTACATATCACTGCACATGCCTGACCAGTGGTAGGTGTAATCCCTCCTAATATACGAATATTACCGTATTTCCCGCCATATAAGACGTATATCTATACCGTATTTGGCAGCTTATAAGACGCACCTTTTTCCCCAAAAAAATGTCCCTGAATATCACCCTGCTTCTTATAAGGTCAAGGTTCAGCTATGAGTCACTGGCTAGTAAAGTTTTAGTGCAACAATGGCACTTAAACTGCAAACCTCTCCACAAACATGAACAAGGTGGTGATCGCTTTTACACCAACAACTATAACTTTTTTCTAGAGTAACTGTGTATAACAGTAGTACTTACCACTACTTCATATAAAATGACACCAGTCAGGAAGAAAATTAAGTGACTTAATGCTTGTACCTAAACAAACAAGTGGACGGATGTACACCAAACCTGACAACACACGCAAGACACGCTACGTTTCCTTAGTAGACAGGGATCACTGAGGTAAGACAGACCTTCTTCATAAATCTATTCAACTTTGTTTGATTGATAAACACAAGCAACATTTGGATAAAACTGATGAGATATTGAGAGGATAGGTTATTATTGGATATTTACAAGTGCCTGTTTCTCCATTTTGTGCTTATCTTTGAACATTCTTATTTTAAATACGTGTTCAACAAACACTGAAGCACATTCAAGTTTGAAATTTCACACTTCCTTATGTTTTAAAAATGTCCTAGAATATTTTAACTCGACTTAGATATGAAGAATAATAATAAAGAAATACGATGCACAAACATTATACCCGTTACCCCTCTGAATGTCACTGTCTCCGCCATGGTTATTTACATCTCAAAGCAGTACCATTGAGTCTCTAAGAAGGACCAATTCTGGTAGGCCCCAGCAAATATTAAGGGTTTTAAATGTAAATGTAAGGTATTGTGATTTGATAAAGATCTGAATACATGTGAAACTTTAATAACAACCTGATAGTGGGGAGGGATACGAATGTCAGGCGTAAATTCTTCACCTGACACTCGTGGTTTAAACCCATTTATTGTATTTTTTTTCAAATGCCTGCCGAAATTAGGGGTGTGTCTTATAAGCCATCAAATACAGTACCTATAATTTGATAGTATATATTTAAGAAAAAAAATATGTTTGAGCTGCCAGCAGCAGCCCAAACAAAGAGAAAAGCAGAAAGTATCATATTAGTTTATCAGTGATCATAACTGTCGCTGAACAATTATGACTCTGATACTGTATGTTGCTTTCTGCCCTTCTCTGTGTTTAAAGTGTTCCACTATTGGTTGAAGAGTTAAGCAAGCCACACACACGCAGGCCCGGCCAACGAAAAGAGGTGGGGATAGAGACGTCCTGTGTGTGTATGGAGGGTGTTTTTCATCCGGCAAGGCCTGTCGCAACAGCCGGATGGAAAAGTCAGCGCTTGAAAATCCAGTCCGGTTCCCATGGTTATTCAATATTTATATGGATGGTGTTATTAGAGAAATTAAGGGCAAAGTTGGAGAAGTTGGAGTAAGACTGCTCGATGAGGGAAGGAAGTGGGTACTGATTTCGATACTGTTTGCTGATGACACGGTGCTCATTGCAGAAAATGAAAGTGACCTACAAAAATTGGTCAGTGTTTCTGATAGTGTCTGTAATAGGAGAAAGCTGAAAGTAAATATCAACAAAAGTAAAGTGATGGTTTGTGAGTGAAGTAGAAGTGAGGTTGTAGATTTTGTATGCCCATATAGAGTGGGAATTGAATGGGAAAAAGAATGCAAAATAATTTTGAATGGTGAAGAAATGGAGGAGATCAATGAGTTAAAGTACCTTGGATCAGTTATGTGTAAGCATGGTGATATGGAGGGAGATATAAGAGAAAGGGCATTGCAAGGAAGAAGGGTGGTAGGGTCTTTGGGACGAATCATGAATGGCAGAAGTGTGAGCATGGAGGTAAACAGGGATTTGAGAAATACAATAATAGTACCAACCCTCACATATGCAAGTGAAACATGGGCCTGGAATGAAAGTCAGAGGTCTAGAGTGCAGGCAGTGGAAATGAGTTATTTGAGAAGTGCTTGTGGTGTGAGTAGAATGTATGGAATGAGTAATGAAAGTGTGTATGAGCATTTTGGAATAAGTCACAGGGGTGAAGGGAAGAAGTGTGGAGTGGTGGAAGAAGTGAAGCGACAGACTTTAAAGTGGTTTGGCCACATGGAGCGAATGGAGGAGAGTAAGATGACCAGAAGGGTGTATGTGAGTGAGATAGAGGGAGGGAATGCTATAGGACGACCTCCAGTGAAATGGAGGGATAGGGTGCAAGAGTACGTTAGGGAGAGGGGGGAAAGATTTTTGAGAAACTTTGAGCAGGCAAGGAGGGAGTGTCTGGATAGAGAAAGTTGGAAGCTCTTCTGCCGTGGCCATCCCCTGGTGGGAGCTCCAGTGAGCAGGCGTCGATGAAATGATGATGATGACATCTGAACCCATCACTCTGCCTCAGCAAGATACCGTCAGAGAGGCGGTCAATGTCTTGCTCTGGTCCAGGACACTTGACGGACCATGCGTAGCTGATTGAAGATATATATAATGAACTAACCAGCTCATAAAAATTCGTGAAGTTGATGATAGGGCAAAATATTGATATCGAAGTTAGAGTGTTTTCTTTGTTTATTTTTCCATTCTATATTGTTGCCCTGCAATAAGATCAAGATTTAAATCAATGACATTTAAAAAATATATAATTCAAATCTTGATTTAAATCAATAATTTTCTAAAACCAGATTTAAATCAAACATGATTCTTATAAATTAGCTCTCTCAGAGTTGGGTTGCACTTCAAAATGTAGTGCATCATACCACCAACTACAGGCTTACTAAAACAGCTCAATTTCATTCTCAATACCCTGAATCAAGTGTAAGAAGAAGTCACTGCAGTTTAAGCTGGTTTCAATTATTTTTTCCTTAATCTCCTCTTTATGCACATTGCATATCATCTTTCCAACACTCTTGGTACAAATTTTCTCAAGACTCCAATTTTTGAGCAACCTCATCCCGTGTGTCCTCATTGTCAAAGTTCATGACACTATTACTTCCATTTGTGAATCTCAAATCAGTTATTTGAATGCCATTCAATGCCTGGTAGACTCCATCGTTCATACTATGTTATCATCTTTTACTGATCAGAATCTTTTACAATAAGGAGATTCTTCTTCATTTTCCTGACTCTCTTCGCCACCTCTCCACATGGCCAGCGTGTAACACGTCAGCAACCTCTTGCAGCTCCTCCTGCACCTTCTCAGTCTGTGATTCAACTTTATCTTTAAAATCTGATATTTCTTGATTAAATTCATCCAATTTTTCCACTATGTTAGTAGCAAGAGATGCCTTGTGAAGGCATGAAGTGTAAATCCAGTATATTTTAAGTAGATTATCCTGTTTGATTCCTGTCAGAAGAGCACATTTCAGGTGACACCATTTAAGACACAAACAGCATCCGATCCTTTTCGACAATTCACCTGTAAAATCTTTACAGACGTACATAACACCAATCTTTCATGTCCCTATTCATGGCCCTGTCAGCCATTGTTGACACCGCAGCTTTGGCGTGGAAATCACAGAGTGCATGTTTGCTCACGACCAAAACTCACTACTCACTCCATCCACTTACTGCAGGGATGCTCCACACTGTCCCATTGTTGTCATTGGTAGTCTGCAGTCTAAGCAGCTGCTTAACTCCAGCAGTATCAACATTATCATTATTGGTGGACAAAACTATATTTTTTTCTGGCAGTTTTTATGTGTTTTACATTAATCTGATGTCTTTTTCTCAAAAATCACTAACATCTCTGTAGGGCTGGGGGGTACTGAAAATTAGTGGTTTCTGTGGGAAATTATTGTTAAATTTTCAAAACACATCAAAAAGTATCATAAAAACTTTCATCAAGAACAGGCATCATTAATAAAACCAATCTTAATCACAGTTTCCTAAGAATTTATCACGAAGTGAACACTGCAATCTTGATAAGTCAAGATATGCCAATTGTATTACATGTTATTTTTGCTAGAGATTACCTGAAAAATAATAATCATATATTCAAGTTAATGTCTAGAAGAGAAACTCTTCTTGTGCCCTGGCAGCTTGACCTTGACCTTTCTAAAATCTTTCTGCAGTGAGGAAGTGAAGTGTCTGGGAAAGGTTTCACCAAGGTAGCCCATATTATTTGGGTAAAACTCTCTCAAAAGGTAAAAAACTTTCAAAACAAGTAATTGGTAGCTAATACTAATACTTGTGATTCGTAACAGAACTATACAGTGGACAGGGAAACCAGTGTGGGAGCATTGCCTTCACGCCCCGAGGCCCAAGAACAACACACCAAGCTGGCCCTCCCCAGCACGGCCCAGGTCAAGGCTGGGGCTGACCCAACTTACTAGGGTATCGATTCAAAATTTATTTCAGGCACATAACATGCGTCATAATTACCTATAGTGGCAGGATCCCCGTCTTGTTTGGCTTTCGTTGACATGACTGGAAAAAATACACTAGGATGGGAGGTGACAGCAGCTGCCACTCTTGCTGTTCTCCTCTTAAATACACGCACTCACACTGCTCTCTCGATTCACACTACTGTACACGACACGCACACGAAACGATAGGCGAGAAATAGAGAAAATTTGGCAAATAAAGTCACATAAACAACGGACACTGATGCAAAAATAGAAATATGGCGGTAGGTTCCCGGATGACGAAAGTGACGGAGGAACTCTGGCGGCGGTGGACGGCGGCTCGGCGCTGGCTTTGAACGGCGGGGCTGCGAGAAATACCTCCTCGCAGAAATAGGTCGCTCTACTGTCCACTACGCATGCGCACTGGGAGGTCTGTCTCTCTCTCTCTCTCTCTCTCTCTCTCTCTCTCTCTCTCTCTCTCTCTCTCTCTCTCTCTCTCTCTCTCCCCCCCCCGAGAAAACATATTAATTTGCCTGGTTTTGTTCTATTTTGTCCACTTGCAACCTTTGTGATGCTTGATACTTCTCAGTCAACCAAGAACTGAGTGAACAAAAACGTGGGGATAATTCTTTCAGAAAAAAATCTGCCCTATTCGTGTGTTATATAAAGCCATCTCTTGATTAAAAGTGTTGCTCTGAGGTTTTTCCCATGTGTTGAAGCCGAAACAGGGCAAGTAAATGCTAGCGGTGAGTGAAATATTGAAAAAATAAGCAAGTTGAGCCTCCCTCTGCGAGCTATTTTGTGACTGCGAGCTAATTCCTACTACAACGGCGCAGCCCCAACACCCACCTCATGTGTACTCACACCAGCGTTTACCCTGGCGTGCTTTGTCTACGTAAATCTTAATGGAATTACGAATCATATTCTGCCTCAGTTTATATCCACGCCACTAATGCCATGTCCTGACGAGAATAGGGCCACCAAAAAGGGCGGTGGGTTTGAATCTCTGCACTATATCTATCACGGAAGTCACAAGATATTTTCTTTAGATTTCCTTTGACGATGTTTGATTTTTATCATCACTCACTGGATAAGCAATAAGTGAAGTAGCTCTTGCGCGATGGAAATGCAGAGTGAGACATATGTGCAGCTCACAGGCCATCACGCACCTCACCTGTTTATCAGCATAATCATCAGCCATTATAACTTGCTCTGACAAATGCTCTAATACTACCTCTCGACTTGTTTATGGCTGAATTACTAATTAAAAAAATCTACTGGCAGTTTCCCACTCTGCGGCTGCATGGAGGATGTCGAGGACCTTCGCAATGCAAAAGCGCAGGCCCGTAGTTTGGGCTGATTTTTTGGGGGGGACTATAGACTAGTATAGAGGGTATCATAGGTTCGAGTAGAGTCCCTTGATAGAGAGAGTTCCACAGAGTGGGGGGGGGGGGGAGATTGCTCCTTCTTGCACGAGGGAGCACGGGCCTTTGCCAGAGGCGGCCCGTAGCAGGGAGCCGACAGACCGACTCTATCGGCGATCGAAATCCAGCCGACCAAGTCGGTCCGTCGACGAGGACTGGCGTGTCTCTGCCCACAGAGTCATATACACATAGTTATTTAGAGAGAGAGAGAGAGAGAGAGAGAGAGAGAGAGAGAGAGAGAGAGAGAGAGAGAGAGAGAGAGAGAGAGAGAGAGAGAGAGAGAGAGAGAGAGAGAGAGAGAGAGAGAGAGAGAGAGAGAGAGAGAGAGAGAGAGAGAGAGAGAGAGAGAGAGAGAGAGAGAGAGAGGTATATAACTCTGTGGAGAGTCCCGACAACCTAAGATTTGGACGCCATTATTGGCCCTGTTTTCGCCGCGCTCTTCAAACGCTAGCACACGCTCTCTTTTGTATTTCTGTTTCACAGCCATACGGGTCGTCCAATGAAACTGAGCACACTTGTGTCAGACCTGCACACCTTCCTCTAACAGCCAGCAGGGAGACAGCAGCCAACGAACCCTGGGAAAGTAAATAAGAGACAGTTTGTGTCTACATCAACAGGTATCGCCAGCCTACAATTACGCCCTTATACTTTACCATAATTTGGTCACCAGCCGTTGTAATGTGCCGTAAGAAGGTGACAGGTGATTGTTATTAGCCTTACGATCAGCCACTGTCTCAGTATAGGCACTCAGTAACCCACGTAGCCTGTGATATATGCGTGTCACGGCGGGCTGCTGACGACCTTGAGAGGCGGCAGCGCTCAGAGGGTACTGAGAGACTTCACACAAGTCTGGGTGCTTCTCTTTGAGTGTTGCTGCTGTGATGGATGGATTTAACAATGCTTATCGCTGTAAAACATTATCGGCAGCAGTTTGGGAAGTCTTTCTATTACCTACATATTCCTTCATCGCCTAACCCTTGCCTGCAGGGAGTGACGCTGCCTCCTGAACGTCATGAGCCTTGATAATTTAAAATTATACTTGTCATGGGCCACGTGGCTGACACACTACCCAAGCTCCATCAACGCAAAGGCACTTTGCTTCCTTTCCATTACCTGCTTGCAGAAAACTTTAGCATATAGAGAGAAAATTAGTGTAAACTAATTATCTGGGGGTGGAGGGGACACTGATTCCATTACTCGCCGGGCTGCTATCTTTATTGTGTTAACACACACACGCTATTCCTGCAATAAATGTTCTGTGCGACTCCAAGGTATTGTGAAGATAAGTCATCAGTGATTATAATTCAATAACATTTAATTTAATTTAAATACTTATTGTTGATTAAAAAAAAATAATACAGTAAAACACTAGGCCATGTGAACGTGTTTCATTTTGCTTGAGGGTCAAAATAGCTAGGTTTAGAGAATACTGTAGGAAAATGCACATGTCTTCAACATATTATAATTAGGGTTGCACCGATATAAGCAATTTGGCCGATTACCGATTACCGATTAATCGGTAACCAATAATCGGCCGATACCGATTAATCGGCCGATTATTTAAAAATTGTAAATGTGATTAATCTTAATTAATTACTGGAGACTGGTACCACAAAGTTAAGAGAAAAGCTCTGCATTTCGAGTTGGATGCAGTCAGAGTTGCAAATGGTGTATCTGTCACACGGCAGCAGGGGAAAACAATGACACAGCAGAGGATCGAGAAAGCTAACAGAGTTGCTTGCTGGAGGAACTGTTGAGGCTTTCATAAAACGCACGCGTCACCACGGCATAAAGAAGAGAGTCCTAAGAACCGACGAACCTGATGAGAAGGAGCAGCAGCAAGATGCACATTGCACAGGTTGGGAATGCGACTGAGGCTGATGAGACTGATGATGTACAGCTTCATCCTGAGCCTGAACTTTTATTTGAAGAGGAGCCAGAGGCTATCTACCATTCCTCCATTCGCCCTCCCAGGCGTAGCCGCCCACGTGAAGCAGCAGCCCCCTACACTCCGCCAAGAACGCGTATGGCAGCATCTCGCCAAGCCAGAACTGAGGTAATATTTTACACTTGTGTAATTATTACTATATCATAATGACCATCACAGATCAACAAATACTGATAAGATTTAATTATTTTACAGCAGCCAGACGACGCGGAACCAGGACCATCAACTCTGCAATCAACTAGTGACAAAGCTGACTGTGTGTGTGTGGTGTGCTACAGTGCCTCTGTGAGTAAGAAAAAGCCAATCTGCCTTTTTCCCTGTGGCCACACAACTGTCTGCCTTGCATGTGTCACAATTATAAATAACACTACATATAAACATTGCCCCATCTGCAGAACAGAAATAGTATCTTTCATATAGAAGCTGATCATATGAATTTTTAGTCATTATACACGGTACAGTAATATGTACTCGGAGTGATTTTATTGAAATAATCAGATGTCGAACTTTTTAGTATCGTTATATATTCCAAGTCCTTGACCAAATTTAGAAATAAACTTTTTCGATATTCCTGAAGTCTACCTGGTAACAATTTCGAAACGGACTTATTACCACGTACGTGTTTCCAACTATGTTTCATAATATTACACACGATCCTATTTCTAAGCTAATGTTCAAATTGGGAAATAGGTTCGTGGGAAACAAGTTCGCAGTGTTTCGAACCTATTTTCACGTACCTGTTTCCCAAAACCTAGCACGAACTAGTTGACACGTACCACTTTCCCCCTCTCCTCTCACTCACACTCACTCAGGCAGTGATGCCAGCCATGGGAAGTTTTACCCAGATTTGGGGAAAAGGCGACTCGAATGGGAAAATGAACCCTTAATTTGGGGATGTTTCGTAAAATTTATTTATAAATATAATATGTACTATAGATATAAATATTTGTATATAAATCTAGAATAATTATGGGAGAAATGTTTTACAAACTGGGTGATTGAATTATATAAAAAAATGGTATTTTCTGTTAGAAACTTAACATTACCAAGTACAGAAAATGATACCAGGCAAAGTGTGCAATTCTCTCTCTCTCTCTCTCACACACACACACGCCTTTTTTTTTATTTTTGCCTTTTTCTCTGTATCTATGTAAAAGAGGCCAAGGGTAATGTCAAAGCAAATTATGCAGAGACATTATAAGATACAGTAAAATACTTAAGGCTACTACCCTGCAACTTTTTTAAATATATACCAACCTGCAATTTTTATCTATCTATCTGCCTATCTATCTATCTATTTTATCTATCTATCTGTCTAGTTAACTATGGCCAACACACACACACACACACACACACACACACACACACACACACACACACACACACACTCCGTTTTTTTTAATTAAGTACAGTTATGTGAGAGATAGGTAATTTTGGGGATTTTTTGGAACACAATTTTTAACACTGCTTGTGGGGTTTGGCGTAAGTGAATTAGCTGATTGTGTGTGTGTGTGTGTGTGTGTGTTGAGGAAAGGGGGCTGTCTTGGAGGAAGAATACTGCATCCAAGGGTGATGTACCAAGACTCTTCCCGTGACGTGCCCTTTAGCGACGGAACTTGTGGGAGAAGCTAATCCCGAACCCGTGGGACCTATGCGTGCACAGAGATAAACGGGAGTCAGATTATAAGCATGTTTCAACAATTTTAGATGAACAAGAATCCTCAGCTTATTAGTTCACACATTGTTGTGTAGTTTTAGCAAGGTTAGAAGATACTCACTTGCCGCCGCTGCCCCAGTTCCTGTGGGCATTGACACCGACGGAGGTCCTGCCGCTGTTGAAGTTGCGGTTGTAGCCTGCACTGGCATGGTAGTCCCTGCCGTAGGGTCTGTGTGGGGAGAGAACTATTAGGACACACCCTGACAGTGCATGCGAGAGAGAGAGAGAGAGAGAGAGAGAGAGAGAGAGAGAGAGAGAGAGAGAGAGAGGAGAGGAGAGGGAGAGAGAGTTTGTTCATAGATGTAAATCATGTCAGAGAATGACACTTCTTCAATAATCAATTCGTTTATAATCACTACACTGTTATGAGAATCAGTAAAGAGTCAGCCTTACCCTCGGTGCATTCCAAAGTCGAACGTGGCCTGTCGCTTCCTGCGCTCGTGGTCATCCTCGTCAGACTCATCGCTGTCGTTCTGGTCGGCCCAACGCTCATTGTTCACCAAGAAGCTCACCACCGAGTAGGGGTCAACAACCGCCACGTGCCGCGAAGCGTGGTAGGACGGGAAGGAGTTGTATGGGTAGTGGTTGTAGTGGTGACTACGTGGGGGAAAACTGAAGGGGTAAGGCGTGAATGGGCGGCTGTTAAGGAACTCTCGAAGCTCCTGTTCAGACCTCTGGTCCGGGGCAGGGGCAGCGGCGGCCCAGGACACCGCCAACACTACCACCAGCAGGAAAGAATGGCCGAGGCCTGTGGACGTCTTCATATTGGCTATGTCAGTGAGGATAGTGGTGGCGATAATCCCTGAGGTTGTCCTTATAAACCTTAAAATTGGGCATCCCACTCTTGCCCTGGGGAAGCACGCAACAGATGTGGCCTCGGCAGGTGGCCTTGGCACTGAGTGAGGCTGCACAGCGCGTGGCACTTAAACACTGGGCTTCCCAAGAGTGCCACTGTGCAGTAGGGAAAATCCTATGTCTTGAATGGCCGGACTCAGCTATATATATATATATATATATATATATATATATATATATATATATATATATATATATATATATATATATATATATATATATATATATATATATATATATATATATATATATATATATATATATATATATATATATATATATATATATATATATATATATATATATATATATATATATATATATATATATATATATATATATATATATATATATATATATATATATATATATATATATATATATATATATATATATATATATATATATATATATATATATATATATATATATATATATATATATATATATATATATATATATATATATATATATATGGTTTAATCACGCTTGTTCTCGTGCTGTCAATGATAGAGAGGTAGCTCACAAAAGATACCAGAGCCTTCAAACTAATGCTAATTATGAACTTTACATTTCTGCCCGAAATCGTGCCAAATCTATTCTCCGACTAACCAAAAATTCTTTCATTAATAGAAAATGTCAAAACCTTGCTTTCTCTAACTCTTCCCGTGACTTCTGGCATCTAGCCAAAAACATCTCCTCCAACTTCACTTCTTCATCTTTCCCTCCACTCCTCAGTCCTGACGGCAACACTGCCGTCTCATCTATCTCTAAGGCTGAACTCTTCTCTCAAACTTTTTCTAAAAACTCCACTCTGGACGATTCTGGGCATATTCCTCCTACTCATCCCCCTCTGACTCCTTTATGCCTGTTATAAAGATTCTTCAAAATGATGTTTTCTATGCCCTCTCTGGCCTCAATCCTCAGAAGGCTTATGGACCTGATGGAGTGCCTCCTATTGGCCTTAAAAACTGTGCCTCCGTGCTGTCACCCTGCCTGGTCAAACTCTTTCGCCTCTGCCTGTCAACATCTACCTTTCCTTCTTGCTGGAAGTATGCCTTCATACAGCCTGTACCTATGAAGGGTGACCGCTCCAATCCCTCAAACTACCGTCCTATTGCTTTACTTTCCTGTCTATCTAAAGCTTTTGAATCAATCCTTAACCGGAAGATTCAAAAGCACCTTTCCACTTCTGACCTTCTATCTGATCGCCAGTATGGGTTCCGCAAGGGGCGTTCTACTGGTGATCTCCTAATCTTAACTGACTCTTGGTCATCCTCTCTTAGCCGTTTCGGTGAAACTTTTGCTATTGCGCTGGACATATCAAAAGCTTTTGAAAGGGTCTGGCACAAATCTTTGCTTTCTAAACTACCCTCCTACGGTTTCTATCCTTCTCTCTGTACCTTTATCTCCAGTTTCCTTTCTGACCGTTCTATTTCTGCCGTGGTAGACGGTCACTGTTCTTCCCCTAAATCTATTAACAGTGGTGTCCCACAGGGTTCTGTCCTCTCTCCCACTCATTTTGTTGTTCAAGGATGATCTTCTTTCCAAAACGAACTGTCCTATCCATTCCTACGCCGATGATTCCACTCTGCATTATTCAACTTCTTTTAATAGAAGACCCACCCTTCAGGAACTTAACGACTCAAGGCTGGAGGCTGCAGAACGCTTAGCCTCAGACCTTACTATTATTTCCGATTGGGGCAAGAAGAACCTGGTGTCCTTCAACGCCTCAAAAACACAGTTTCTCCACCTATCCACTCGACACAATCTTCCAAACAACTATCCCCTATTCTTTGACAACACCCAGCTATCACCTTCCTCAACACTAAACATCCTCGGTCTATCCTTAACTCAAAATCTCAACTGGAAACTTCATATCTCATCTCTTACTAAATCAGCTTCCTCGAGGCTGGGCGTTCTGTACCGTCTCCGCCAGTTCTTCTCCCCTGCACAGTTGCTGTCCATATACAGGGGCCTTGTCCGCCCTCGTATGGATTATGCATCTCATGTGTGGGGGGGCTCCACTCACACAGCTCTTCTGGACAGAGTGGAGGCAAAGGCTCTTCGTCTCATCAGCTCTCCTCCTCATACTGATAATCTTCTACCTCTTAAATTCCGCCGCAATGTTGCCTCTCTTTCTATCTTCTATCGATATTTCCACGCTGACTGCTCTTCTGAACTTGCTAGAGGACGACCTCCAGTGAAATGGAGGGATAGGGTGCAAGAGTACGTTAGGGAGAGGGGGGAAAGATTTTTGAGAAACTTTGAGCAGGCAAGGAGGGAGTGTCTGGATAGAGAAAGTTGGAAGCTCTTCTGCCGTGGCCATCCCCTGGTGGGATAGAAAGAGAGGCAACATTGCGGCGGAATTTAAAAGGTAGAAGACTATCAGTATGAGGAGGAGAGGTGATGAGACGAAGAGCCTTAGCCTCCACTCTGTCCAGAAGAGCTGTGTGAGTGGAGCCCCCCCACACATGAGATGCATACTCCATACGAGAGCGGACAAGGCCCCTGTATATGGACAGCAACTGTGCAGGGGAGAAGATTAAGGATTGATTCAAAAGCTTTAGATAGACAAGAAAGTAAAGCTATAGGACGGTAGTTTGAGGGACTGGAGCGGTCACCCTTCTTAGGCACAGGCTGTATGAAGGCATACTTCCAGCAAGAAGGAAAGGTAGATGTTGACAGGCAGAGGCGAAAGAGTTTGACCAGGCATGCTCTCTAAAGACAGATCCTCTCTTTATCCACACCACACTACATTCATGATTCACACAACATATACACCTTCTCCCAAAATTAAAATTTCAAAATGGCGCACCTACACCAAGCCTCGGAGTCCCCGCCTGGGGGGGGGGGGGACCACAAATTCCCCCAGGGAGGACTCCCCTTCTGGCTGCCGACCCGAGAGGTGTCTTGATAACTCCTCGAACCTCTTTCTTCTCAATTTCTGCAACATTCGCGGTCTTCGCTCTAATTTTCATTCTGTGGAACATCATCTCTCCTCCTCTAAACCTCACCTTCTCTTCCTTACCGAAACACAGGTTTCTGAGGCTACTGACAGCAATCTCTACTCTGTTCCCTCCTACTATCTCTATCCTAAATTTCAATCCAAAGCTGGATGTTGCGCCTACGTGCGCAACGACATCACTTGCTCTCGTGCCCACGACCTTGACTCTTCTGAATTTTCCACCATCTGGCTAAGACTTCATTGTCATTCTATTACTAAATACATATGTGCTGTTTATCTCTCACCTAACTCTACCAACTATGTAAAATTCTTTGACTATTTGAATTCTAAAGTGGAGCACATCTTGACCCACTCTCCCTTCGCTGAAATCTCCATCCTAGGAGATTTCAATGTTCACCACCAGCTTTGGCTTTCATCCTCTTTCACTGACCATCCTGGTGAACAAGCCTACAACTTTGCTATCCTCAACGACCTAGAGCAGTTGGTCCAGCACCCTACACGTATTCCCGACCGTCTTGGAGATCGGCCCAACATTCTAGACCTCTTCCTTACCTCAAATACACAGCTGTCCCTTCTACACTAAACATTCTCGGTCTATCCTTAACTCGAAATCTTAACTGGAAACTTCATACCTCTTGCTAAATCAGCTTCCTCGAGGTTAGGCATTCTTTGTTTATCGTCTCCACCATTTACCCCCCTCCCATAACTAATGGGGGGAGCATACGTCCAGGGGTACCTCGCTTCACTCACCTCCTCCACTCCCAACGTTCCCCCGAGCAAGCTCCCACTCTGACTCTACTATCTTATAGTCCGTGAGCTGGACCCTGAATTTAGGAGCTTGAGTATCAAAAAGCTGAATAAATTCCATGTGTATTTTCAGTTAGGTGGATGTCTAAGGTGTTTGGAAATGGTTAATGCCCATCCCATAAAAAATTGCCAGCGCCACGACGGGCTTGGGCCGACCATCTGGCCCCTGAAGAAAGCCTACCGGCACTATAGGCGGGGATGTAAAAAACAAATAAATAAATAAATAAATAAACACCCATAAAGCATCCGTCTTTGATGCTCATCGTCAAATTTGGCACGAAAATTTGAATTTCAAGAAAAATATTCTGTGTCTTCAGCAATAGGTCATAGAGACTTCTAGGTCCAGGTCATCTCATATTATTTGTACTAAAATTCTGTATCTGTTGGTGTATAGCACATACGGTTTTCTACATAATTTTGATTCGAAAAAGGAGATGAATATGAAAAAAATAGGCCGATTTTGAGCAATCTGCGACATCGGTGATCTTAAGTTTTCTCTCATAACCCAGTGATACATTATTTGGTCGAAATTTGTTTTTTATCATGTAGATACACATAACAGCTAGCCATAGACCCAATTACACAAACCTGATCAACTCTCAACTGTGTGGGAAAATATAATACTGAAGTCGCCATTTTCCCGGTTGGTGTGGCAAGCGGCCACACAGGCTAGGGGCAACCTCTTAGGACCTCTCTTAGTAATTCACAGCATGTACAGACATAATAAGCACAATTCATATTTCATAAAAATAAGATTAGCATTAAAACAATTTATTTGATGATATATTATTTTTAAACGAAGTCCTGCAGATACTTTGTAATTGTCCTTCAGTGGACTAACCCAAGTTGATGGCGATGCCGATTATGGGAGAAATCTTGCATTCCTTATAATTGTTCAAGACTAAGGGCCACTTTCACAGTCATTTTGTTTGATTTGATCGTTACCAATGGCTGTTGTCGCCGCTTTAGTATTTCCACGTAAAACTGGCCGATGGGGTAGTGGCGGCTGCGGGCCTAGCCCCGCACCTTCCCACACATTCTCAACAGCTCTCCCTTCCTCTGCAGCCGCCATTACCCCATAGGCCAGTTTCACGTGGAAAATTATAGCGTCGATCGGCGCCATTGGTAACGATCAAAACAAACAAAGTGACTGAAAGTTGCCCTAAGTGTAAAAATATCAGTTTGGTTAGGTACAGATTATTTGTTGTGATTATAATGCAATTAAATTCTTTGTATTAAGTGGAAAATATGTGCATAATAAACATTTTCAAAGGAGAGTAATTTCTTCATAAAGCCTGCATTAGTACTAATCAAGCTTGTCCGGTATATACTCCTAAATACAAATATGGATACGAAATATTAATGTAAAAACTATTCATAGGAAACATAATATATCCTCTTTTCTAAAATATAAACACTAAACTTGTGACTAAAGGGCACTTTCTTTTTAAAAAGGCCAAATGATTAATTATAGGCTTGCCTATATTATTTTTGTGCAAAAGCGGTATTATCGTTTTTAATATGCCAGAAATATGTTGAGACAAATAACTCTTCCCCGGTGTACATAATATTAAATCATATGTGTTTTTTTTTATTGCAACAATGCATTTTCCAAGAATTTACTGCAGAACTACATATTTGGTATATGCAAAATCACCACTACCTAACGCTGAAAACAGCTTGAGGATATTTTTTTTTTTTGTAATTCTGCTACTTACGGATCCAGACTGGAAATTAAACTAATCCTCAGTTTTGCGCTATTTAGAATAATCAACTGAATGAATACCAACTTAACTTATTACTAACTTCACCGCCAGTGAATTTACTTTTTTTGTTTTAAGCAGGTCATTACGTGGAAAACTGATACATAATTCGCTCATGGGAGTACCTCCTGATAATAACACAATGCATATTACACTCTCAGGCCCATTTATTCTCAAACATTTCGGGGCTCACACGCACACACAAATTTGTTAAGGCGCGCGTTGAGGTTGTGGGTATTTCCAATGGTAGTTTTATGAGCCTAGTGATAATTTAAGCTAACAAAGCTTGTGGTGTCCAGATTTTCGGTACTGAACGGCGTGCTAATAATTAAAATCAATGAATAAATTATATTTTTTGTGAAAATTCCCTCCAAACTGATTTGATCATTTTTTTTTCTACCTACCCATAGGTTAGCATATAAAATAAGATAGTGAAAGAAACACGTAGGCATAGTTTGACGTTTTATTTTTAGGTCAGAAAATTTTAGCTTTTTTTTTTTTTTTTTTTTTTTTTAACAGCGTTCGAGACTTCACTGAACGCCGAATTTTTGTTCATTAAACACGGTGGAAAAAGATTTTCTTTCGAAGACTGCGTCACTGCAAAGCTGTATGAGCTGCTCAAGAAATCGAGACGTGGTTTGACACTGCACAAACTCGTTTTAAATGTTTCTTAGTAACCTCTGACCTCACTGCATGATCACAGAACGTGCCATCAAACATATCATACACTGCTCAAACCCGAAACAAGGATGGTTCGACACACGATCGTCGATGTAAAGATCGAGTGGGTGGGGGTCAATCGTCGTCTGAACGGACAACTACGTGTTACTACGATCCTCGACCACCAGTAGCGAAATTCATCGCTGCTCAAAAGACGCGCGTAAAAAATCCAGACGTCAGCGTTTTTAAGAACAGTGACTTCGTTATGCCATTCTTCAAAATTGATAATAGTGTACAATGATGTGATGACCGCTCTGTCTGTTGTTGTTTAAAGATTGCTCCGTCTTTAATTAAAGGGGGGATCACGGGCCTTTGCCAATTTATGGGGGTCCGTAGCAGGGGACCGACCATGGAGTCTAGAGAAGTATACTCTAGAATCCTTGGTACCGACAGACCACTCGATCGGAAGACGTCAGCCAATCCGACCAAATCGGTCTGTTGACGAGGACTGGCGTGTCTCTGACCGATGTCTGAACATAATTTCAATATATTGTTTTCGGTGTATATATAGTTGTAGAGGGACATGTAGGTAGGTATTTTACTCAAAGTAACTGGAATAAAACATTGTGAATGGTGCTGCCGACATCTGTGTCACCTCACTATATTTAGCGTGGTAAATGTAATAAATTAACCCATTTGTCATGCCGCCCAGTGGAAATTCCTTATTTTAGGCTATGTGCTGTGTGAGTCCCGGACGAGGGCACAGTGAGGAGGGGAGGATACTCAGGATAGTGCTGCAACGAGACGCGGGGAGGTAGAATGTATCGCGGGAAAACAGGGGAGGGAGTGTGTGATGACCATTGAGGCATTTTTGAGAGGGCCTAACGACACACGAGGCCTCATTTCCGTTCTGCTTTTTTGGAAGCATCAGCACTTCCTCGGGGAGACTAAACACGTACATGTTAACAACATATTTCACTCACATGATCCCATCTGCTGACAAACTATAGAGGAAACTCGAATTAAAGCAATGGGGTGAGGGGGTCAATAGGAAACCAATTAAAGTAGTCTAGCTGTAGGCTAAATCAAGAATAAGTGTCGAACAGACTATTCAAGAACAATTACGAAAAGGATATAGTCTGAGCTAGGTGTAGGTAGCTACCTACAGTTCCCAAGGTTGACGGCTGACTTAACGATAAATGTATAAAGAGGATCTGAATCGTCTTTTGCATGCTGGCATTGGCTTCGAATAACAAACAATTTATAGAAATAGGAAAATGACCCCATGAAACACTTAACTTTCTGCAGGAACGTACTTACCATTTCTATACATTAGTATGAAAGAATCATCTGTAACAAAACTGGCAATCCCATAAAGCCCTGTGTGCCGTGTGTGCCACGGCATCACTCAGTGCCAAGGTCAGTCTCGCCGGTCGCCGCACTCAGTGCCAGCGGCGTGTTTCCCCAGGGCGGGATGTCCCAATTTGGTGCTTATAAGACGAGGCTCCCAGCATCACCGCCAACACTGTCCTCACTGACGGAGCCAACATGAAGACCTCCACTCTCCTTAGCCGTCCCTTCCTGCTGGTGGTAGCATTAGCGGTGTCCTGGACTGCGGCTGTTCCTCTGCAGGACACAAGTTTCCTGCAGGACATCCGCTCCGACGAGCAGCTGCAGGAGTTTCTGGAGAACAATCCCTCTGTGGCACTCCAGATGTACCCTGACCTCCTCCGGGAAGCCTCTCAGGTGCTGGTGGTCGTTGATCCAGACGTGGTGGTGGAGATGCTGAGACAGAGGAGCCTGGAGGCGGCGGACACGCAGGAGAAGCAGCAGGAAGAGCAGCAGGAGGAGGCGGAGGAGAATCACGACCGCAAAAAGAGACAGGCCACTTTCGACTTTGGAATGAATCGAGGGTAAGAAAGCATTATCAGTTCTGTACTTTATCAAGATTGCAGTAGCTTTGATACCTGTTACAATACTCGTATTTTTCTCCCCACACATGAAGGCCATACGGCAGGGACTATAGATAATGTGCCAGTGTGTCTTACTAAAAACACCAGTCTCTTCACACAGAGCCTATCGGTAGGGACTACCATGCCAGTGTGTCCTGACACTTCTTTTCCCACACAGACCCTACGGCAGGGACTACCATGCCAGTGCAGGCTATAACCACCACTTCAACAGCGGCAGGAGCTCCGTCGGTGTCAACGCCCACAGGAACTGGGGCAGCAGCGGCAAGTGAGTCCCTGCCAGCCTTGTTAAACACAATAGTGATGGTACGTGTGCGATATTTAGCAGATAATTCATGTTCTTCTAGCATATTGTTAAGGCATGGTTCTCATCTCAGCCAACTTTCCTCTGTGCAGGTCCCACGGATTCGGGATCAGCTTCTCGCACAGGTTCCGTTGAGGGTACCGGCCAGCACAGACCTTAATTCTTTTTAGGTCTCTCGCCAAAACACCAAGAAAACCTCTGTAATGACAAACTCCACTACGCTCAACACTGGCAGGGAACAGAGAATCTAATGATGATCCGTATGGAAATATATTAATGGATCATATTGATTCCTATTTATATTTGAAAAAATAAATGTCTTACTTATGTATTTGACATAATTTATCTTACCCTGGTAAATATGAGACTCGTTAAAGTACAGAAGATGTTGATGTAGAGCAGCAGCTAGGGTTCCCCAACCATGCATTAATTAATTACCTGGCACCCCATTTTCCACGCCCCTTCACTCGATCATTACCCCTCGATCATTGCTCATGCTTCCACAATTACATTTTAGCACCAATATTTTGAAAACTTGTTAATAAATTTGTATGTGGTATATTAGGCAGAGGTAAATAAATTTACTTCTGCCTAAAATAGCTACCACATATTCCAGATATAGCTGGAATAAAAAAGGACAGAAAAGGACATATTCAGCCTGTCCTAAAATTTCAAGTATAAAAATTTGAAGCCTACCGTATTACAACGGGTATGATTGATTTTTTTCTTTTTCTTGGTTGCCCTCTGTCTCCCCATTACCCCCCAAAAAAGACCAAATTACCCCACTTGGGGCTTGAGGTAGTCCTTGATTTACATAGATTTACATAGAAAATCAGACCACACAGACGCCATGGTCCAGACCAGGTGGTCGATCTGTTCTTAAACCAAAGTGATTTTACATTAATCAGAAGGCTCAAAAACGTTGCATTTCAACTCTAGTTATTATAAGTTCAAGGAAGTGACGGGCGAGCTTGTTTTTAAAGGAGTCAATCGTGTTACACTGGACCACTGAAGGTGGGAGTTTATTCCATTCTCGCACTACAACATTGGTGAAGAAAAATTTGGGCAGTCTGAATTTACTTGTCTACATTTGAGTTTTATGCCAATGTTCCTCGTTCGCAAAGTGTCATCGATCATAAACAATTTTGATCTGTCTACATTCGTGAAACCACTAAGTATTTTAAAACATTCGATCAGTTTTCCTCGGAGGCGACGTTTCTCAAGAGGGAACATATTAAGGGTGGAAAGCCTTTCTTCGTAGGATTTGTTGCGCAAGGAAGGGATCATTTTTGTTGCCTGACGCTGAACAATGTCCTTTGCAATGTCCTTTGCATGGTGGGGAGACCAAAACTGTACCGCATATTCCAAGTGAGGTCTAACTAAACTATTGTAGAGCAGAAGTATTACATCTTTATTCTTGAATAAAAAGTTTCTTTTAATGAAACCCAACATTCTGTTCGCTTTATTTGCTGCATCGATGCATTGCTGTGAGAATTTGAGGTTTGACGCGATTTTGACCCGGTTCTATAACGCATTGAACACTTTTGAGTTTAACGCCGTGCATTTCGTAATCGAACTTCTTATTTCTTGTTCCAACTTGAAGGACCTGGCACTTGTCTACGTTAAAGGGCATCTCCCATCTATCCGACCAAGCTGAAATTTTGTGCAAATACTCTTGGAGGCTTTGCCTATCTTCGTCAGTGAGAACTGAGTTACCAATCTTTGTGTCGTCTGCAAATTTACTATTGCGATTATTGAGTCCAACATCCACATCGTTGATGTAAATAATGAAGAGCACTGGGCCAAGAACCGAACCCTGAGGGACGCCACTAGTGACGTACCGGCGCCCACTCTGAGTTAAATCCATCGATCACCACTCTTTAAATTGTTGTCTGTTGTTCAACCAATTCGCGATCCATTGGTTTACTTGACTGTCAATACCTATTTGCTTTAATTTATAAAGTAATTTGTGATGTGGGACTTTATCAAACGCTTTTTGGAATTCAAGATAGACTATGTTCAATGATTTGTTTACGTCATACACTGAGAAGAGGTCGTTATAAAAGGTCTATAGGTTTGATAGGCAGAATCTTTTGTTACGGAAGCCATGTTGTGTATCCCCTATCGGTTCATATTTCAAAGTTGGGCAATGCTCGAGATTTATATTAGTAGTGGTGTTGGTGGTAGTGGTGGGAAGACTATTAGTATTAAACAACGAGGAAAAGTAATTGTTTAATAGGTTTGCAACGTGTTGGCTGTCAGTCACTAATGCACCGTCACTGTTTGTTAAAGGTCCAATAATCCAATTCCACTTCTGATCGCCTTTCTGTTGTTTATGTAACTGAAGAAGGATTTTGGATTACTTTTACATTTGGCTGCAATATTTTCTTCATATAACTACGCTTTGCCTGACATACTAATCTTTTTACTCGTCACCTGGCATCATTATAAAGTCTACTGTTTTCGGGCGTGTTTTGTTCTTTCTTTAACCTGTAAAACAATTTTCTCTATTTGACTGAGTGTTTAATTTCGCTATTAAACCAAGGTGGGCTTTTATAAGTGTTACTTCGCTTCTCAAACAAAAGAATTAATGTGTTCTGCTGAGTGAGTAAATAATTTTTAAAGTTTAGCCAGGCTTCATCTACATTGCCGTCATCTGATAGTTGTATATCTGTTAGTTTTTGTCGGATTTCTACGGTTACCTCTTTTAAAATTGGGCACCTTTACTTTATTTTCAGTCACTGATGTTTGAGCTCTAATGTCAACGCGCACTAATTTATGGTCGCAAGAACCGAGGTGTTCTCCTACCGTGACATTACTGACTAGGTTATCTTGGGCAGGGCCCGTGAGAGGGGGGTGAAGCTGGTATCTTTACACCAGGGCCCGGTCTCAAAGGGGGCCCGGCCTCAAAGGGGGCCAGTCACGAAATGTAATAACAAAATAAGTTGTTAACTGCAAGTCATAAATAAAGCTCCAATACGGCAAGATGAACAGAATTTACATCCTACCAGTGAACATTTATGGCTTTAAATTGGCTCTTAAAATTGGTCAAATTCTAAAATCCTGATCCCCCCAGCTGGATGGGCTCACTTCGCTCGCCAAATGGTAGGGGCCCAATGACACTCATAGTACCAGGGCCCAGTGATGGCTCTCCCTGGCCCTGATCTTGGGTCGGTATAACAAGGTCTAGTATGTTATTTTGTCGAGTTGGTTCAGTAACCATTTGGCTTAGATAATTTTCTTCTAAAAATTCGATCATTCTACTCGTATGTGACTCGCCTTCTGTACCTGACAGTGTCGCCCAGTCAATATGGGGGAGGTTAAAGTCTCCTACTAGCTAATATCAGTGAGTCGACGCTGTTATTAAGTGACTGCCTTAAAGCCAACATTTCAAGATCGTCATCGAGTGATTGCCCCGGAGGCCTGTAAGTGACAGATATATTAAGATTGACTTTTGCAATGTTTACTCGCACGCACAAATGTTCAACGTTACTGTCTCAGTGGGTTGGAAATAGCTTTTGACAAAAAGGGCGATGCCACCACCTCTACGGTTTACATGATCTTTGTTGAAGAGTCTGTAGCCATCTATGTTGTATTCTGTACTTAAATCAATATTTGTGGTGTCGATAAATGTTTCGGTTGTAGCAATTACGTCAGAATTTTCTGTCAGAGCAAGACATCTCAGTTCATCAAACTTAAGTTTCTTAGGCTACGCGCATTGAAACTAAGGACTTTTAAGTGATCTTGAGACTTGGTAATAGAGGTGGTGGTACTTGCGGGTTCATGGTTACGCGTTTATTGTGATGCATGGCGTCTTTTTACATGGGCGGGGTGGAGGGACAAGAGTCCCTTTATAGAGAGAGTCCCGACAACCTGAGATTTGGACGCCATTATTGGCCCTGTTTTCGCCGCGCTTTTCAAACGCTAGCACACGCTCTCTTTTTGTATTTCTGTTTCACAGCCATACGGGTCTTCCAATGAAACTGAGCACACTTGTGTAAGACCTACACACTTTCCCCTAACTGCCAGCTGAGAGCCAGCAGCCAGCGAGCTCTGGGAAAATAAATAAGAGACAGTATATATGTGTCTACATCAACAGGTATCGCCAACCCACCATTATGCACTTATAGTAGGCTTATACTCTACCATAATTTGGTCACCAGCCGTTGGAACGTGCCGTAAGGTGACAGGAGATTATTATTAGCCTTACGATCAGCCACTGTCTCAGTATGGGCACTCCCACTCAGTAACCCACGTAGCCTATGATAACTATAGTCGTGTCACGGCGGGCTGCTGACGACCTTGAGAGGCGGCAGCGCTCAGAGGGTACTGAGAGACTTCAAACAAGTCTGTTGCTTCTCTTTGAGTGTTGCTGCTGTGATGGATGGATTTAACAATACTTATCGCTGTAAAACATTATCGGCAGCAGTTTGGGAAGTCTTTCTATTACCTACATATCCCTTTATCGCCTAACCCTTGCCTGCAGGGAGGGACAAGGCAAGTATAGAGAAGGTATAGTCATACAGGCGGGAGGAAATCACTCGTTGGTAACTCCTATAGCCTTCACGCTCGGCCCCGCCCCATCCTCGTTGTCTGCCCAAACCGATGACTTCACACATCTCACTCCCACCCTGTTTCCTGACCCCAACATTCATTTTTACGAAAACCTAAGACCACCATCATCTTCTTGAGAAAATTCTGCATCACACTAGCATAAATTTGTAACAATAATGTAAAAGTACACATACGAAAATCAGAGTTAAGTGAAGGATGGAGTAAACATGTTCTTGCACTTATTTCCCTTCAACTCCTTAGTACTCAGCTGGTTTTCGTCGCATCACTTTTATAAGCCCAGATCCTGAATCTGCATGCTTTTCTGCTTCTGATGGTGTGTGGTATCTCCCGAGGTAAAAATATGCATAGGGTCAAAATCGTCTCCGAACATAAGCCGAGCCGTGACGGCTTTCATTCGCTTCGGCATTTATTTACTCAAGTCAGACTCGCCGCGCACCTCACGCCCCATCTGTGTGTGAGCGGCGAGTCTGACTGGTAAACTGAAGCAAAAATGAAAGCGCAAAGTGAAAGATGAACAGTGAAACGATAAACTCGAGGAAGGGGCGGAGCTTACCGGGACGCCAGCCAATCATCGTCCAGGATGAGATGCCGTGAACATTTCTATTTATATTTTTTATTCATCGACAATTGCTTCATAGAGTATATAACAAAAAATCCACATCTTATTTTATTTTATTGAAGTAGTTTATAACATAAAAAACATCCGAGAGGTCCTAATAAAAAAGCTAATTTCAAAATTTGGTTCTTCACGTTCTATGAGAGTGACGCTACCTTTCTATACTTGCCTTGGGGAGGGACGCTGCCTCCTGAACGTCATGAGCCTTGGTATACTTGTCATGGGCCACGTGGCTGACACACTACCCAAGCTCCATCAATGCAAGGGCACTTTGCTTCCTTTCCATTACCTGCTTGCAGAAAACTTCAGCATATGGAGATAAATTCGTGTAAAGTAATTATCTGGGGGTGGAGGGGACACTGATTCCATTACTCGCCGGGCTGCTATCTTTCAACACACACACACACACACACACACACACACTAGGATGTAGTTGCTGCAATAATTAAATTTTGTGCGATTCCAAGGTATTGTGAAGATAAGTTATCAATGAGTTCAATAACATTTAATTTAATTAAATTTAATTGAAACACTTATTGTTGATTGAAAAATAATACAGTAAAATACTAAGGCCATGTAAACGTGTTTAATTTTGCTTGAGGGTCAAAATAGGTTTAGAGAATATTGTAGGAAAATGTCAACATATTATAATGACATTGGTGCCAATGAAAATGAAGACTGTACAACCTTATAAATTAGGCTATTAAATAAAGATGGACTTATAACCCAAGCTAGAGGAGTTTCTAGCTGAAGACCCTTCACATGAGCAAATAGTGTTGACCTAACCTATCACAGCTGAAATAGTAATATTTCCCCGCATTTTAAAATCTCAGAAACGAGTAATAATAATGGAAACGGTTACCAGAGTGATGATTAGCAAATACAATATAAAAAAGTAATGAATTAACTTTTAGAGTGAGTTGGGTATGATTCTCGAGTTTTACCAAGACAGGTATGGCTCACCAAAAGCTAGCTTCTGTTCATCTATAAACTCTTGTAACACGTTCAGTCTATTAGACTGTGGCCTTGATGAGACTGTGAAATATCCATTGTGAGTCTGTTATAACAGCTAGAGCCCTGTGGGAGAGATCACATCCAATATTTTTGGCCATTAGGGCCACAGCTTCCCTCATCAGGCAGCTTCGATGGCTGGACCTAATCGATGTGAACGATTGTTTCAGTCCTTGTAGCTGTGCCTCTCTCACAATGATTTCCAATTTTCCATAGACAGTACAAAGGGAGGGCGGTTATGACAGCAAGACACACGCAATGGCAGTGTGTGTGTCTTGCTGTCATAACCGATGTTTTCCTCCCAAGACGAATGACTGTTAGCACACCTCTGTCTTCTCAGCTGCTTTGCAGTTAATTAATACACTTTGTATCCCCTCTGTGGCATGTTGCTACAACCGAAGGCTAGTCAGCAAGGCATTGTTACATTAAAAAGCAGCCGAATCCGCTTCCAAAATAGGTAAAATTATGTTTTTAATACATCAGTTAAAAGTCAGCGCGGTGCTCGAAGAGCTAAAAATGGCGCCCAGCAGCCTTATACACAGGGCCGCCTATGTCGGGACTCTCTCTATAAAGGGACTCTAGGAGGGACGTGGCTGCGAGAGCGGTTTTTTGATCGGGTGTCACGTACTAAATCGGGTGTCACGTACTAACGTAGCTAACGAGAGAGAGAGAGAGAGAGGTCAGGCCCTTAGGGGCTGACCTCATTCTATCATCATGAAAAATTTTGGGGCTGTTAAGACGGGGACGGGGAGGGGCGGGGAAAGGGAAGGCAGGTAGGGGGGAGTGAGGTGACTTAATTGACCTCTTTTAAGAGGATCGAGAGTATCAAGACACCTCTCCTCCCGAAATTGACCTCTCTTTTGGCCACTCTATACTTTTCTCTTTAGTAGGAGCAGCGATTAACGGGCTTTTTTCCACACTTTTTTTCTCTTTGTTTTGTTTCCCTTGAGCTGCTTCCTTTCCTGTTAAAAAAAAGGAAAAGATTGATTTACTGACAGTGTATTGTTGCAGGTATAGCCTACACAAAGCAGCAGGGAGGAACAATGCCATCACATGAACAGCTGGGTGGGCTGCACGCCGACTGCCCGGGCCGGGATTCGAACCCGGGTCTACGGAGTAGTAGCCAGGCACGCTGACCACCAGACAAAGGAGGCGTATACTGACCGTACTGATCGTAAGGCTAACAATAATCTCCTATCACTTTCTTTCAGCACGTTCCGAGCGCTGGTGACCAAATTATGCTAAAGTTATAAGGGTGTAATGGTGGGTTGTCGACACTTGTTGGTATAGACACGTACAAACTGCAGCATGTCTCTCATTTAATTTCCAAGAGCTCACTGGCCGCTGGGTCCCATGTGGCCGTTATTAGAGGTGTGCAGGTCTGACACACGTGTTCCCAGTTTCAGTGGACGACTCGTATGTGTATATACGAGAGAGCGTGTGCGAGTGTTTGAAAAGCGCGGAAAAGAACTGGCTAAATATGGCGTCCAAATCTTAGGTTGTCGGTACTCTCTCTATCAAAAATCAAGGGACTCTATGTTGATGCGAAGACAAGACCAAGGCCACGGGACGCGGTGCCGATACGAAGGCCTGACTCTCCAACGGGTCACCTGTACAGCAAGAGCAACAAACAGAGGCCGTGCCGCCGTGGTTTCAGAGCCTAACTAGCCCCATAAAACACTCAAGAAGAAGAAGGAAGACTCCCCTCTTCATCTCGTTAATTAAGTGTTGCAAAGGAAAAAGGTGTAAAAGAGACGCCATGGGAGACAGGGACAGTGAAGGGGACGCGAATTGCCCTCGGCTGCCTTCTGCCAAACCTAACCCCGATGGTATGTTAACCCATAAACGACGGGTATCATTTCCATCGAATGATCCTGAGATATAGGTGAAAACAGTTGCTAATTATGTCTTAACTCTATAAACACAGCGGTGAAATCCAAAGTGCGATACGTTGTGTAATAATCATGGTAGTGGGTGTGAAATGTAGTTAGGGTGTGCGGCACGAAACTGCTCCGTGTAGTTTAGAGACGGCCTAAGCCAAGGAGGAGCAGTAATCAACACAGGCTGGTGACGGGGCAGCATACTTCACTTCTCTTCCTCTCATAAATGAAAGTCAATAATGTAAATGAAGATTGTTGAGGAGAGTAGCCTACTAATTTTGAGACACTGACTGTTTATTTCTGGGTAAAATATGATGCTTTATATTATGGAGACAGATTTCTTTTCCTCATAACTATATGATTGACTTCAATGCCTGAGGTGCACACATGCTGCTACCCCGCTCCCATCCGTTATCACCAGCCAGCGTAGTGGACCGCCCTCACCGTCGCCCCATCCCATACTCCGCTGGGCACTTCCACTGGTCCACACCGCTTACCGAATGCATTTAAACTAACTTAACCCCTTCAACATGAGGATGCATATACTGCATCCTTACGTGCCCCGTACCCTATCCAAGGATGCGCATACTGCATCCTGGCTCGCTTTAGCCAATATAAGAGTTATTTTATCTCTATATACATATGCTTACATCTCAAAATTATCAATTAATTTATGTTTCTTTATGTGTACCATTTAATTCTGCATGTTTTCATATATAATGAATGATGATTATGTTGAGTTTATGGCTGAAAACTTGTTATATTCAATAGCGACATTTGAAATTTGCCGCACGCGGCGATCCCGGATACGGCGCGAGGTGCTGTTTTGGCCCAGCTGTAGTGAGTTTCTTTATGTGCACCATTTATTTCTGCATGTTTTCACATATAATACATAATGATTATGTTGAGTTTATGGCTGAAATCTTGTTATATTCAATAGCGACATTTGAAATTTGGCGCGCGCGCCGATCTCAGATACGGCGCGGGGCGCTGTTTTGGCCCGGCCGTAGTGAAGGGGTTAACCTAATGTAATCTACCTAATGGGGGGGCTTCACTCCCCATGACACCCTTAACAATACAGAGTAAATGCACACTCAGCATCGATCCTAGGCCCAGAGTCAAAAATTTCATAAGCAAAAAACCTTGAAAGCTGTCCAAAGTCACCCCGGTTGATGGTACCAGGTATTAATCTGGGGTTGTGTCCCGTCTCTTGGGATTTGCTCCCTTCTCCTATAATTCCTTCCCCTTCTGTCTCTCTCCGGCATATGATCACAGATATTGCGCTGACTAAACAAAACTTTCCAACTACTCACATTTATTCATCCTCAGAGCTGGGTAGGGATACCAATTTAAAACAATATAATTATTAATACTTCTACACACAAAAAATGCATATAGCAATTCAATTTTGTGCATAGCCATGCCTTAGCTTACTTGCATAATGGACATCATAATCTTCACCTTCTCTCCCATCCTTTCCTCCTGACGTGTCTCTGAGTTTCCCTGTGTTTTCCCGAGAGTTGCTAGGTGTGGGCTTTATGGAGGCTTAATGAGGACTATTGTCAGACACATCTAAAGTGGCATCTCTGACGTAGACAGCCCTTTATACACTGTTGCCACGTCTCCAACTGACCTCGCGTACCGTGCCACTCATACCCTTCTCTCTCTCTCTCTCTCTCTCTCTCTCTCTCTCTCTCTCTCTCTCTCTCTCTCTGTGTGTGTGTGTGTGTGTGTGTGTGTGTGAGAAATAGTTTTGAGAAACACAACAGTCGAAAGTCTACGGGTGGCCGCGAGAGAATGTTGTCGGTCAGTACTCTGCCTACCGGAGGCTTTCCTGAACTCGAGGGAAAGATTTAAACCGCTTTTAACCCCATATTTTATCAAAATTATGCCATATGGCAGACAGTATATGGCAGATGGCAGACACACCAAAATATGGCTGAAATGCCATAATTAAGGCAGGCAGCGCAACTGTAGTGTGTTGGGTTGGGAGGAGCATATGACCCTGACCTGAGCTGACAACGGCACGGAGGCAACGGTGCCAAGTGTTGTACAAATTTCTTTGTATTCACTCACAAATAGAGAATCATTCATAAAAAACATATTTTTTTTTGTACGAGAGAGAGAGGGAAAGGTGTGAGGGGCGTGGTTTGGGAGGTGAGTTGGAGACGTGACACCACCGTATTGGGAGCTACCTACGTCAGAGGCGCCAGCTTAGATATGTCGGACTATAGTGGCCTTCTCTTAAATCCACGAGGGTCAGATATGCTGGCAGACTGCTCAGGACGTTAAAGAACCCCTGAAATTTGATCCAGGCATTCATATTAGTGGCATGCAAGAGTCTGATTAAAAAACGATGGCCATCTGTGTGAACCGCATCAGGTTTGATTAAATAAATGATGGACATCGACTGATGTTTAGTGTTAAACTCCTGTGTTAATGCTGCACTTCATATAATGAATTGCAGGTTCCCCACACATTGCACGGCTATTTTCACACTTGCTCAGATCTTTACACTATTTCTTACAGTTTTCTGGGATATTACAAAAAGAAGAGCTGTTAGTCAAGTAGAAAATGAGATAATGGTGTGTTTATAAAACTAGTTTTTACCAAGCAATACTATTATTTAGGCTATATTTTAGCAAAACTGGTAGGCAGGCTATGTCAGATATTCAGACTTCATTTCTGTAAAATATGATACTACTTTTTCACATGAGATAGTTTTTATCACTGGAAAACAGATGCAAAAGTGCTAGAGTCAGATTGGCGATAGCTGTCTTTTATAGCTGTGATAGGTTACTGTATGTAGATGCAATAGGTTACTAGTTTATGACAATAGGTTACTATTTTAGTGGTGATAAATTAGTATAAAAAAAGTTAAGGCAGGATTCTGTTAGTTTATAAATAGATCTTGGTCAAAATGGCTGGATGATCTATGCCTGATCAGTTTTCCTAAATAATTTCCCAGTCATTGATTATGCCCTCACCAGAGGTTTTATCTCATGATAGTCAATCAATCTGTGGTAGCATATGCTGAGGAGCGAGGTGTGCTGCCTCACCGACCCTATCACACCATCCTTGTATGTCCATTTTAGCAAGTCTACGTGCAGGCCTCCAATCCTAATTAACTCATGGCAGGATCCATTGACTTAAGTCACTCAGGATTGTCTTATGGAAGCAACCCAGTGAGCAGGGTTGACTTTTGGGTTGTATGCCAGATATTTGTCCCTTATGGACCAGTCACACTCCAGTGATTGAAACTTTTTTTTGTGAAATATCTTATACATCTATACAACTTTATCTATCGAAAACTGTTCATCTCTGTTTTTTCTTCCCTTCACTTAAACTCACTTCAGCCAGCTGCTGCAAATAATTTTCCTAAGTTAAGAATGGTTGGGGTCAAGAAGTTGCAAGCATCCCCAGTCAAAACTCATGTTGGCACTCCACCACTACCGTGAAATGCTAGGATATAGTCAGTTTTCAGCTGTACAGGCAACACTGGTCATTTTTATGGTAATACCACTGGAGCCAATAATAACTATTACTTATGAGGTGACAGGCAGACACAATTGTTTTAATTAATGCATTAACCCATATCATATTTCCAAACTAAGCTTTCCTTGCCTTCTTAGCCCAGAAAATATTTTGATAACTGTTTAGAAAAAAGGCATGTGAATAAAAAATTAAAAAAAAATAAAAAAAATAAAAAAATCTTTCACCAATGTGGGTAATAAACACAAGTATGATAAAAAAATTATGTTTGTATCCTCCCACCACAAAGCTTTGAAGATTTATACATACTACACACTTGACTTTGATTCATCATATAGTTAAATAATAACCTGTGCTTCTGTTTGGCACCACAGATGACAACAACGATAAGAAGGAAGCTGAAGATGACTTAATGCCTGCCCTTCCCCCACATATGAAGAAGACAGGGACCCCCACCACCACTACTTCTGCAAAGGAGGATCAGAACCAACAAGACCCAGGTGGCAAAACATCAGAGGATGAGAGTGAGGAGTATTGCCCTGCCTTACCCCCTCACATGCTTCAAGGGGGTAATCGAAAGTCAGCTCCACCTCCTAGATCCAATGAGAGAAGATCTGTGGTGGGCCCCATGCTGCCTAAGGGGTTCATTCCACCCACAGAGGATACACATAAGGAAGAAAGCACTGATGAAGAGGAGGAAGAGGAGGAGGAAAAGCCAGTAGTGGGACCTGTGCCCTCTGCAGAGAAGGTGGATCCAGGGGAATACAGAGCAAGGGAGCTGGAGGAGCGAGCCAGGAGGATGCGAGACAAGCTGGAAGGACGTGACAAAGTGAGTGAATGTTGGCAAATAAATTGTTGTATTTTTCCCAGCTTAATATTTTTGATGCCTTTATTTTTAACACATTTATTTCCAATTTTGAAGAGGGCTGGATAGCATGCTGGAGAAACATGACACAGCGAAGGAATTTTGGCATATAAAGCATTGTAATTTTTCCCAGCTTAATGTTTTTATGCTTTTATCTTTTTTGTTTCCAATATTGCAGAGGGGTGGATAACATGCTGGAGAGACAACACCGTGCGTGAATGTTGACAGATAAATCATTGTAATTTTTGCCTGTTTCATGTTTTTTTATGCTTTTGTATCCAATTCTGTAGGGATATGCAAGACAAGCTGAAATGAAGGAACAAAATGAGTTGCAGTTAGGGAGACACTGTAATTCGTAACAATTTATTTTTCTACCCTGACATTCTCATACTTTTTTCTAATGTTTCAGGAAGAAGATATAGGACAAGCTGAATGGAAGGCACAGAATGAGTGGCAGAAAATATATTATTGTATTTTCTCCCTGTTTAATATCTTTTGGTACTCCAATATCCTCTTTTTTTCTGGTGTTGCAGAAGGTTGCTGGACAAGCTGGAGGAACATATCACAAGTAGTAGTTGTTATTATTTCCCTGATGCACAGTAATTCAGAATATGAAATGTTTGTATTCTATTCTATTCTGTTCATAAAAGTTGATCTCTTTCTTTCTTTATTAATTGTTCTCCACATCTCTCACCCCTCAAGGTCTCTGACAAACCTATGAAGAGGGAATCATGGATGACGGAGCTTCCTGAGGACAAGCCCAACTTCTGTGGTTTGGGGGCAAGGCAGTTCCTCCGCAAGACCCCAGCTGAGAAAGGTGACCGGTCCATTTGGACTGACACTCCTGCTGACCGTGCCAAAAAGGCCAAGGTGTGTGTGTGTGTGTTTGTATTTACCTAGTTGTAATTTTACAGGGCCAGGGCTTATGCTCGTGTGGTCCCGTCTCCATATCTGTACTTGTCCAGTTTTTCCTAAAAGTTGTGGACACAGTTTCGCTGATACTACATCCTCGCTTAGTCTATTCCAAACCTCTATGTTTCTTTGCGGGAAGCTATATTTTTTATGTCTCTCAAGCATCTTCCTTTTCTAGTTTTTTACTGTGTCTTCGTGTGTTGCTGGTGTTTCTTACTTCTCTTAGTAGCAACTCCTCGTTATCTACTTCTGACATTTTATTCCACAATTTGTAAATTAGTATTAGGTCTCCCCTTTCTCTTCTTTGTTCCAATGTTGGCAGGTCCATTTCCTTTAACCTTTCTCCACATGACAATCCCTCCAGTTCTGGAACCATCTTCGTTGCCATCCTTTGTATTCTTTCTATTTTTTTTCACGTGTTTCTTCTTATGGGGAGACCACACAGTTTCCGCATATTCCATCTTTGGTCTAATCATAGTGGTAATCATCTTTTTCATCATATCTTTATCCATGTAGTGGAATGCTATTCCTATATTTCTTACCATTCTATACGTATCTCCAAATATCCTATTTATATGACTCTATGACTGTTGATTATCTTGTATTATCACTCCCAGATCTCTCTCTTATTGAACTTTTAATATTTCTCCATCTCCCATTGTATATGTCCATTTTGGTCTCCTTTCACTCTTTCCCATTTCCATTACATGACATTTCTTCACATTATACTCCATCTCCCATTTCTTACTCCAATCCCAAATCTTATTTAGGTCCTCTTGCAGAATTTCAGTCTTCACTATTTCTTATGTGTCTCAGCAGTTTCGCATCATCTGCAAACAAGCTCATGTAACTATTTACTTTTTCCGGCATATCATTTATATATACTTGGAAAAGTATTGGTGCCAGTACCGATCCTTGAGGCACCCCACTATCTACATTTCTCCATTCCGATTTCATGTCCTTTACCACTGTTCTCATTTCTCTTCCCTTTAAGTAACTTTCCATCCAGTTTTTCATTTTCCCTTGCAATCCTTTATTTTCCAGCTTCCATAATAGTCTTGTATGTGGAACTTTGTCAGAAGCATTCTTCTAGTCCAAATACACACAGTCTACCCATCCATCCCTCTCCTGTGTTATGTCCGTCACTCTCAAGTAAAAGCTTAATAAGTCTGTTACACATGAACGCCCTTGTCTAAAGCCATACTGTTTTTCTGTAATTATATTGTGTTCTTCTAGAAATTGTCCATTGTTTCTTTATCACTTTTTCACATATTTCACAAACTATACTGGTCAATGATACTGGTCTACAGTTCAGAGGTTCTTCCTTTTTCCCACTTTTATATATAGGGACCACCTCAGCCCTTTGCCATTCCTTCGGTACTTTACCAGTTGATATTGAGCACTTTATGATGTCATAAACCGTTCCAATCAGCTGATTTCTGCATTCTTTCAAAATAAAACCTGAAACTCCATCTGGTCCTATTGCTTTCCTCTCTTCCAGCTCCTCCATTCTTTTATATATCTCTTCTTTAGTTACTATTACTTCATCCATTTGAACATCTATTTTATCATCTTGTGGTTCATTAAATTGTGATTTTTTTGTAAAAACATATTGAAACCTCTTGTTTAGTAGCTCAGTCATACCTTTAGGAACTTCAATAATCTTATTTTCATCTTTCAGTCTTTCTATTTTTTTCTTTAGTTTAATTTTTCCATTTATAAATCTTTAGAACAATTTAGGTTCCTCCTTATACTTTTCAACAATATCCTTTTCGTATCCTTACTCTTCCTCCCTCCTTATTTTCACATATTCATCTTTTGCTATCTTAAAGTCTTTATTCCTTTGGTTCTTATTTCTTTTCAATCTTTTCCACACTTTGTCTCTTTTTTTTCTTTGCACCTGCACATCCTGCATTAAACCAATCTTGCTTTCCTCTTTCTATTGGTTTATATAATGGGACATATTTTTTGACTGTCTCATATGCCTCTATAAAAATATCATACTTTTCCTGCACCTCGTTTGTTCTTAACTTTTCCCAGTCCAGGTTTTCATAATATTTCTTGAGATTTTCTATGTCCATTTTCCTGTAGTTTCTCCTTTTTCCTTTGTATGATTCATCTTCCTCAGTGACTTCCTCATTGGTTTCCAACTCTATTATTACATGATCACTTTTTCCCATGAGACACACATATCTTAATTCATTTAATAGGTGCACTCCCTTCGTCAGTACCAGGTTCAGTCTTGCTGGTTCGTCATCACTCCTGTATCTTGTGTGTGTGTGTGTGTATTTACCTAGTTGTGACATACGGGAAAAGAGCTACGCTTGCGCTGTCCCATCTCCATATCCGCTCTTGTCCAACTTTTCCTTAAAATCATGAATGTTTCTTGCACAAACCACCTCCTCCTCCAGCCTATTCCATAGCTCAATGCTTCTGTTTGGGAAGCTAAACTTTTTCACATCTCGCCTACACGTGGTCGCCCTCAACTTCTTTCCATGTCCTCTCGTTTCTCTCTCGTTCCACACACACAGGTCCTCTCTGTCCAAATGCTCCACTCTGCTCGCCACCCTGTACACCACTATCAGGTCTCCTCTTTCTCTTCTTCTCTCCAGGGTTGTGAGCCCCATGCTATTGAGTCTCTCCTCATAAGTTTGATCTCTAAGTTCCGGTACCATCTTAGTTGCCATCTCCGCACTCTTTCCAGCTTTCTTATGCTCTTCTTTTCGTGAGGAGACCAGACCACTGCTGCATACTCCAACCTTGGCCTTATCATTGTAACTGTTATTTTCTTCATCATCTCCTCGTCCAAATGCACAAATGCCGTCCTTATGTTCCTCAGCAAATTCATAGTTTGTCTCGTTATCCTGTTGATGTGTTTGTCCGGTGACATGTTCTCTGAGACAGTCACTCCCAAATCTTTTTCTTCCACTCCTCTGCATATTATCTCACTTCCCATCTTATAATCATATTCACATTTTCCTACCAAACTCTATTTTTTTACATTTCCCAAAGTTGAACTCCATCTGCCATGTACCACTCCACTCCCATATTTTGTCCAGGTCCCTCTGCAATGCCTCACAGTCCTTCACATCATTCACTCGGCTCAATAGCTTTGAATCATCTGCAAACAAACTCACATAGCTGGTCACTCCGTCCACCATATCATTTATATAAACAGCAAACATTATTGGCGCCAACACCGAACCTTGCGGGACTCCACTCATCACAGGGCACCAGTTGAAAACTTGTCCCTGATTATCATCCTCATTTCCCTGTTAGTTACGAAGTCCACCAGCCATTTAATCAGTCCATCACCCACTCCACCCCTATTTTTAATTTTCCAAATTAGTCTTCTGTGCGGTACTTTGTCGAATGCCTTTTTCAAAACACTCCATCCCCCCAGCCTTCTCTCTCTTGTATTAAATCTGTCACCCTTGAGTAATAACATAAGTTGGTGACACAAGATCTCCCTCTCCTGAATCCAAACTGGCAATCCGAGATAATTTTCTCACTTTCTAAGAAATCCGACCACCTGTTTTTAACCAGCCTCTCGCATATCTTCGCAGCCACACTAGTGAGTGATACCGGTCTGTAATTTAATGGGTCCTCTCTCTTTCCTCCCTTAAAATTTGCAAAAACTTGCGCGATTGCATACTCACATTGAGGAACTGCTAGAGCACACGAATAAGATGGCAGAAGTTGTCAACATAGTTGTCAAGCAGATAGACCAGGTAAATCAGTTTCTCCTTCTAGATCAGGCCTTGCATGTACTGGAAAATGTCATTGAATCTGTCACAATGGCGAATCAGCCGGTTGTTAGCAACATGGTAGATGCGGCGCACGGTAGAGTCACACCTGCCTTGTTTCCTCTACACGATTTGATAATGACTATCCATATCGGGTATCAAAATTATAGTCTCAAGCCATTGTACAACTCAGACATGAGTCAATATTTTTACCCTTTGATTGAGTCCAGCCTCACGCCCGATGCCATAATTATTCATGTTCCGTTCCAAACGGCAGATGTGTTTGAGACACATGAAATTGTTCCATTCCCCTTCTCCGCTAAGGACAGTGTGTTGACCCCAGACACGACCCTGTCTCTTGTCTTAATTGCAAAGGACTTCACTCTGTATTCAACGGGAAGCTACTCACTATTGAAATATTGCAAGGAGACGGTCTTCAAGCGATTCTATTGCTCTGCATCTCTTTTTGCCTTCCTACCTGTTCGGGGAGGAGTGTGTGAGATCGCATTCACCTGGGTGAACGCGTCTGACGCTCTTTCCCTGTTCCCTTACAAGCAACTACCCCCAACACCAGTTTTTCATAAGAACTTTCATGGTTTACATTATTTCTACTTTCCTCAGTCATTCTATGTATCAGTAATCTGCCCGGAGGGTACCACTTATCAACAGGTAATTGGTCATTATGCCATAGTGGAAGCATGCTATATCCGCTCCACTAACATAACGACGTACCCATCACGGATCCGTTTGGTTTTCACTGCCAATATTTCCCATCGAGTGTTTCCTCTGCGGTCTCTCGATAACATTCACTTCTCCAGCATCTCTTATGTGACAAATTCTCTTAATTCATTGTCTTTTGCAAACGAAACAGAGTTTGCAGAAACCCTGGAGGAAATGCTGCCTGAATACTTGCACCTCACCTACTTGTACCCTGGAATTTTTGTGCCGGTGGTTCTGATGTTCGTCAGTCTCGTCGTCGTGTGCTACCTTCTTAGAGGAACTCTGTCCTGCACGATTATTTGATTGTTCAGATGAGGCGACAGGATGCAAGGAAGTCACAGGCAAGGTAGTTTTTTTTTCATGCAAGTAAAATGAAAGAAAACTGGCATTCCCCTGCTCCTGTATCTTGACATTGTACTGTGTTTCCCTCCTATTTTTTTTAGGAGCTAGATGTGCTTTTCATGTTCTGTAACTATGCCAGTTGATAACTACATATACTTGCATCCTTATGTTTATCCTTTGAGAGATATTTAATGAATTATATCACACACGCTGTGTTTTACCTCTCATTATTTATGTCATTACTACACAAATATTCTTGCATAGCCATTGTTTTAATGTAATTGTGCCATAAGCAGTCTGCTCAACAAGATCACACTATGTATGGTAAACTACTAATTAGATTTTTTGGACATCGCGAGGTCACGATCACTGGTAGGTGACCGAGCAGTGTTATAGTAGTTGTAGTTATATCAGTGTATTATTATTATTATTATATATCACCATGGATTAGGAATGCAAGTATCACTGGAAAAAACCCACTTCAGATAGATCACGCCACCGTTTGTAGGAATGTCACTTGTCAGTGTTGATCGTACGATCGTTTCGGTATGTGTAATAAGCATTTCGTCAACTTAAAGGTCACCTTGACGTACGTGACCGGTCGTCACTTCATTACCTTTCGAGCCTCTCGTCTTCACTCCTTCTCGAGAGCCCTACATCAGACCTAACAGTCTCGGCTCTCTCCAACGCCCCTGTACTTAGGTTAAGAATATATTCACCTAAAAGCAGCGGAGTGTTTCCCTTCACGCCTGTTCATCCCCCCAAGACCCGTCTGGGCTACACGCAACCAGACCGGCAGCCGTTACATGTTTGCTCTCTTCCAATCTTGTGGTACCCTTTCTTCACTCAGGGAGGCGCTCATTATGGAGTGCAGTTTCTCTGCAAGTTGCTCACTACATTTTTTCAAGATCCACCCTGATACTCCATCCGGCCCAGTCGCCTTGTTCAAGCTTTCCTTGACCTCCTGCACCATTAACTGTATCTCCTGCATAACCCTTCCTCTTTCCTGGCCCGGTGGTTGTACAAATTCGTCTTCTTTTGTGAAAACTATGGAAGCTGTTGTTCATCACTTCTGCCATCTCTGCTGGGTCCTCATGTGTAGTTCCATCCATTTTCAGTTTATCGATTGTTTCTCTTTTCTTTAATTTGCCTCACATGTCTATAGAATAGTTTGGGTTGGTCTTTGCACTTGTCGATTATATCTTTTTCATATTTCCGCTTTTCTTCTCTTCTAATCTTTGTATATTCATTCCTTGCTTGTTTGAAATCGTTCCACGAGTTGATTCTTCTTCGTCTCCTCCATCCCTTCCAAGCTTCCTCCTTTCTTTTTCTAGTGTGTGTGTGTGTGTGTTTGTGTGTGTGTGTTTACCTAGTTGTAGTTTTACAGGGCCTGGGCATTATGCTCGTGTGTGTGTGTGTGTGTGTGTGTGTGTGTGTGTGTATTTAGTCCACGGGCCCGAGCTCTAAGCCCCTATTACACGTATCTGGTTTCGGCCAACCTGGCCTGTGGGTCAGTGTAGCACTGGATGTGGTGGAGGTGACAACTTCTCTTCTCTCGCTGACAATCGTTGCTATATTGCGCGTTTGAACATATGCTCGTGTAATAGGGGCTTAATAGTCCCGTCTTCATATCTCCATTCATCCAGCCTTTCCTTCATTTCTTGGACACTGTTCGCCTCCACCACCTCTTCCCGCAAGCTGTTCCATGTGTTAACAATTCTACGTGGGAAAACTATACTTTTTTAGGTCACACAAACAGGTTCCTTTATTAATTTTCATCCTATGTCCTCTCACCCCCTGTGTTCTCACAGTTAAGAAGAGATCATCTCTATCCACCTCATCAAACTTATTTACCAACTTATACAGCATGATCAGATCTCTCTCCCTTCTTTGTTCCAGTGTCATCAAGTCCATCTCCTTCAATCTTTCTTCATACATCATATTCAAGAGTTCTTGGACCATTCTAGTTGCAATTCTCTGTATCCTGTCCAACTCTCTGATATCCTTCTTTTTGTGAGGCGACCACACAACTGCAGCATATTCAAGCTTTGGTCTTATCATTGTTGTTATTATTTTCTTCATCATTTCTTTGTCCATAAATGATACCCTTATATTTTGCATCATCCTGTAGGTTTCTCCAAACAGCTTGTTATGTGCTTTTCTGGGGAAAGTGTGTCTTGCATCGTTACTCCCAAATCTTTTTCTTCATGTACCACCTTTAAGTTTTCTTCTCCCATCCTGTATGTTTTCCTTGGTCTTTTTTTACTTTTCCCCATTTCCATAACATGGCACTTGTTTGCATTAAATTCTGTCTCCCATAATTGGCTCCATCTATACACTATGTCCAGGTCTTTTTGCAGCTCCTCACAATCTTCCTCTGTCCTCACTTTTCTTATAAACTTTGCATCATCTGCAAAAAGGCTCATATAACTTTTTATACCCTTTGGCATATCGTTTATATATATTATGAACATTATTGGTGCCAGAACTGAGCCTTGAGGAACTCCACTCTCTACTCTCCTCCAATTTGATTTCTCCTCCCCAATCACTGTCCTCATTTCTCTTCCTGTTAAGTAATCCTTCATCCATTCAATAACCTTTCCGCCCATTCCTCCCCACTGCTGTAGTTTCCAGATTAATCTTTTGTGCAGACCTTGTCGAAAGCTTTTTTCAAATCGAGATATACACGATCAGCTCACCCTTCTCTCTCTTGCACCATGTCTATTGCTCTTGAGTAGAAACGTTGTAAGTTAGTGACACACGGTTTCCCTTTTTTAAATCCAAACTGTTCTTCATATATCATGTTTTCCTTTTTTTAAAGTTCAACCCATTGTTTTTTTATTGTACTTTCACAAATCTTGCACATTACACTTGTCAAAGAGACTGGTCTATAATTAAGTGGTTCAGTTTTATCTCCACTTTTATAAATTGATACAATGTTTGCTCTTTTCCATTCTAAGGGCACTTTTTTTGTATTTATAGAACATGTTATTATGTCATGAAGTGGCTTCAATAATTAATTTCTACACTCTTTTAGCACTTGACCCGAGATTCCATCCAGTCTCGTAGCTTTCCTTCCATCTACGGTTTTCATCAGTTGTATCAGTTCCCCTTTCTCAACCTTTACATGATTCAGTTTCCCTTCATTGCAATTTTTGAGACCCCAGTCAATGTTGGTTTCTTCTGTAAACACTTTATTAAAATTTTTATTTAATATTTCTGCAATTTCTTTGTCCTTTTCGTAGATTACATTTTTTTCCTTCATATCTTTTTAACTTCCCGTTTACAAATTTATAAAACATTTTTGGTTCTTCTTTACATTTAAAAACTATTCTTCTTTCAAATTTAGCTTCCTCCTCTCTTCTTATTTTCACATAATCATTTCTTGCTATTTTATATTTGTCCCTGTTGTTCTGATTTGGTCTTTTCTTTAAATTCCTTCATGCCTTATTTCTATTTCTTCTTGCTGTCTCACACCTCCATCCAAACCATGTTTTCTCTTCTTTAGTTTTTACTGTGTTGAATGGAACATATATCTCTATTCCTCTGTTGTTGATATTCATAAAAGTGTCATATTTCTCTTGAATAATAGTACTCCTCTTCATATCAGTCCAGTCTACCCCACTGAAGAAAGTCTTGAGTCCAACGTAATCTGCCTTAGTGTAGTTTTTCCTTTTTTCCTTATAAGCCTCTTCTCGATATTCACACCCTTCCAAAGTTTTCATCTCCAAGAGTTCATGGTCGCTTTTTCCTAAGGAGCACTCATAACTGACTCCTTCATCCAACTCCATGTTTTTTTGTGAAAATTAGATCAAGTCTTGATGGTTCGTCACCCCCTCTCAACCTTGTTTCTCCTTCCACCCACTGCGTCATCAGGTTATATGTTACCAGCTTCAATAGGAGAGAGACCCCTCTGTGTGTGCCCAGCGCATCACAGAGGTGATTGTCTTTGGAATGGAGGCATACATTCCACGACTTTCTTTACTCCTCATGCTAAAAAGCCTTGGTTTAATCACGCTTGTTCTCGTACTATCAAAGATAGAGAGGCAACTCACAAAAGGTACCAGAGCCTTCAAACTCCCACTAACCATAATCTTTATATTTCTGCCCGGAATCGTGCCAAATCTATTCTTCGGCTTACCAAAAGCTCTTTCATTCATAGGAAATGTCCAAACCTTGCTTTTTCTAATTCTTCCAGAGACTTCTGGCACTTAGCCAAAAATATCTCCTCCAATTTCACTTCTTCATCTTTCCCTCCTTTCCTTAACCCTGATGGCAGCACCGCCATCTCATCTGTCTCTAAGGCTGAACTCTTCGCTCATACTTTCTGTAAAAACTCCACTCTGGACGATTCTGGGCATATTCCTCCTACTCATCCCGCCTCTGACTCCTTTATGCTTGTTATTAAGATTATTATAAATTGTTTTCTATGCCCTCTTTGGCCTCAACTCTCAGAAGGCTTATGGACCTGATGGAGTGCCTCCTATTGTCCTTAAAAACTGTGCTTCTGTGCTGACACCCTGCCTGGTCAAACTCTTTCGCCTCTGCCTATCAACATCTACCCTTCCTTCCTGCTGGAAGTATGCCTTCATACAGCCTGTGCCTAAGAAGGGTGACCATTCCAATCCCTCAAACTACCGCCCTATAGCTTTACTTTCCTGTCTATCTAAAGCTTTTAAATCAATCCTTAACTGGAAGATTCAAAAGCACCTTTCCACTTTTGACCTTCTATCTGATCGCCAGTATGGGTTCCGCAAGGGGTGTTCTACTGGCGATCTTCTTGCTCTCTTAACTAACTCTTGGTCATCCTCTCTTGACTGTTTTGGTGAAACTTTCTCAGTTGTGCTGGACATATCAAAAGCCTTTGATAGGGTCTGGCACAAATCTTTGCTTTCCACACTACCTTCCTATGGTTTCTATCCTTCTCTCTGTACCTTTATCTCCAGTTTCCTCTCTGACTGATCTGTCACTGCTGTAGTAGACGGTCACTGTTCTTCACCTAAACCTATCAACAGTGGTGATCCTCAGGGCTCTTTTCTGTCTCCCACTCTCTTTCTGTTGTTCATTGATTATCTTCTTTCCAAAACTAACTGTCCTATCCATTCTTACGCCGATGACTCTACTCTGCATTTCTCAACTTCTTTTGATAGAAGGCCAACTCAACAGGAACTAGACGATTCCAGGCTGGAGGCTGCAGAACACTTAATGTCAGACCTTATTATCATTTCCGATTGGGGCAAGAAGAACCTGGTGTCCTTCAACGCCTCAAAAACTTGATTTCTTCACCTATCAACTCGGCACAATCTTCCAAACACCTATCCCCAATTCTTCAACAACGCTCAGCTGTCACCTTCTCCTACACTAAACATCCTTGGTCTATACTTACCTCAAAATCTCAACTGGAAATTCCATATCTCCTCTCTCATTAAATCAGCTTCCTCGAGGTTGGGCGTTCTGTATCATCTCCGCCAGTTTTTCTCCCCCGCACAGATGCTGTCCATATACAAGGGCCTTGTCCGCCCTCGTTTGGAGTATGCATCACGTGTGGGGGGGCTCCACTCACACAGCTCTCTTGGACAGAGTCAAAGGCTCTTCGGCTCATCAACTCCCCTCCTCATACTGACAGTCTTCTACCTCTTAAATTCCGCCACCATGTTGCCTCTCTTTCAATTTTCTATCGATATTTTAATGCGGACTGCTCTTCTGAACTTGCTAACTGCATGCCTCCTCCCCTCCCGCAGCCCCACTGCACTCGACTTTCTACTCTAGCTCATCCCTATACTGTCCAAACCCCTTATGCAAGAGTTAACCAGCATCTTCACTCTTTCATCCCTTACACTGGTAAACTCTGGAACAGCCTTCCTTCGTCTGCATTGCCTTCCGCCTATGACTTGACCTCCTTCAAGAAAAGTGTATCAAGACGCCTCTCCACCCGAAATTGACCTCTCTTTTCGCCACTCTTTACTTTCGTCTATTACGGGAGCGGTGAGTAGTGGGCCTTTTTTTTTCACACTCTTTGTTGCCCTTGAGCCATCTCCTTTGTTGTAAAAAAAAAAAAAAACTTCCCCAAGTGCTTTCACCACCCTCTGTTACAAAATCTTCCCATTTCACTTCTTTGCAATTGAAGTCTCCTGTTAATATTACCTTTTTATTATTTTTTTTTCATCTGTCAGTGCCCGTATTGTATTTTCCAGCATAGCGTTATATCTTACTTCATTCCAACTTCTGGTTTTAGGGGGGACATAGGCTGTTATTACGTTATTCTTCTCTCCACCTTTTACCAGTACCTGCACAGCCATCACCTCTGCACTGTCATTTCCATATCTCACTTCAGTCACTTTCAAGTTTTGTTTTGTCATTATCATCACTCCTCCTCCCTTTCCTTCTTTCCTATCTTTTCTCCAAATGTTGTACTTACTCTTTCCCTCCAGCACAAGTTCCAGTTCTTTTACAAGCTTTGTTTCAATTATACACATAATATCTGGATCACTCTCCCTTAAATAATCAGTTAGTTAAATATTCTTTGATATAAGACCATCTATGTTTGTGAATGCAATCTTTAAACCTTTCTTCCCTTCTCCCTTTTTTTCCCTTCTTTCTATCAACACCTTTACTCCCTCCCTTCACCTCCTATCCACCACTTCAGTTTTTTGTTCTTCATTCTCCAAAAAAATTCTTCTTTTCTTCTGATCTTTCAGCATTTCTCTTTTTGCTTCATTTATCATTTCCTTAACTTTCATTCTTTCATCCTGTTTGTGTGTGTGTGTGTGTGTGTATTTTCCTAGTTGTGAAATACAGGAAAAGAGCCGTACTAGGCTCGTGCTGTCCCGTCTCCATAACGCTTATTATCCAGTTTGGCTTTAAATTCATGAATCGTTTTTGCACACACAGTCTCCTTGTCAAGTCCGTTCCATGTTGTTATGCTTCTGTATGGAAAACTGTATTTCTTGATGTCTCTCCTACAGTCGCTCTTCTTCAATTTCTTACCATTGCCTCTTGTCACACTTCTGTCACGTTCCACTAGGTCTTCCCTGTCCAGTTTCTCCAATCCCTCTTGTATCCTGTACAATGCTATTAGATCCCCTCTCTCTCTTCTGCTCTCCAGTGTTGTTAGTCCCAATTTCTCCAGTCTTTCTTCATAAGTATGTTCTCTCAGAGTTTCCGGTAATTTAGTCGCTGCTCTTTGTATTCTTTCCAACTTTCTAATTTCTTTCTTCAATCTAGGTGACCACACTAATGCTGCATTTTCCAGTCTTGGATGTATCATCGATGTTATTAGTTTCTTCACCATTTCTTCATCTAAATACAGTAGAGCCCCATTTAGCGCGAGAATTAGGTGGATGAATGCGGTCGCGCTAACTGAATTCGCGCTAATTGAATAAAGTAACCAATATGAAAAAAAATATTTGGTGCACACGTGGGTCTGACTTTTGGGTTTGATAATCACTCACATTAAAAAAAAAAAAAAAAACTACGATTGGCTGAGCTCTGAAAACACGCTTGTGATTCGCTGGGAGTCCGATGACATCATTGCTGGCGCTCATCCAGTCAGCGGCCTCGCTGCCTTAAGGCAGTATCACACTTGGACAACCGGCAAATCCAAATTTTCCGGGTGTGTGTCACACACGGCCAAGGTCAGTTGTTCGTATCCACATCCACAACGTAAACAAAGCACTTTTCCTGTATCAACATGGCGTCGTCTGCTAAAGTAAGGGCTTGTGCCGCGCATCATGGCGGCTTGTGCTGCGCATCATGGCGGCTTGGCCGCGCATCATGGCGACTTGTGCTGTGCATCATGGCGGCTTGTGCCGTGCATCATGGTGGCTTGTGCTGTGCATCATGGCGGCTTGGCCGCGCATCATGGCGACTTGTGCTGTGCATCATGGCGGCTTGTGCCGTGCATCATGGTGGCTTGTGCCGCACATCAAGGCGGCTTGTGCCGCGCATCATGGCGACTTGTGCTGCACATCATGGCGGCTTGTGCCGTGCATCATGGTGGCTTGTGCCGTGCATCATGGTGGCTTGTGCCGCGCATCATGGCGACTTGTGCTGCACATCATGGCTTGTGATGCGCATCATGGCGGCTTGTGCTGCGCATCATGGCAGCTTGTGCCGCGCATCATGGCGGCTTGTGCCGTGCATCATGGCGGCTTGTGCTGCGCATCATGGCGGCTTGTGCTGCGCATCATGGCGGCTTGTGCCGTGCATCATGGCGACTTGTGCTGCGCATCATGGCGACTTGTGCTGCGCATCATGGCGACTTGTGCTGTGCATCATGGTGGCTTGTGCCGTGCATCATGGTGGCTTGTGCCGCGCATCATGGTGGCTTGTGCCGCGCATCATGGCGACTTGTGCAGAGCACATCATGGCGACTTGTGCAGCGCATCATGGCGACTTGTGCTGTGCATCATGGTGGCATCATGGTGGCTTGTGCCGTGCATCATGGTGGCTTGTGCCGTGCATCATGGTGGCTTGTGCCGTGCATCATGGTGGCTTGTGCCGTGCATCATGGTGGCTTGTGCCGTGCATCATGGTGGCTTGTGCCGTGCATCATGGTGGCGCATCATGGTGGCTTGTGCCGTGCATCATGGTGGCTTGTGCCGTGCATCATGGTGGCTTGTGATCATGGCGACTTGTGCTGTGCATCATGGTGGCTTGTGCCGTGCATCATGGCGACTTGTGCTGCGCATCATGGTGGCTTGTGCCGTGCATCATGGTGGCTTGTGCCGCGCATCATGGCGACTTGTGCTGCGCATCATGGCGACTTGTGCTGTGCATCATGGTGGCTTGTGCCGTGCATCATGGCGACTTGTGCTGCGCATCATGGTGGCTTGTGCCGTGCATCATGGTGGCTTGTGCCGTGCATCATGGTGGCTTGTGCCGTGCATCATGGCGATCATGGCGGCTTATCATGGCGGCTTGTGCATCATGGTGGCTTGCGCATCATGGCGGCTTGTGCCGCGCATCATGGCGGCTTGTGCCGTGCATCATGGCGGCTTGTGCTGCGCATCATGGCGGCTTGTGCTGCACATCATGGTGGCTTGTGCCGCGCATCATGGTGGCTTGTGCCGCGCATCTTGGCGGCTTGGCGCAATTTTCAAAATTCAGTCGTGGTGGCTGCTCGCGCTAACTGTGGCTTTCGCGCTAATTAAGTATTTTCTTGGTAGATGGTGGCTCGCGCTAATTGATCTCGCGCTAAGTGGGGCTCTACTGTATGTAAATGCTGCTTTTATGTTTCTAAGAAGATTGTATGTTTCCCCAGTTATCCGGTCTATATGTTTTCCAAAGGATAACTTGTCTGTTATGATCACTCCCAGATCTTTTTCTTCATTTTTTTCATGATTCTTTCATTACTCAGAGAGTAGTTCCCCGATACTCGTCTACTGCTCTTACCAAACTCCATCACGCTACACTTCTCTGTATTGAATGCCATTTCCTATTTGCATGACCATTCACTTATTCTATTGAGATCTTGGCTCAGGGCTACAGTGTCCTCTTCATTAGCCACCCTCCTCATTATTTTAACATCATCAGCAAACATATTCATACCGGTATAGCTTGTCACCCCTTCTGTCATGTCATTAATTTAAGTTACAAACATAATCGGAGCCAGCACCGATCCTTGGGGGATCCTTGTGTGTGTATTTACCTATTTGTATTTACCTAGTTGTAATTTTACAGGGCCTGGGCTTACGCTCGTGTGGTCCTGTCTCCGTATCTATAGTTATCCAACTTTTCCTTGAAACTTTGCACACTCTTCGCCGATACTATTTCTTCACTTAATCTGTTCCAAACCTCTATATTTCTTTGTGGGAAGCTATATTTCTTTATGTCTCTTGAGCATCTTCCCTTCCTCAACTTTTTACTATGTCCTCTTGTATTCCTGCTGGAATGTTCCTCTCTTAGTAGCAATTTCTCGTTATCTACTTCTTCCATTTTACTCAATAGCCTATATATTTGTATTAGGTCTCCTCTTTCTCTTCTTTGTTCTAGTGTTGGCAAGTCCATTTCCTTTAGTCTCTCTTCATATGTCAGTCCCTCCAGTTCTGGAACCATTTTTGTTGCCATCCTCTGTATTCTTTCTAGTTTTATTATGTGTTTCTTCATATGTGGAGACCACACTGTTTCTGCGTATTCTAGTTTAGGTCTGATCATAGTAGTTATTAATTTTTTCATCATTTTTTTGTCCATGTAGTGGAATGCTATACCTATATTTCTCACCGTGTTATATGTATCACTGAAGATCCGATTTATATGACTTCCTGGTTGCATATAATCTTGCATTATTACTCCCAGGTCTCTCTCTTCATTTACTTTCTTTAATATTTCACCATCTCCCATTTTATATGTCCATTTTGGTCTTTCTACACTTTTTCCCATTTCCATAACATGACATTTCTTCACGTTGAATTTCATCTCCCATTTCTGACTCCATTTCCAAATCTTGTTTAGGTCTTCTTGCAGCTCCTTGCAGTCTTCACTGTTTCTTATATGTCTTTGCAGTTTAGCATCATCTGCGAACAGGCTCATGTAGCTGTTTATTCCCTCTGGCATATCATTAATATAGACTAGGAAGAGTACTGGTGCTAAAACCGACCCCTGGGGCACTGTGTGTGTGTGTGTGTGTGTGTGTAATTCACCTCTTGGTCTGCTGCGGGTCTCTCTCGAGACAGCCAGCCGTTCCCCTACGGAGGAGCACAGAGCTCATAGTACCGATCTTTGGGTAGAACTGAGACCACTCACACACAACATACCACGACAACGAGGTCACAACTCCTTGCCTGACGTCGCATACCTACTCACTGCTAGGTGAACAGGGACTACACGTGAAAGAAGATAAACCCAACTTATCTTCACCCGGCCGGGGAGTCGAACCCCAGTCCTTCTGGTTGGTGTGTGTGTGTATTTACCTAGTTGTGATATACGGGAAAAGAGCTACACTCGCGCTGTCCTGTCTCCATATCCTCTCTTATCCAACTTTTCCTTAAAATCATGAATGTTTCTTGCACAAACCACCTCCTCCTCCAGTCCATTCCATAGCTCAATGCTTCTGCTTGGGAAGCTAAACTTTTTCACATCTCGCCTACACGTGGTCGTCCTCAACTTTTTTCCATGTCCTCTCTGTCCAGATTCTCCACCCCGCTCGCCACCCTGTACACCACTATCAGGTCTCCTCTCTCTCTTCTTCTCTCCAGGGTTGTGAGCCCCATGCTATTGAGTCTCCCCTCGTAAGTCTGATCCCTAAGTTCCGGTACCATCTTAGTTGCCGCTCTCTGTACTCTTTCCAGCTTTCGTATGTTCTTCTTTTCGTGAGGAGACCAGACCACTGCTGCATACTCCAACCTTGGCCTTGTCATTGTAACTATTATTTTCTTCATCATCTCTTCGTCCAAATACACAAATGCCGTCCTTATGTTCCTCAGCAAATTCATAGTTTGTCCTGTTATCCTGTTGATGTGTTTGTCCGGTGACATGTTCTCTGAGATAGTCACTCCCAAATCTTTTTCTTCCACTCCTCTGCATATTATCTCACTTCCCATCTTATAATCATATTCACATCTTCTGCCACTCCTACCAAACTCTATTTTTTTACATTTCCCAAGGTTGAATTCCATCTACCATGTACCACTCCACTCCCATATTTTGTCCAGGTCCCTCTGCAATGCCTCACAGTCTTTCACATCATTGACTCGTCTCAATAGCTTTGCATCATCTGCAAACACACTCACATAGCTGGTCACTCCGTCCACCATATCATTTATATAAACAGCAAATATTATTGGTGGCAGCACTGAACCGTGTGGGACCCCACTCCTCACTGGGCACCAGTTGGAAACCTTGTCCTTGATTATTGTCCTCATTTCCCTGTTAGTTAGGAAGTCCTCCAGCCACTTAATAAGCCCGTCACCCACTCCACCCCTATTTTTAATTTTCCAAATTAATCTTCTGTGCGGTACTTTGTCGAATGCCTTTTTCAAATCCAGGTACACTCCATCCCCCCAGCCTTCTCTCTCTTGTATTAAATCTGTCACCCTTGAGTAATAACATAACAAGTTGGTGACACACGATCTCCCTCTCCTGAATCCAAACTGGCAATCCGAGATCATTCTCTCCCTTTCTAAAAAATCCGACCACCTGTTTTTAACTAGCCTCTCACATATCTTCGCAACCACACTAGTGAGTGATACCGGTCTGTAATTTAATGGGTCCTCTCTCTTTCCTCCTTTATATATTGGTACTATGTTTGCTCTCTTCCAATCTTGTGGTACTCTTCCTTCATTCAGGGAGGCACTCATTATGGAGTGCAGTTTCTCTGCAAGTTGCTCACTACATTCTTTCAGGATCCACCTGGATACTTCATCTGGCCCTGTCGCCTTTCTTACATCCAGCTTGTTCAAGCTTTCCTTGACCTCCTGCACCGTTAACTGTATCTCCTGCATAACCCTTCCTCTTTCCTGGCCCGGTGGTTGTACAAATTCGTCTTCCTTTGTGAAAACTTTTTGAAAGCTGTTGTTCATCACTTTGCCATCTCTGCTGGGTCTTCATATGTAGTTCCATCCATTTTCAGTTTATCGATTGTTTCTCTATTCTTTAATTTGCCTCTCACATGTCTATAAAATAATTTAGGTTGGTCTTTGCATTTGTCGATTATATCTTTTTCATATTTCCGTTTTTCTTCTCTTCTAATCTTTGTATATTCATTCCTTGCTTGTTTGAAATTGTTCCATGTATTGATTCTTCCTCGTCTCCTCCATCCCTTCCAGGCTTCCTCCTTTCTTTTTCTAGCCGCCTCGCATCTTTTGTTAAACCACTCCTTTTTACCAACATCCTTTTTGGTTACCTTTGGGACATATCTATTCTCGGCTTCTTTGTACAGCTTTAAAAACTCCTCCCACTTGTCTTGTGTACTCCTGGCTTTGTACAGCCCACTCCAATTTGCATTCTCAAAAAAAGTTTTCATATTAACAAAGTCTGCCTTAGAGTAGTTTCTTCTCCCAATTTTATGATCCTCTTCTCGGTCAATCCTTCTCTTTTCTTTTACTTCAAATTCCACAATCGCATGGTCACTCTTAGCTATTGGGTAGTCTATTTTAATATTTTCTATTACTTCCGGTTCCTTGCTAAAAACCAGGTCTAATCTTGATGCCTCTCCTTCTTTCCTGAATCTAGTATGTTCATTAATCCATTGTGTCAGCACATGTTCCATTGCCAGTTGCAGGAGTCTTCCTCCCCACGACTCTTCTGTTCCCTGCGTTTGCCAATCCTCCCTTTCTACCTCTTTGCAATTAAAATCACCCATCAAAATTATTCTCTCACTTTCTCTTAACTTTCCATCCAAGCAACTCACTGTGTCTTGTATCATTACTTCATATTTTCGGGCCTTCCATGCATTGGTTCTTGGTGGCATATACCCTACTACATATTGCCTCCTTCTTCCTTCAGCAACCAGTTTCCACTTTTAGTACCTCTGCCAAGCCTTCACCCTCAATCACCTTCTCCACCTTAATGCCTTTCCAACATCACACCTCCTCCCTGTTTTCTCTTTCTGTCTCTCCTCCATATATTGTATGCATCTTCTCCAATCCCCACCACCTCAGTTGGGTCACACAACTTGGTTTCCGTCAGCCCCACCATATCAGGTTCTCTGTCTCTCAAATAATCATTTAACTCTATCCACGATGACACTATTCCATTGATATTCGTATATGACACTTTCCATCCTTCTTCCTTTCCTGTGTGTGTGTGTGTGTGTGTGTGTGTGTACACTTGCATATGCGTGCTTGTGTGCATATGTACGTACTTGCATGCATGCATGAGAGTGTGTGTTTCATCTTGAACCTCACTTGCACTCCTAAATAACAACAAACTGCTATGAAAATGCTGCACATGTTTCTGCAAAAGTATTCTTACAGCCAACACTATTGTTATTCTCTGCTAACTAAAGATGTAGCTTCAGTTCCTACTATATAAACAATTTCTGTCAGTTTGCTTCACCAGTATTCATCTGTAGTCACAGTATTCTAGTCATATCTTCATGCACATTGACACTTCCTTATCATTTAATTCAGTCACCATTCTCTGATAGCATTTAGCTGTAATTATAGTGCTAAGTAAATATAGCCTTAGTTTCCTCATCCATATTCACCCTCAGCTACAGAGAACATTAATCTTAGCTGTATAAACCTGAATATTGCACTGGTCCTGTGTCCTTGGTTAATGGGTTCTAACCCACCACAGGCTGAAGGGCCAGTGTTATGGATATGAGCACTTTGGACATGCACAGCTAATGGTGTATGCTCCCAACTTTACCTTACCTATAAACATCTAAGCTTTTTACTGTACAATTAAGTCTATGCCAGTTAAGTAAGTATGTCTTCATAATCTTTTTCTGTCATCACTTCATTCACCACCCACAACCTCCTCTTCCTCCATAGGATCAGGAGGAGCAGCAGCAGGAGAAGGAAGAGGAGGGAACCATAGAGGATGATGTTATCCGACAGAGGGATAAGGACCTAACAAAGAAGGTGGATGAGTACAACAAGACCAAGAGAGCTAAACCCCTTGTGGACCTACACAGGATTGAGTTGAAGGTATTGGGGCAAATGGGACAATGTCTCATGACTGCAGAAGCATATCTGAATTTATTGAGTCTACCAATATGGCAACTATATTGGTTAAAGTTAGGTTAGGGTTAGGGTATCTTCAAACACATGACAGGCAGGAACTTAAAATAAAAATTATTAAAAAAAATAATTACCTCACTTTGTTAGATAAAGTCTTACTGGTCTCATTGGTAAGGGAGCATTAGTATTTGAATTTACTGAGCACACAAATAAGATGCCTGCTTGGGTTATCTATTGGTTAGAAATAAGGTATCTTCAAATGTAACAGGCAGCAACTTATAGTAATAATTAACAAAGAAAGAGCTCACTCTAAGATATAAAGCTCCATTACTGGGGGTGCATACATACTCAAGTCCTGTCCTTATTCGCAGAGAAAGCAGAAGGATGAGGGACCCAAGGAGCGCAGGCCCTTCAGTCGGGAGGAGGACCTCAGTGTTAATAAATTTGATGAAGCACAAAAGTCAAATATCATGAAGAAGGCACGGCAGCTCAATGACAGGTTCTCCTCAGGCAAGGCCAAGTTCTTGTGAGCCTGAAGCGAGGAGGATTTTGTTTGTGATTGCAAGTTGCGGTCACTCAGGTAATTTGAAGTGTATGGAAGAAATAATCTGAGAGTAAAGCTTGTATAATTGTTATATATTTGTAACTTTTTGGGATTTTTTTCTAGTTAGGTGAGTTTTCTGTAGCTACATAATTGTTTCATAGGGATTAAGAACCAGTATGTTGTAAGGAGGAATTGTGATTAGGAGCTAGTAACTTATATGAATGGAAGAATGAGTTTGAGTTTGACTTGCTTAGTTATTTATTTATAACTTTTTTAACCTCATTGAGTGTCCCAAAATCGATTAGGGAAAGCTTGTGTACTTAACCCCTACAGTCCGGGTGGGTTTTACAGTAGCTGTGCACGCCGTCCGGGTCTTTTTGCTGAAAATCACATGTTTCCCACTACAAATTACATGAAAACTACTGAAGGTACAAAAAAATTTAAAAGGTCATAGTTTACTTCAATCCTTTTCCTGCATTGCGCAGGAACTAGTTTCCTAGGCATCTTTGTTTTGTCACAGTGATGTGATGAAATAAAATATTTTTCGTGCTCCGCGTGGGAGACCAAGGTGACCCATGTTCCATTGCCTGCGCACGGTCTTGTCTTTGGCTCCACATCAGCCATATGCAATACACTGATTGTTGTAGATTATTTTATCTTGATAATTATGATTACTACTACTGATTATGCAGACAGTAAGAACATGGCGCTAAAGAAAAAAAGAAAAAAAAAAAGCCTCATCTCACTCGCATATTTTAGTTGGCAGAGGCTAGCGCTATGATGCAAACATCCTAACGAGGCGGACTCAATATTTCCACATAGACACCACATGTAAGGTGGAATATACTCCCATTTGGTGTATTATAGATCTAGACAATCACAGATTGCCCAAGAGCTCAAAATCATGTTGAGATCTCCATGACGTACCAATACGTCGCCCGGACACCCAGCCCACCACGCTCGTGATGTTCCAGTACGTCACCCGTCCTTTAGGGGTTAAGGTCCTTAATCAAAACTATTCATGTGTTCAGTAAGCTTCTAGTTCAGTCACTCTTCGGTTTTATCAGTTTTAAGATTTGCAGATTTTATGAAGCACAGACAATTTATATTATCACGCTTTATAGGGATATTAAGTGAAGTGTCCCATTCAGGATGATCTACGGTCCAGCACACCTGCGGTACATCAAGTACTTGTAGCGGGTGGACTTGTCTTGAGTCCAGGTGGGTGGCTGTGTGGCAGAAGGGAAGTGGAAGAAGAAAAAAGTAGTAGACCATTAGGGATCTCATTGAAATTTGACTTACACCATTGTCATTATCATCATCATTTTTCATCACCATCATCATCATCTCATTTCTTGCATGTGTAGGTTAGGTAGTGTTGATCATACCATAATAAAGAGTGTGTCATGTGTCGGGTAGGTTCAAACTTTAGATACTTTTATATTCTGTGTTGTATCTTTAAGGCGTAGCATTTGGAATTCCACTGTGCAGTCTGTTTTTTTTTAATTTTCTTCAACGTAAGTGTGATCTGTGTACTTGGGATCCAAAAGGCGTCCTTTAACCAATACCCTGCGGATACTGAGAGTTGGCTGTACAATAAAGTCTCACAAGTTGAAGTTCAGTTTATCAACCTGTGGGTAGTGTATGTTTGGGGCTATTGGTAATGTCAATTTTGTTGTGTAAGCACTTTGTCCCTCATTGCCTCTCAGGGCCAGTCAGTTCAGCTCATGCTTGTCTTGTATTGTGTCTGTCCCCTCTTGCTTCACAACCACACCACCCTTTTGATCCTACTGAACCATCATCATATGAGGGGACTGAGGTACATCCTGAGACGTTCATCAAGGAGTCCTCATGTAGATTAAACTCTGAACCAGACTTGACTTCTGCTTCTCTGTATTTCATCCTCCATACCATCCAGTAAATTAGAATTTCAAGGCATTTTGGGCAAAGACATCCTGAATATCATGTGTGATCCACATGTTAACTGTTCACCACGATGTGAGGCACTCATGTATATAGGATCAAGTGGATAGAAGTGTGAGGAATGTATGTACACATAGATTCGTCCCATTTCTCTCTACATGATCCTATATACATTAGTACCTTACAGCTTTTCATGTAAATATTGACAAAGTTTGCAAAGTTTTGTTTAGTCAGTGCAACATCTGTGGTCATATGCCAGAGAGAGACAGAAGGGGAATGAATTATAGAAGGGAACAGATCCCAGGAGACGGGACACAACCCCCGATTAATACCTGGTACCCATTCACTGCTGGGTGGACAGGGGCGTAGGGTATCGGAAAACCTGCCCAAATTTTTCCACTCCACCCAGTTGTGAGCCGAGTGTGCAAACCACTGCACCACGAAGCCCCAAAAATATTGACAAGATAAGGAAATCAAACAATGTGCAAGAATGTCAATATCATATAAATTGAAAGCTAGAGCTTCCTTCCTTTACACTTAACTGAAGGGAAAGTTCCTTTTTATAGTGATAATTTAATATTTTCATCAACGTTCAGAGGCTAAACAAATACAGATGAAACACATGAACAAATAGAAGGAAATAATATTAACTCTTATATTCAGTTAAACAACAACAAAAAATTGGTATGGTTTATTGTCATCACTATAATAAAGAGTACATGAGGCTGCAGTATACAGCTCAGTAATGTGTCAATGCACTGAATCCTGAGATGGGACTAAAAAACACTTGTCTTCATATCCTGCTGCATATCACAAGGAATCCAAAAGAGATGTTGCATCTACAATGTAAGTGGCCAAGGCATGGGACTATGATCCCAACTATTTTTTCATAACATTATCAAAAAGTCAACATATCATTTTTGTCCCAACTAGACATTACTTTAGACAAGACTTGGTCACATTCATATAGTAAGTCAACAAAAACAACTGTGCAGCATATTAAGGTATTTCTCTTTATATTCAACTGCATTTTCTTGGAACTATTTTGTATTTACCTCATCAATACCATCAATATCACATTTTTATTATCTCTGTTAATCTTTTCCCACTCCACTCATCCTGATCACATATCACATCCCCAAAGAAAAAACAACAATATTGTATCCTACCACACACTAGCTTATCTTGTCCTTCCCTTTTCTTCCTTTCCCATTTTCCTTCTCTTCTCCCTTTGTATTCTTTTCCTGTCTTCTCTCCTCTCATTTCCTTTACTTTTTCCACTCCTGCTTCACTCTTCCTTTTCCTCACTTCTTTTCTCCAGTCTTACTTACTCCATCAAAATGTCATATTCTTGCAAGCAAACTATATATTAATTTTCTGCTCCTTCTTTTCCTCTTTGAACACCACTCAATCTCCTTTCCCCTCCTCAAACTGTTATATTTCTATGGGTGAACAACTTCTCTAGCTCTCCCTCTAGGAAGCTATTGGTGCCCTGGCAGCCTGCCACCACCTTGGCTGCCCACTGAAAGTACTCCTGCACCCTCGTCTCACTCCATCCTTGGGGTGTGCACCTCTCAAGGTCACGAAGGTTGTACAGCTTGTCAGCAAGTTTCACCAGCTTGGCTTCTCTGGAAATATGTGGTGTATGGACGATTTGAAGGCGCTTTCTCTCTCTATAATCCAAGCTCTTATCATCTGTCACCTGTGAAGAACAATATTTGTTATGTTTATATTAATGGAAGCTAAGTCGAGGGTGAAACAGGATTGAAAAATGTTAGTGAATTCTCATTAACCTGTGGGCTTTGGGTGACGGCTATAGCTGCTCGTTGATAGAGCTCAGAGCAGCCATAGCCGTCCTCTGTTCAATCAAAAACTACATGTCTTTCCAACACATCTCTGCCATGCTGCAACAATCTTTCATCGTGGAGAGGAAGGACTAATGGTGAGAAAACACTAAACATTATTGCATTTCTGTTCAAAATTACCATACAGGGCACTGATGAAAACACAAAGTTATTCAAAATATGAACATAGCTCATGCACTAAAAAGACCACAACACTTTCCTGCCCAAAGCTTAGGGGTTAACATGTAAGTTTTCATTGCCATGGTTATTTGATATTATTCTTACTTATAGGAGGAGAGAAAAGATAGGTAGTGGTAGTCTTTTCATTTTATCCTAGCATCAGAAATATGAACATGAGAAGAATGAGATTACCTGATGGTAACTATCTCTTATTTTCATTCTCCCTTTTCCTTTCCATACCCCACCTATTTTCACCCTTTCTTAGTACATCTATGTTATTCCCCTCTACTGTTTCCCCCTCATACTACATCCCACCCCTTTTCACCCTTTCCCACTCTTAAATCCTTTTATTTTCACCCTACCCTTTCCTCCCCATACCAGATACTCCTAACTGACCCTTTACCATCCTTGCCTCTGACCAGCTCACCCACCTCAGCCACCAACCCTGCTACTCTGGGTCCAAAGGCTTCCTGCAGTTCCTGTGGGGATGTGGCTGTATCCTCCACGGTGTCGTGAAGGAGAGCTGCCTGTAGTACATCCACATCCTCCACGCCCGCCTCCACTAGTAGGTAGGCCACACCTGTCATGGCCTTAATGTGTCAGGCACTGATGTGACTAACCTTATGTACATGGCTCAAGTTAGTGAATTTTTTTTTTTTTTTTTTAAAGGACATTTTTTGTTGTCTATATATTAGTTTGTTATGACTCATTCAGCAGTGATGGTTACTTAAGAGACATGGGCTTATTTTCCTAATATAGAAGCCACTCATAACTTCCTTTAACAAAAAATTACAATTGGTGCTTTGTTTTACCCCCCAAAATTCCTAATTAGCACCACCTCTTTTGGGAGAATATTCCAAAAGTTTACAATCCTTGTCAGAAACAAACTAATTTAACTCTTTTGCTTAGCCCCCTTTCTTTCTCTCTCACACACACAAATATTCCCATTTAGAAGGACTGCTCTTTGGAATGTATTGGATGAGGCAGAAGTGCAGGCAAGGAACATTCATAACTTTAAGCTAAAGCTGAATAAAAGTAGAAGTGGAGACAGGGTAACACGAGACCAATCCTGCATAATACCTTAGTGCCAGAAAATCCATGCCCATCATATTATGTATCAGCTTAGATCAGCATTTCTTAACCTTTCCCAAACTTAGCAACCCCTGCTGTCAGGTCTAGGCAGTCCAGCACCCCATAACTCTGGTTAACATCTAGTTTTCTATCTTTTACAATGAACATTAACATTGTGCCGATATATACACAGCACTTTCCAGCACCCTTTAAAATTGATTTCAGCACTCCAGGTTGAGAAATGCTGTTTTAGATTAGTGTTACGTAGGATGCTATGAGAAGTCCCTTAGTGTAGAACAGGGTCATTTATGTTAACCCAACCTCCATGCCTCCCTTGTGAAGCTCAGTTCTAGTGAACAATATATAACACTGCATTTACTTTTCATCTACATAAATTAGTTATATTTTTTCATTACAACTAGCTACACACACACACACACACACACACACCACACACACACACACCAATGGGGTGGTTGATGTACGGTGTCTTTTCTGGGTCTTTCCTCCTCTGGTCCTTGTGTTTCACCGCCGAAAAGTTGACACACCTGATTATAGCAGCGGCCATGCTCTCACTCCCTCCGGTGACCTGGGAAGTTGTGTTCATTGTTCCTTCTTCTTGCCACGCTGAGGCTAGAGAAGAAGGGTAAAGACTGGTATTATTAACCCCATCATTACCGGATGTGTGTTTTGTGATACATGCGCCCATCAGGCACTGGGTGCAGAAAGAAAAAGAAAAAAGAAGAAATGCGAAAGCTGTGGCTATTTTCCATACCTCAACAAGGAAAATACGTGATGAGTGTGAGACAAGTACTAATGGTAAGGTGGACAAGGCTGGGCCAGGAGACGAGGCAAACAGCTGTGGAAAATGTAACATGATTGTAAGGTCAGTGGACAATGGTTTAGAATGTGACAGCTGTAAGATCTGGTTCCACTCAGGATGCGAGGGAGTCGGCCAGGAGAAATACTGATTTTTGGCGAAAGACAAAGAATTCCTGTGGTTTTCTAAAAGGTACCATGTCAGAATTATTTCTAAGAGTGATGAGACACAAAAGTTAAAGGCTGAAAATTCTGCTCTAAAAAGAGAAATAGAAGAACTAAAAACACTGAATGAAAACCTGATGCTAAAGTTTGAGGAACTTTGGAAGGGGAAGGAGATGGTGGAGAATACAGCAAAAAAGGTTTTGAAAGTACTTAACAGTAAAGAAAATTAAATGAGCAAAGCAGAACATGCCGCTGAGAAAGTGCTGGAAATAAATGAAGAAAGAGAGGAGAGGGAAAAGAAGAAAAACATAGTGGTATTTAACCTAACAGAATCAGTAAAGCAAACAGCTGCAGAAAGGAGAGAAGAGGATAAGATCAAAATTGATACAGTAATAAAAGGCAGTCTAGGCTTTGAGGATTATGAATTAGAGGATACTTATAGAGTGGGGAGACCAGACCAAAACAAATCTAGACCAACTATAGTAAAGCTGAAAGAAGGCAGAGCAAAATGGGAAATAATAAAGAATGCAAAGAGACTGGGAGAAGACCCTAACCAAGAGAATAGAAAAGTTGGTATAGCCTGGGACATGACAAAAAGGAAAGAGAAGAAAATAGGAAACTGAGAGAGGAACTACAGCGTAAAAGAGAAGAGGGAGGCCGATTGATAATAAAGAGGTAGGATCGTAAATATAGATAACCAACACTATTGACAAGTTAAACACAATAAAAATAATACCAACAAAGATAAGAGTAAAAGAGAATTAGAAATAAATTTGATAAACATACAAAGATTGACACAACCAAAGCAACTGGAATTAGAAGAACTTATATTACCTAATACAATCATGTGTATAACAGAAACACAACAAAAATATCTCAAAGTCAGTATCGCAAGCAATATTCAACACATACATTCATACAGAGATAGTGATGACAGAAAAGGTGGATGACTAACAATTATGATTAAGCAAAGTGACAACAAGACCATTGAAAAATAAATACTAACCACAAAGATATTCTACATGCCAGACTAAAGATGGACCATTGTGCAATGCAAATCATTCTTGTATACTTGTATACTAAAAGAAATAACATTATAAAGAAAGAAATTGACAGTATAATAAACTTAATTGAAGACGAACCCATGATCCTCCACGGAAATTTCAATGGCCACGTGTTTTTTTTTTTGGCCTCAACAATTAGATAACAACGGAGAAAAAGTATTACATTGGAAAGTAGATAAAAACCTTATACTATTAAATGGAGACCAAAAATGTGAAGGAGAAATTACATGGGAAAGCAGAGGTTTTCAAAGTCCAATAGACTTCATAATAGTGAACCAAAGCATGTATGGCAAATTCAGCAACATGATAATAGATGAAAAGAAAGAAAAATATGACCTACCAGACCACAATTTATTAGTAGCGTATTTTGATATATGGCCTCAGAATAAAGAAAATGGATAGCCTATAGTGACAAAAAGAAAATTATTACATACCAAAAATTAATGGCAGAAACAATAAATAGTTACAAAGTGTACATTGAGAATGTATTAAATTAAAAAAATACAGTCTCTCTGCAAGAACTGGAAAACATCATGAAAGAAGCATCCAATAAATTTTTGGACAAACAGATACAAAGAAGAATAAAACAAAATACAAAAGATATAGAACCAGTCTGGATAACACAAGAAATAAAAAGCAAAATAAGTAAAATAAAAATAATAAACAAGCAAAACACAAAACATTGAGGAAAAAGAAGATATGTCAACTTATACCAAACACAAAAAATTAAAGTTAAAACATATGCTGCAGAATGCAATATCAGTAAATGAAAAGAAAATTACAAATGAGATCAGGAATGGACAAAACAAAACAACCATGATATGGGATAACATAAAGAAACTAAAAGGAGAAATTATTGTAAAAAAAGATATATTGTTATGTGATCCTGACGGAAGAAAACTGGATAGCCTATATCTGAACAACCAAAACAATTAGAAGACTTCTGGAAAACTGTATACAGAGCTATAAAAAACAAGATTGAAGAGGTATGGAATAACGAAAGGCAACAGCAATATGAAAATGAGCTGGTAGTGTTACAAAACAGAATAAATTATTACATTAAAGTAAAAAATGGAAACAAGTGGACAGAGTGGAAAGTGGATATGAAGTTAAGGGAACATTTAGACAAGGTTGTACAGTGTAAAAAAATAGACACACCGCCTATGAAGGAGACAGACATCTATATATCAAAAGAAGAAGTCAAATAACAGTTATGTAAAACTAAAGCAAAAAAAAGCTCCTGGACCAGATGGCCTAAAAACAGACCTTTACAAAATTCTAGAAAGTAGTGACCAATATGTGACACAACTTTCAAACTGTTTCAATAGCATAATATAACAGCAGAAGGAAAGATAAGTGAAAATTGGAAAACATGTAACACAATATTAATCCAGAATAAGCCCAAACCCACAACAGCTGACCTAAGGCCCATAGCCTTGACAAACACTTCATATAAAATTTTTATGGAAATCCTCAGACAAAAGTTGGAAAAACATATGAAAGACACGGACAACATTAGTGACCCGCAATCAGGCTTCACAGAAGACAGAAAAATTACAGACAATTTATACATACTAAAATACTGCATTAATCAAAGTTACAAAATGAAAAAAAGAACTGATTGTGACCTCACTTGATTTTAAAAAAGCCTTTGATTCAATAGACAGAAAACACTTATCACAGCGCTAATGAATTACAAAGTCCACCCCAAAATTATTAATCTTGTAGCAAACATATATACAGATGACCTCACTAATATATTTCTAAATGGGACTAAACAGATAACTATAAATATAACAAATGGTATAAGGCAAGGATGCAATGCATCAACATTCCTGTTTACAATTTTAACCTACAAAATAATGACAGAATTAGAAATGATGAACATAGCTAGGCTTTAAAAATGAACATTTCAAAATACCCATTCTATACTATGGAGATGACAGCTTACTATTATCACACTCAATAGAAGAAATAGCAGAAAGTATAAAAAATATACAACAAATAGGAGAAATATATGGATTAACAATAAATAAAGAAAAAATCAATATACTTATATATAACAAAAAAGAACAAGGAATTGTTATTGAAAACATTCTAGTAACACAGAGTATAACATACCTAGAAGTCACAATAACGAACAACAAAAACTGCTTCAAGGTCTTCAAAAAACAAAGACTAAGCAAAGCTAGTGAGTTAGCTAACATTACATACAGTGTAATAGCAAGATGCTGTAATAGATTACTAATTGGCAAAACTTACTGGAAGGGAATGGCACTGTCGGCAGTACTCTTTTCAACTGAAATTATGGAATACACTGAAGAAGAGAATACTAAATTACAAGAATAGAAAACTCTGTCTACAGGGCAATATTACAAGTCCCAACCTATGCTGCCAACAGTGCTCTAAGAGGGGATATTGGTGCCTCATCTTGCTATGCCAGAGACATAAAAATTAAATTACTATTTGCTAAGCACTTGCTGAAAGAAGACAGAAACAACTTGGCCAGAAATATATTCCTTAGAGAAATAGAAAACACCAACACAAAGTGGACTAAAACCTTAAAGAAATATATGAATGAACTAAATATAAATATAACACAACTTGATAGCTTGACAAAGAATAATATAATATAAAAAGTAAGGAAATGGGACTCAGCAAAATGGAAAAATGAAATACAGACAAAGTCAACATTAAGGATATAAGAATTATACAAAAAGGACTTAAAAGAAGAGACTTGGGCAGAGAGCACACTGGGAACAAAATTAATATTAAGAGGAAGAACTACTAGACGCATAGCACTCAGAGAGTGCACACCTCCGCCAAAGGTCGTCCTGAAAATTGGTATGAGCATCAACTGTGATCCTATACATCATATGGAAGCATTTGTTTCGGAATTTGATGAAATTCTATTTTTTTGGAAACTTTGACCTTGGGCAAACTTTTTGAGGTAAAGGTCAAAGGTCAAGGCCATGCAAGGTGCATCATATGGAAGCATTTGTTTCAAAATTTTATTAAATTCTATTATTTAGAAACTTTGACCTTGGGCGAACTTGTCAAGGTCAAGGCCATGCAAGGTACGTCTTTCCATGAGCTAAAATATGAATTAAGTCTGAAGTCTCTACGATGATGAGAACCTAAGTTATGGCCAAAAATATGTGAATGACATTTTGTGCAACCTTGACCTTGACTTTTGACCTTTGACATAAAAAATTTAATGGATATTATTCTGGATGGACACAAAGTGCCCTTGAAAAATTGGGTGAGATATCCACAAAATTGTGCACAGGAGTCTGTTAACGAACACACAAACAAATAAACATACTGACCGGACCGAAAATATAACCTCCTCCAACTTTGTTGGCGGAGGTAATAATACCCTGACTTTAAACTGGAGGAACAGGTTTCAGAGGAAAAGTGAGGAGTGTCTGTGTTGTGGTGCAGAAATAGAAACTTTAGAACATTTTCTGCTGGACTGTGAAGAATATGAAGAAATAAGACAAAACCAAAAACTTAAACAGAAAACCAAAGCAGAGGCTACTTAATAGCCAATATATCAGTGTTTCAACCATTAACCATGGAAGAAATTGAAGACAGAAAAAAGTATATATCACAAAAATCTGGATCAGAAGAAAACAGAAAATTCACCAAAACTAAAAAACACAACAACGCCAATCAACAATCAAGAATAAGGACCATAAGTGGGAGCCGTTACACAAGCAATCCCACGCCTACTACTGGACTGGACTTGCATCCCCCATGACAGGCCCCTGTCATAGTCAAAATATGTTGGTACTGAGGGCTCACAAGGACTCTGATTTTGGTGCTAGGGCAAGGTGGCAGTTCTGTCTGTGTTTGTAAAAAAAGGTCTCCAGCTGTTGGTAGCGTGATTCATACGTTATGCAATGTCATAAACATCAACCACTCACATACTGCCACTATTATGACGTAATTTGTAAAGACCAATCACAATATTATACTTTTATACTATTATTACCAATATATATATATATATATATATATATATATATATATATATATATATATATATATATATATATATATATATATATATATATATATATATATATATATATATATATATATATATGGCAACATGTGCCTCCCATAACTGGATACATCCCATTTCGTCACCAGTCCAGTTCGTCATATACCCGGTCCGCCAACAAAAATCCCATTTCGTCACCAATGTGAAATCCGTTTCGTCACCATAAATTTCAACAAGATGATTTTCTCATTCAATGCTGAATCTAATGAAACTGTCAATGAGAGTGCGTTTCTTATCGAATAACTCGATCACTTGATAGAAACCATTGCATACCTGTCAAGCTACTGTGGTGTCTTGCCATAAGATTTTGCGTTAGAGACCATAAGTTTGTGTATAAAAAACGTAAGACTTGACAGGTATGGTTCCGATGGACTGAAGCAGACACACACACACACACACACACACACACACACTAACCGTAACAGTAACCGTTACTCAGCACGCTCACATGAATTTAAATATGGCGCGTACAATATATTTCAAATTGTTTAAAACAAACATATTAAAAAAAAACCACATCGCAAGCGGAGAAAAAACGTAAGATTTTCAACTTACGCCTTAAGACTTGAAAGTCACCGAAATTATGTAAGACTTACGTAAAAAATGTAAGACTTGACAGGTATGCCATTGACAGTTCTCACAGTGGCAAGCCAAATATTCACCTCAGGATGACATACAGTAGTGGAGCTTGTCACCCTTGTTCAAGCTGTCAGAACAAAGTGCGATTACGTCAGCCAGGCTCTACTGTGTGATATATGTCATCAGTGAGGAAAAGCGTGGTGACGAAACAGATGAAAACAGTGGTGACGAAACGGGTGTAAATAGTGGTGACGAAACGATTTGGTGACGAAATGGGTATACAGTACCCCCCATGACTGTATAGAGGGGTTGCACGTGACGTCATCAGAACGATCAGCTGATCACTTCTCAGCTGCCCCACAAAGGCCCGCCATTTTGGGAGGCACATATTTACCGCAAGAGAGCTCCTCAGCTTTTCCCCGCCATGTTACTGTGTTGGTGTTTGTGTTAGTGGCCCATCTATTACTGTGTAGGTGTGTGTGTGTTAAGTGTCCATCTATTACTGTGTGGGTGTGGGTGTTAGTGGCCCATCTATTACTATGTGGGTGGGTGTGTTAGTGGCCCATCTATTACTGTGTGGGTGTGGGTTTTAGTGTCCATCTATTACTGTGTGGGTGTGGGTGTGTTAGTGGCCCACCCATACTGTGTGGGTGTGGGTGTTAGTGGCCCATCTATTACTGTGTGGGTGTGAGTGTTAAGTGTCCATCTATGTATTACTGTGTGAGTGTGTGTTAGTGTCCATCTGTTACTGTGTGGGTGTGGGTGTTAGTGTCCATCTAATACTGTGTGAGTGTGTGTGTTAGTGTCCAACTGTTACTGTGTGGGTGAGTGTGTTAGTGTCCATCTATTACTGTGTGGGTGTGGGTGTTAGTGTCCATCTATTACTGTGTGAGTGTGTGTTAGTGTCCATCTGTTACTGTGTGGGTGGTTGTGTTAGTGTCCATCTATTACTGTGTGGATGCGGTTGTTAGTGTCCATCTGTTACTGTGCGGGTGAGTGTGTTAGTGGCCCATCTATTACTGTGTGGGTGTGGGTGTGGGTGTTAGTGTATCTATTACTATGTGGGTGTTAGTGTCCATCTATTACTGTGTGTTAGTGTCCATCTATTACTGTGTGGGTGTGGGTGTTAGTGGCCCATCTATTACTGTCTGATAGGTGCTACTTTGCCACTCGCGGTAGGTAGGCAGGGCCGGCTGCCAAGTATAGGTCAGTGGGCTTTTTGCGAACCCCTTACGTTCTTATGTTCTTACTTAACACTTCCCGGGGCTGCCCGGGGTTAAATTAGTCATATATTCATTGTTCTTATCATCAAATATATCTTGAAATTTGATAATAACTGTACATACTATATGTCCATCATCATTTGGCAGCCTAATGGATAGTTATATAACGAAGCCTAGCCCCACTGTCCAGATTTTTTGCAGATTCATTTAGATTATGTTATGAAGACTGGAGGCACGGGTCAGCTATCATCAGGGGGTAGGGCTCAGCTGATCGCTCTTGCCTCTCAAAATGGCTGACAGTTGTTTTTCCTAAAACAAAAGCGAAGCGGTGTGACGTCAGTGCAACTCCTCTATAAGACACCAAACTTGCTGCACGAGTCCAGAGACACGCCAGTCCTCGTCGACAGATCGACTTGGTCGGCTCGGCTGACATCAGCCGATAGTCGGTCTGTCGGCACCCTGCTATGGGCCGCCATTGGCAAAGGGCCGTGCTCCCCCCTATAGGGAGGGAGCAATCTCTGACCAGCAACATCCACGAGTCCACATTTTCAGTGCCGCTTGGCATGCCTTAATGAGGAAAGTTGGAAAGTTTCGTTTAGTCGGTGCAATATCTGTGGTCATATGCTGGAGAGAGACAGAAGGGGAAAGAATTATAGGAGAAGGGAACAGATCCCAGGAGACAGGACACAACCCCCAATTAATACCTGGCACCCATTCACTGCTGGGTGGACAGGGGTGTGGGGTATCAGAAAAGCTGCCGAAATTTTTCCACTCAGCCCGGGAATCGGACCTGGGCTCTCTTGGTTGTGAGCCGAGTGTGCTAACCACTGCACCACGAAGCCCCCGTGCTTTAGTGAGAAGATTGCGCTGGTTTTTACGTAATGATGGAGCAGTTGCCGCCCTCCGACATTGATGACGAATATGACGGTGGGTCGATGGATGAGTCCGACCCAGGGTGGAATGGTTTAAACCAAGTGGTTTAAATCATGTTTTTTTAAATAAACCCATTTTTCTTTTCAATATTAGTCATTATATATTTTAAACTTTGATTGCGGTTCACGGAATTTCAGGTATTCAGGGTAATATATCATTATTTTAGTGTTATATGATATTTATTCTATAAGACTTCAAACATTGTAATATTCAACATAGGAGAATTTTATTAACATTTTAGGCTTTTAGCAAAGGAATGACTTGCTGTGAATTAGTTTCCATTGAGAAAATGTACGATATTTGAAATAACATATTAGTCCTTTCCAAAAAATAAACAAATTAATAAATAAATACATCTCTTGAAGTTTCTCAGTACAAGAAAATAATAAAATTGTCTCTTCTAAGTTCTTTCCTTAAAATCTTGGTAGTTGGTATGAATCAAAGCCTGCTGAATAAAGTTGCCAAAATCACAGTTCTTACGGGTTTACTTGAAGTCATGATCATCATAATCTTCCATTTCTACATCTTTGTTCAGAACTTTATATAAGAAAATGAGCTTTGCTGCTTTTTCTACACCTAACTTATTTCTAATCTTTGAATGAACTAGTCCAAATCTAGAAAATATTCTCTCCACACTTGCACTGGATGCACTAGCGGTCAGCAAACCCTTCACAACCTGTAGTGCATCAGTAGAAACTTTTCCCGTTATTGATTCCCACCAAGAGTTAAGAGTTAGATTCTTCAACACTGATTCTTTGAATAAACAGGACTTGTTGAAGGGTGCAGCAGGGTGCAGGGTCAAGAATGAGCTCCAGGGGGCAGCATGTGCCAGTAATAATAGTGCCACTATAAACAATTGCCTGTGCCATGACGGGCTCAGGCCAACCAACTATCAGACCCATATGAATTAGCCTACCGGCACAATAGGCCAATGTAAAAAATAAAAAAGTTTATATATATATATATATATATATATATATATATATATATATATATATATATATATATATATATATATATATATATATATATATATATATATATATATATATATATATATATATATATATATATATATATATATATATATCTATATAAATTTTTTTTTAAATTTTTTTTTAAAGTTTTTTTCCACCCTGGTCTGACCCCAGCAGTGTTAGCAAAGCAGAAAATGACAGGAGTAATGGTGAGAGCAATGAGACATTGCTTACGATGTGGGCAAGTGCGTGGGCGGCCGGTGCGGCAGGAAACGGGGCTAACGCGCCGATATCTCGTTTCCTACTAAACCAGCAATTCTACTGTTGTCATATATGTTTTCTGCTAACCTTTAAACTGCCCTGAGAACTAGTGACAGGGTGTGGTTGTGCCGGTGTGGGTGTTGGGGAGGCGGAGCAGCAGCAGCAGCCAGCACGCCACCTGTTTGTTTACGTCTGATAATAGTGATACGAAAGCCGCCGGTGTTGCGAGAAATACCTCCTAGCAGAAATAAGTCGCTCTGATGTCCAACGCGCATACAAACTAAGGGAATACACAGCAGGAAAACATATTAATTTTCCTGCTTTTATTCTTGTTTATCCACTTGTGATATTTGTGATGGTTGATATTGCCCGCAAGACAACAACACACCAAACCAACAAACCAAAGAAGCATGAACTGAGTGAACGTCAACGTGGGGGTAATTCTTTCTAAAATCTCCCCTATTCGTTTGTTACAAAGCCTTCTCTTAAATTAAAGTGTTTCGCTGACGTATGTGCCATGTATTGGAGCCGAAACAAAACAAGTAAACGATAGCGGTGAGTGAAATATAGAAAAGGTAAGCAAGAACCTCTCTGCGAGCTATTTTTCAAGTGCGAGCTGATTCCTACAACCCCCTGTCCTCCGGCCCCTACCCCCCTCCCTCCTAATCCATTTTTACTCCTATTGCTTTAATAGATGGAGGGGGAGGAGAATTATGAGAGTGGGCATGTGGAAGGTGTGATACATTTCTTCTTTTTTCTTCTGTCCATGCATAGGGGGTCCAGCAAGGCAAGTGTAAGAGTTTTAGAGTCAGAGCCGATACAAAGACGAGGTACCTCCCGCGGAGCCCTCACGACCAAGTCCAAGTCCAATTGTAAATTTATCTATGATGAAGATCCAGTAAGAACGATGCCAAAAGAGTGCATTACACTGCAAATTGTAACGTTATGATGTAGGGATATTGTGTAGAATGTATTAATCTTAATTTGCAAGAGGCTGCTGCGGTGTTCGAGTGTGCAGCGGAAGGGAAAACATGGTTTTATAAGAGATGTTTCAAGAAGCGTGTGCGTGCGCAGGCGTGGTGGAAGTCTGTATTCTGGAAATAATATGATGTCGACATGATAGAGGAGACCAGCCACGTCATTAACGTTAATTTATGGAAAAATAATAACACCAAATTAATATTCAACCATTTATTTCACGGCACGATAGGGGGCGATCAATAGAGGCTCGATTGGGCAAGTGGTCAGGGAGGAACGGGAAGGGGGGAAAGGCGAGAGAGGAGGAGTGGGAGGCAGAGGAGGGAGAGGGAGTAGAGCGACAGGCCATGGCGGACGGCAGTGTGAGTCGATACCTTGTTTGACTCGTATCTTCATCCCGATGACCACTCCGAGGCCCCTAGGATGCCGACTTTCCTCCTTCTACTCCTTGGACTAGCGGCGGGATGGGTCCGGGCCCTGGGAAGTAGTCGCGAGGGGGTTCCTGCAGTGGTCGCCCTGCCTCTTAAAAACGGTAAGACAGGCAGCATCCTTAGTGCTGGATTTCCGAACATCATCCCTCCTCCACCCACTCCCATGCCCCCTCCGCCCCTGCCTCCTCATCCCCGGCCATGTATATTTCTCTATCCTGTATTTATCCTCTCCATCCCCTGTCTTTACATCACTATCTTGGCCTGATTCTCCTCTGCTGCTTGCATCCCCACATATGCCTCTTCGATACGTGATGCTTCTGCTTTCGTTTCTCTATATATATTGATCGAGGAAAAATAAATTCAGACCTCCTGTGACTACGGTGGATATCTATAGCACACAAATGAAAAATGGATGGGACGGTGTGAGGGGAAAGACAAAGGAAGCAGTGATGGAAAAGATACTCGAGACGAGAGACCCAAGGATGCCGCGTCCAGTGTCCCGGTGTGGGGCGATTCTGTAGCAGGGACACAGTGACCCAGTGAACCGGTTGTGTGTGTGTGTGTGTGTGTGTGTGTGTGTGTAAGAGAGAGAGAGAGAGAGAGAGAGAGAGAATAACTATTAACTATACAGTGGAAATTACCTGCTCTCTCTCTCTCTCATTAAGAACGGAGCACCCCGCTGGGACCATAAGGTCTTTGTGGTCTTTGCATTTATTTTACAACGCAACTTCAAATTGTTTTGTGGGGAGAGAGAGAGAGAGAGAGAGAGAGAGAGAGAGAGAGAGAGAGAGAGAGAGTATGTATGTTTGTTTGTTTTCTTCCTCTACTACTACTACCATGTACTACTACTACTTCTACTACTACTACTGCTACTACTACTGCTGCAACTGGTGCTTCTGTTACTACTACTACTACTACTACTACTACTACTACTACTACTACTACTACTACTACTACTACTACTACTACTACTACTACTACTACTGCTACTACTACGACTACTACAATTACTACTACTACTACTACTATTACTGCTACTTCTACTACTACTACTACTACTACTACTTTTAGTGCTGCAGCCACTCTTAATAACTACCGATGCTACACACTAGAATATGTAGCAGTGATAGTAGCAGGGGCAGCAACAACAGCAGTAGCAGGAGCAGGAGCAGCAGCAACAGCAGTAGTAGTAGCAGAAGTAGTAGTAGTAGTAATAGTAGTAGTAGTAGTAGTAGTACAAAATTCTCTTTCTTTTCTTTTGGTTGCTAATCTTATCTTTACTGCCTCCCCTCCTCCTCCTCCTCCTCCTCCTCCTCCTCTTCGCAGTGACGTGTGTATATCTCTCCCTCATCGTTTGTCTGTCCCTCGAGGAAATATGTCCCCGTCCCTCTCTCCCCGTCGCTTAAATGGGTTCTTAGTCTTTCTTCTCTGCCCCCTCCCCTCTATTCATTTTCCTCTGCCAAGGTACAGAAATTTATCACCCCCTCCCCTCCGTCAAATGAAAGTCTCCCTTGCCGTGTCTTTATCGTTGTTGTTGTTGTTGTTGTTGTTGTTGTTGGTGGTGGTGGTGGTGCTCCTTGGACAGTCCCGAAGTGAGGACCGTAGCCTACCGGTGTGACCAAGGATGGGTGCGACGGACCATAAGTTATTTACACCGGATCAGAAACCCCATCAGCATACAATTTGGGCGTCTCTTATACCTTTTGATCTCCCAGAGTGTCGTAGATTGTCATTTATGCGTTCTTATACTACCTTGCTTTCCCTTTAGTATTCATTAATTCATTTGTGCATTCATTTACGTTTAATCATCTACGTTGGTGATCTCATGGCGTGGTTCCCCTTTGCTGAGGTCTCTTAATTTGTTTCGTTATTTACCAAGGAATTAATACATAGTCACTCATTCATTCATTCATTCATTTATCGTTTCCTTTTTCATTTGTTGGTCTTGTTACGTGCATTCCTTAGCCTACAGCGACACTCTACAAGGCTATCGTTCATTCCTTTCCATGTCATTCATTGTCATTCATTCTCTAATTCATTCACTCATTCATTCACTCATTCATTCACTCAGCCATTCATTCATTCATTCATCCACTCACTCATTCATTCACTCATCCATTCACTTATCCATTCACTCTTTCATTCACTCATTCATTCACTCATCCATTCGCTTATTCATTCTCTCATTCATTTACTCATTCATTCACTCATTCATTCACTCAGCCATTCATTCATTCATCCACTCACTCATTCATTCACTCATCCATTCACTTATCCACTCACTCTTTCATTCACTCATTCATTCACTCATCCATTTGCTTATTCATTCACTCATCCATTCACTCATTCATTCACTCAGCCATTCATTCATTCATCTACTCATTCATTCACTCATCCACTCACTCATTCATTCACTCATTCATTCACTCATTCATTCACTCACTCATCCATTCACTCTTTCATTCACTCATTCATTCACTCATCCATTCACTCTTTCATTCACTCATTCATTCACTCATCCATTCACCCATCCATTCACTTACCCATTCACTCTTTCATTCACTCATTCATTCACTCATCCATTTGCTTACTCATTCTCTCATTCATTTACTCATTCATTCACTCATTCATTCACTCAGCCATTCATTCATTCATCCACTCACTCATCCATTCACTCATCCATTCACTTATCCATTCACTCTTTTACTCATTCATTCACTCATCCATTCGCTTATTTATTCACTCATCCATTCACTCATTCATTCACTCAGCCATTCATTCATTCATCCACTCACTCATTCATTCACTCATCCATTCACTCATTCATTCACTCAGCCATTCATTTATTAATTCATCCACTCACTCATCCATTCACTTATCCATTCACTCTTTCATTCACTTATTCATTCACTCATCCATTCGCTTATTCATTCACTCATCCGTTCACTCATCCATTCGTTAATTCATTCACTCATCCATTCACTCATTCATTCACTCATCCATTCACTTATCCATTCACTCTTTCATTCACTCATTCATTCACTCATCCATTCACTTATTCATTCACTCATCCGTTCACTCATTCATTCACTCATTCATTCACTCATCCATTCGCTTATTCATTCACTCATCTGTTCACTCATACATTCACTCATCCATTCACTCATTCATTCACTCATTCATTCACTTATCCATTCACTCATTCATTCACTCATCCATTCACTCATTCATTCACTCATCCATTCACTCAGTCATTCACTCATTCATTCACTCATCCATTCACTTATCCATTCACTCATTCATTCACTCATTCATTCACTCATCCATTCGCTTATTCATTCACTCATCCGTTCACTCATTCATTCACTCAGTTATTCACTCATTCATTCACTCATCCATTCACTCATTCATTCACTCATCCATTCACTCAGTCATTCACTCATTCATTCACTCATCCATTCACTCATCCATTCACTCATCCACTCGCCCATTCATTCACTCATCCATTCACTCATTCACTCATCCATTCACTCATCCACTCACTCATCCACTCACCCATTCAATCACTCATCCATTCACTCATTCACTCATCCATTCACTCATTCACTCATCCATTCACTCATCCACTCACTCATCCACTCACCCATTCATTCACTCATCCATTCACTCATCCATTCACTCATCCACTCATGCATTAATTCACTCATCCATTCACTCATCCACTCGCCCATTCATTCACTCCTCCATTCACTCATTCACTCATCCATTGAATCATTCATTGACTCATTCATTCACTCAGCCAATCATTCATTCATCCACTCACTCATTCATTCACTCATCCATTCACTTATCCCTTCACTCTTTCATTCACTTATTCCTTCACTCATCCATTCGCTTATTCATTCACTCATCCATTCACTCATCCACTCACCCATTCATTCACTCATCCATTCACTCATTCATTCACTCATCCATTCACTCATTCACTCATCCATTCACTCATCCACTCACCCATTCATTCACTCATCCATTTTCTCGTTCATTCTCTCACTCATTCGTTCGTTCATCTACACTGCTAATCTGAAGGCGGGAACCCAGAATGTTGAGGTCAAACCGGGGCCTCACGTGGTTAATTGCTGACGGGAGGGGGGGGAGAGAAGGTATATAGCACCACCTTACTTGACCCTCACACGGAACGCAACAACCGCTCGATATCCGCTCCGTAATCTTGCCGGCTCCCTCCCCATTAATAAAATGAAGAAGAAGAGGAAGGAAAAAGAGCATGTATACCTAGAGCGTAATGTAGAGCAGCGCTGGGTGACCTCAATCTGCTAACCTGAAGCTTCCTATTGATGTGACTGGTCTTGCCAAGTCCAAATCCACTTCATCTAGTTTTAAACCTGGACTTGCACCCTCTTTGTTTTCGGTAATAGTAAAATGGACAGAGGGTTGATGTAGGACAAAACGTAACCGATCCAAATCTTCTTAACTCTGTCCCCGAGCTTCAGTCAGTCCATGCAACCTTAGCTATCCGTCTTCCTGTACGCTGATATAAAAGTTAGGGTGTAATGAGCGGCAGATGTGGGTAGTCTTGTTTGTCCAAATCTGCTTTTCTTGTACCCTATCCTCATTCAGTCCATGCATCCTAAGCTATTCGTCTTCCTGTACATTGATATAAAAGTTAGGGTGTAATGTGCAGCAGATTTGGGTAGTCTTGTTTGTCCAAATCTGCTTTACTTGTACCCTATCCTCACTCAATCCTTGCAACCTTAGCTATTCGTTTTCCTGTACATTGATACAATAGTTAGGGTGTAATGAGCGGCAGATGTGGGTAGTCTTGTTTGTCCAAATCTGCTTTTCTTGTACCCTATCCTCATTCAGTCCATGCAACCTAAGCTATTCGTCTTCCTGTACATTGATAAAATAGTTAGGGTGTAATGTGCAGCAGATGTGGGTAGTCTTGTTTGTCCAAATCAACTTTTCTTGCACCCTATCCTCACTCAGTCCATGCAACCTTAGCTATTCGTCTTCCTGTACATTGATAGAAAAGTTAGGGTGTAATGTGCAGCAGATGTGGGTAGTCTTGTTTGTCCAAATCTTCTTATCCTGATTTACCTAACCTTCCTAACCTTCTCTGTCACTGTAAATCTTAACCTGACCCTACCGGGAACAGAACTGGGTGACCTCATTTTGTAAATCAGGTTGCTATTGTTGTGACGGACCTCGTGCATCTAAATCTATAGGACACATTCATACGCATCCCAAACACATTCACGGGCACGTATTTCGCCACATCGTTTTATGCCAACAAGTACAAACGTCGTAACATGCAACCACACGTATTCCTTCGCACTGCTTCCTGCCAACACTTCAAAAACGCTGTAACAACTGACACAGCATTGTAGGGAGACGCAATAGCTTTCCTTTTCCCCTTTCAGTAGATGTAGTACTAGTTGTAAAGGTTTTGCCTACTATCGATGTTGCTAGATTTACGGTCAGTCTCTGCCACACATTTCCTTGTTTAATTCTCGTATCATCCAGCGTCTCATTCCACCTTTATCTCCCTCTCCCCCCCTCTCGACCTCGGGGACTTAGGGTGAGCTTTTGAGCCGCTTCGAGGGTTTCAAGTATTATAAGTAGCCATTGACGCAGCTCAACAGACCCCTTAAGAGTGCTTGGAAGGGATGAAGTGATCTGAGGCTCCCACTGGATAGCCCAGAGTATAGACACGTTTGATCCTTCAGACTTACAAGATTAACCTCTC